>NW_028142708.1:0-397500 GCF_055691185.1 Crinia signifera
TGGGGGGCATCACACAGCCATAACGGGGGGGGGGGCATCACTCAGCCATAACGGAGGGTGCCACACAGCCATAACGGGGGGGGCATCACACAGCCATAACGGGGGGGGCATCACACAGCCGTAACGGGGGGGGGGGGCATCACACAGCTATAACGGCGGGGGGGCAATCACACAGCCGTAACGGGGGGGGCAATCACACAGCCGTAACGGGGGGGGGGAGGCATCACACAGCCATAACGGGGGGGCGTCACACAGCCATAACGGAGGGGGGGGGGGCATCACACAGCCATAACGGGGGGGGGGGCATCACACAGCCATAACGGGGGGTGGGGCATCACACAGCCATAACGGAGGGTGCCACACAGCCGTAACAGGGGGGGGGGGGCATCACACAGCCATAACCTGGGGGGGGGGGCATCACACAGCCATAACGGAGGGTGCCACACAGCCGTAACGGGGGGGGGGGGCATCACACAGCCATAACCTGGGGGGGGGGGCATCACACAGCCATAACGGAGGGTGCCACACAGCCGTAACGGGGGGGGGGGGGGGGGGCATCACACAGCCATAACCTGGGGGGGGGGCATCACACAGCCATAACGGAGGGTGCCACACAGCCGTAACGGGGGGGGGGGCATCACACAGCCATAACGGGGGGGGGGGGGGCATCACACAGCCATAACGGGGGGGGCATCACACAGCCATAACGGAGGGTGCCACACAGCCGTAAGGGGGGGGGGGCATCACACAGCCATAACGGGGGGGGGGGGGCATCACACAGCCATAACGGGGGGGCAATCACACAGCCGTAACGGGGGGGGCAATCACACAGCCGTAACGGGGGGGGCAATCACACAGCCGTAACGGGGGGGCATCACACAGCCGTAACGGGGGGGGGGGGGGGCATCACACAGCCATAACGGGGGGGGGCATCACACAGTCATAACGGCGGGGGGGGGCATCACACAGCCATAACGGGGCGGGGGGGCATCACACAGCCATAACGGGGGGGGGCAATCACACAGCTGTAACGGGGGGCATCACACAGCCATAACGGCGGGGGGGGGGGCCATCACACAGCCATAACGGAGGGGCATCACACAGCCATAACGGCGGGGGGGGGGGGCATCACACAGCCATAACGGCGGGGTGGGGGGGCATCACACAGCCATAACGGCGGGGTGGGGGGGCATCACACAGCCATAACGGCGGGGGGGGGGGGGCATCACACAGCCATAACGGAGGGGCATCACACAGCCATAACGGCGGGGGGGGCATCACACAGCCATAACGGCAGGGGGGGGGGGGCCATCACACAGCCATAACGGAGGGGCATCACACAGCCATAACGGCGGGGGGGGGGGCATCACACAGCCATAACGGCGGGGGGGGGGGGGCATCACACAGTCATAACGGCGGGGGGCATCACACAGCCATAACGGCGGGGGGGGGGGGGGGGCATCACACAGCCATAACAGGGGGGGGGGGGGGCAATCACACAGCTGTAACGGGGGGCATCACACAGCCATAACGGCGGGGGGGGGGGCATCACACAGCCATAACAGGGGGGCATCACACAGCCATAACGGCGGGGGGCATCACACAGCCATAACGGGGGGGCATCACACAGCCGTGACAGGACGGGGGTGGGGGTATCGCAGGGCTAGAGAGATATGAAGTACCAGCTAACCAGCCGCTGACTGTCACTTCTCACACACAGCCTGTCACATGCACAACACAAGCTGATTGGTTGCTACTTTATCTCTCTCCAAGCTGTGATAAACACCCCTTAGCTGCTTATTTCATGCAGCAGACCAGCATCCGAAGGGTTAATGTGCTGTCGTCCCGGGACAGACCAGCACACGCTACATGCAGATTAGTGTATCCCGTTGCCATGGGGACGCTGCGATCCGTGTACTGCTCACTTCCTGCTGCTGTGCCCAGGGCAGAGAACAGGACATTCCCCGGGAAATGCAGGAAGCGGCTGGGCACCCCTTCACTGCCAGACACCCTCACACCCACCCGATCCCAACATCCCCCTACATCCCGTAAAGGGCGACGCGGAGATTGCCCTGGCTGCAGACGTGACCATCTGGAGCAGATGGTGACAGGGTGACAGCGGTGCTTATGTCAGGGGTTACAGGAGTTCTGTGACAGAGGAGCTGACACTCTAATCACACTTAGTAATGAGCAGGCTCTGCACCATGGTGGGATAATATCCCAGTGTCCCTACGGGGTCTGTAGGTGTTAATATGCCAGCGGTGAGATTTAGAAGACGTACAGCCCCGATTTATATGTGCCAAGTCTGTGCGTATAATGGCAGGGGCACTGCCAGCGACTGCTCAGCACCACCAGTATTACCCCTAGAGACGCGTGACAGAAGGGACGAGGACACTGCCCGCAGGTCGGCTCGGTGAAACGAGAGCTGGGATCTAGTGTTGCACAGAACTGTAACACGTACTATGCACACTCACTAATCCCATTAATCCTGCCTGGTGCACCTGACGTCACCCTCCCTGGCACCGCAACGCCATTATCACTGCCACGCTTACCACCCCAGTGCTCAGGGAGGGGAGATGGCCCGCAGCTAGCCAGTGCCCGCATACCTGCAGCTAGCCAGTGCCCGCATACCTGCAGGGGGTATATGGTCCGCAGCTAGCCAGTGCCCGCATACCTGCAGGGGTTATATTTCCCGCAGCTAGCCAGTGCCCACATACCTGCAGGGGGTATATGGTCCGCAGCTAGCCAGTGCCCGCATACCTGCAGGGGGTATATGGTCCGCAGCTAGCCAGTGCCCGCATACCTGCAGGGGGTATATGGTCCGCAGCTAGCCAGTGCCCGCATACCTGCAGGGGGGAGATGGCTCTCAGCTAGCCAGTGCCCGCATACTTGCAGGGGGTATATGTCCCGCAGCTAGCCAGTGCCCGCATACCTGCAGGGGGGTATATGTCCCGCAGCTAGGCAGTGCCCACATACCTGCAGGGGGGAGATGGCTCTCAGCTAGCCAGTGCCCGCATACCTGCAGGGGGCATATGTCCTGCAGCTAGGCAGTGCCCACATACCCGCACAGGGCAGACAGAACGGCAGGGTGGGTAGGTACACCGTCTCTCTACTTATGGGGACTATACAGATGGTATTTTAGCTGTGCAGGTTCTCATGATGGTAGTGGAGCAGGTTTGTGGGTGAATTAACCCCAGGGGTGAGGGGTCAGTAACTTGCCACGGTCTCCTCCACCCTATAAACAGAGCACTTACCTTCCTCTGCGTCGTTTCGGGCGGCAGCCTCCAGGAGGGTGACATTCTGAGGGAACACCACCCTGCGCTCCTCCTTGCTCCCCTGTTTCCTCTGACGCCCCTTGACCTTCCTGCTTTGCCCGTCCTTCTCCGCCTGCGCCCACTTCTTCAGCTGCTGCGTTCGCCGTTTCTGTGCGTGCTTCAGTCTCTCCTGCGTGCTCATGCGGCTGACCGCTGGCATCTCGGACAGCAGCTCCGGGTGGTCGGCCATGATGAGACTGGCAGTCAGTGAGCACGGCGAGGGAAGGTAACCCTCAGGGCAATAATGTCAGTGATACAGTGAGGACAGGATAAGGGGGTGACACCACCTGCATCAGCATGGCATGACAGGGCACAGCTGCCAGGATGTCCCACACACTGAGGCCACAGAGCTAGCAATCATACTGGGGGCAGCACACAGCAGCCCAGCACAGGGGTATCCTGAGTCAGGGTCCATCCATCAGGCGCCTGGTAACGCCGGGATCAGTCTCCCCTCCAAGTGCCACATCCTGGTGGAACCTGCGGGAAGAAGAGGGAGGCAGTGAGGGGGAGGCAGTAAGCGGGAGGCAGGGTAACTTAGGGGGAGGCAGGCAGGGTAACTGAGGGGGAGGCAGGCAGGGTAACTTAGGGGGAGGCAGTGAGGGGGAGGCAGGCAGGGTAACTGAGGGGGAGGCAGGCAGGGTAACTGAGGGGGAGGCAGGCAGGGTAACTGAGGGGGAGGCAGGCAGGGTAACTGAGGGGGAGGCAGGCAGGGTAACTGAGGGGGAGGCAGGCAGGGTAACTGAGGGGGAGGCAGGCAGGGTAACTGAGGGGGGAGGCAGGGTAAGTGAGGGGGAGACAGGCACGGTAACTGAGGGGGAGGCAGGCAGGGTAACTGAGGGGGAGGCAGGCAGGGTAACTGAGGGGGAGGCAGGCAGGGTAACTGAGGGGGGAGGCAGGGTAAGTGAGGGGGAGACAGGCACGGTAAGTGAGGGGGAGGCAGGCAGGGTAGGTGAGGGGGAGGCAGGCAGGGTAAGTGAGGGGGAGGCAGGCAGGGCAAGTGAGGGGGAGGCAGGCAGCGCAAGTGAGGGGGAGGCAGGCAGGGCAAGTGAGGGGGAGGCAGGCAGGGTAGGTGAGGGGGAGGCAGGCAGGGTAGGTGAGGGGGAGGCAGGCAGGGTAGGTGAGGGGGAGGCAGGCAGGGTAGGTGAGGGGGAGGCAGGCAGGGTAACTGAGGGGGAGGCAGGCAGGGTAACTGAGGGGGAGGCAGGCAGGGTAACTGAGGGGGAGGCAGGCAGGGTAGGTGAGGGGGAGGCAGGCAGGGTAGGTGAGGGCAGGCAGGGTAAGTGAGAAGGAGGCAGGCAGGGTAAGTGAGGGGGAGGCAGGCAGGGTAGGTGAGGGGGAGGCAGGCAGGGTAGGTGAGGGGGAGGCAGGCAGGGTAGGTGAGGGGGAGGCAGGCAGGGTAGGTGAGGGGGAGGCAGGCACGGTAGGTGAGGGGGAGGCAGGCAGGGTAAGTGAGGGGGAGGCAGGCAGGGTAGGTGAGGGGGAGGCAGGCAGGGTAAGTGAGGGGGAGGCAGGCAGGGTAAGTGAGGGGGAGGCAGGCACGGTAGGTGAGGGGGAGGCAGGCAGGGTAGGTGAGGGGGAGGCAGGCAGGGTAGGTGAGGGGGGCGCCACTTCCCTCGGGCACGGGGTCACCTACCTGCTGCTGGGTGTCAGTGGCTCAGGCTCCGGGTGACACTGGGAATGTGAGAGCCGCTTCCTGTAGCCGCCCCCTCCGGCCATCAGCAGCAGCAGCAGCAGCAGGGAGCGGGAGGCGGCGCCGGCCGGGCGGGGGGAGGAGGAGGCGGGCAGCGCACACAGCGGCTCCCCCCAATATCCATCCCATATATATATATATACCTGCCCCTCACCTCTCTGTGTGCTGCTGTGCCTCCGTCCTCATCACCCCTGTGCCTCCTCCTCCTGTGCAGTCCTCTCTCACTTCATCGCCCCTGTGCCTCCTCTTGTGCACCCCTCACTGACTCCTCATCACCCCTGTACCTCCTCCTGTACATCCCTCACTTACCTCATCACCCCTGTGCCTCCTCCTGTGCACCCCTCACTGACTCCTCATCACCCCTGTGCCTTCTCCTGTACATCCCTCACTTACCTCATCGCCCCTGTGCCTCCTCTTGTGCACCCCTCACTGACTCCTCATCACCCCTGTACCTCCTCCTGTACATCCCTCACTTACCTCATCACCCCTGTGCCTCCTCCTGTGCACCCCTCACTGACTCCTCATCACCCCTGTGCCTCCTCCTGTACATCCCTCACTTACCTCATCACCCCTGTGCCTCCTCCTGTGCACCCCTCACTGACTCCTCATCACCCCTGTGCCTTCTCCTGTGCACACCTCTCACCTCATCACCCCTGTACCTCCTCCTGTACATCCCTCACTTACCTCATCACCCCTGTACCTCCTCCTGTACATCCCTCACTTACCTCATCACCCCTGTGCCTCCTCCTCCTGTGCACCCCTCACTGACTCCTCATCACCCCTGTGCCTTCTCCTGTGCACACCTCTCACCTCATCACCCCTGTACCACCTCCTGTACATCCCTCACTTACCTCATCACCCCTGTACCTCCTCCTGTACATCCCTCACTTACCTCATCACCCCTGTGCCTCCTCCTCCTGTGCACCCCTCACTGACTCCTCATCACCCCTGTGCCTTCTCCTGTGCACACCTCTCACCTCATCACCCCTGTACCTCCTCCTGTACATCCCTCACTTACCTCATCACCCCTGTGCCTCCTCCTCCTGTGCACACCTCTCACCTCATCACCCCTGTACATCCCTCGCTTACCTCATCACCCCTGTGCCGCCTCCTCCTGTGCACCCCTCACTGACTCCTCATCACCCCTGTGCCTTCTCCTGTGCACACCTCTCACCTCATCACCCCTGTACCTCCTCCTGTACATCCCTCACTTACCTCATCACCCCTGTACCTCCTCCTGTACATCCCTCACTTACCTCATCACCCCTGTGCCTCCTCCTCCTGTGCACCCCTCACTCACATCATCACTCCTGTGTCTCCTTCTCCTGTGCACCCCTCACTAGATAAATGGCTATACTACAGTATATGTTGGTGATATAAAATACTGACAGATAGGAATTGATCTCACCTGGGGGATTATTACAGCGCAGTCACCTTCTGTGTCACCCCCAGGCACGGATGCTGGGAGGGGAGCCCCATTTGGGTGGGGTATGTATATATATATTGCGGTGTAAAATAAAAGCAGTCAGTATTTACCCTGCACGGAAAAAAAATAACTCACCCAACTCTAACTCTCTCTGCACATGTTACATCTGCCCCACCTGCTGTGCACATGGTTTTGTACATTTTAGAGAGAATTTGGTTTTGAGAATGAACCAGAATCAGACCCTACGTGTGACATGTGCCAGCTGACTAATAGAACCCCCCACCCCTCTATCAGTGCTGACTGTTCTCAGCTGCTGCAGAACATCTTGGGCTGCAGAGGCTGGGGGAGGGGTCTCTGTGACCTCATGCGGTAATATAGTGCAGATGTAACCTTGTGGGTGCTGGGTTTGAGCAACTCTGCCAGCAAGAAAAGGAATCACTGAGGCCTTCACTGGCCGGAAACATGATACCGCTAGCCAGCTCCAGGCCTATCCCATACATATCCTGTTATATACTATGGTGTCAGTGTAGCTGGTGCCTCTGGGCTATGTGTGCTGCACCCTGGGCCTGACTCTGCTGCTCTGCCGCATCCTGGGCCTGACTCTGCTGCTCTGCCGCGCCCTGGGCCTAACTCTGCTGCTCTGCCGCAATCTGGGCCTGACTCTGCTGCTCTGCCGCAACCTGGGCCTGACTCTGCTGCTCTGCTGCACCCTGGGCCTGACTCTACTGCACCATGGGCCTGACTCTGCTGCTCTGCCACACCATGAGCCTGACACTGCTGCTCTGCCGCACCCTGGGCCTGACTCTGGTGCTCTGCCGCACCCTGAGCCTGCCTCTGGTGCTCTGCCGCAACCTGTGCCTGACTCTGCCGCACCTTGGGCCTGACTCTGCTGCATCATGGGCCTGACTCTGCTACTCTGCCGCAACCTGTGCCTGACTGCTGCACCATGGGCCTGACTCTGCTGCTCTGCCACATCCTGGGCCTGACTCTGCTGCTCTGCCGCACCCTGGGCCTGACTCTGCTGCTCTGCCGCACCCCGGGCCTGACACTGCTGCTCTGCCGCACCCTGGGCTTGACTCTGCCGCACCCCGGGCCTGACTCTGCTGCTCTGCCGCAACCTGGGCCTGACTTTGCTGCTCTGCCGCACCCTGGGCCTGACTCTGCTGCTCTGCCGCACCCTGGGCCCGACTCTACTGCACCATGGGCCTGACTCTGCTGCTCTGCCACAACCTGGGCCTGACTCTGCTGCTCTGCCGCACCCTGGGCCTGACTCTGCTGCTCTGCCGCACCCTGAGCCTGACTCTGGTGCTCTGCCGCACCCTGAGCCTGACTCTGGTGCTCTGCCGCACCCTGGGCCTGACTCTGGTGCTCTGCCGCACCCTGAGCCTGATTCTGGTGCTCTGCCGCACCCTGGGCCTGACTCTACTGCACCATGGGCCTGACTCTGCTGCTTTGCCACACCCTGGGCCTGACTCTGCTGCACCATGGGCCTGACTCTGGTGCTCTGCCGCACCCTGGGCCTGACTCTGCTGCTCTGCCACACCCGGGGCCTGACTCTGCTGCTCTGCCACATCCGGGGCCTGACTCTGCTGCTCTGCCACACCCGGGGCCTGACTCTGCTGCTCTGCCACACCCGGGGCCTGACTCTGCTGCTCTGCCACACCCGGGGCCTGACTCTGCTGCTCTGCCGCACCCTGTGCCTGACTCTGCTGCTCTGCCGAACCCTGGGCCTGGCTCTGCTGCCCCATGGGCCTGACTCTGCTGCACCATGGGCCTGACTCTGCTGCTCTGCCGCACCCTGGGCCTGACTCTGCTGCTCTGCCGCACCTGGGTTTGACTCTGCTGCTCTGCCGCACCCTGGGCCTGACTCTGCTGCTCTGCCGCACCCAGGGCCTGACTCTGCTGCTCTGCCGCAACCTGGGCCTGACTCTGCTGCTCTGCTGCAACCTGGGCCTGACTCTGCTGCTCTGCCGCAGCCTGGGCCTGACTCTGCTGCACCATGGGACTGACCCTGCTGCTCTGCCGCAGCCTGTGCCTTACTCTGCTGCTCTGCCGCACCCTGGGCCTGACTCTGCTGCTCTGCCGCACCTGGGTTTGACTCTGCTGCTCTGCCGCACCCTGGGCCTGACTCTGCTGCTCTGCCGCACCCAGGGCCTGACTCTGCTGCTCTGCCGCAACCTGGGCCTGACTCTGCTGCTCTGCCGCATCCTGGGCCTGACTCTGCTGCTCTGCCGCACCCTGGGCCTAACTCTGCTGCTCTGCCGCAATCTGGGCCTGACTCTGCTGCTCTGCCGCAACCTGGGCCTGACTCTGCTGCTCTGCTGCACCCTGGGCCTGACTCTACTGCACCATGGGCCTGACTCTGCTGCTCTGCCACACCATGAGCCTGACACTACTGCTCTGCCGCACCCTGGGCCTGACTCTGCTGCACCATGGGCCTGACTCTGGTGCTCTGCCGCACCCTGAGCCTGCCTCTGGTGCTCTGCCGCAACCTGTGCCTGACTCTGCCGCACCTTGGGCCTGACTCTGCTGCATCATGGGCCTGACTCTGCTACTCTGCCGCAACCTGTGCCTGACTGCTGCACCATGGGCCTGACTCTGCTGCTCTGCCACATCCTGGGCCTGACTCTGCTGCTCTGCCGCACCCTGGGCCTGACTCTGCTGCTCTGCCGCACCCCGGGCCTGACACTGCTGCTCTGCCGCACCCTGGGCTTGACTCTGCTGCTCTGCCGCACCCCGGGTCTGACTCTGCTGCTCTGCCGCAACCTGGGCCTGACTTTGCTGCTCTGCCGCACCCTGGGCCTGACTCTGCTGCTCTGCCGCACCCTGGGCCCGACTCTACTGCACCATGGGCCTGACTCTGCTGCTCTGCCACAACCTGGGCCTGACTCTGCTGCTCTGCCGCAACCTGGGCCTGACTCTGCTGCTCTGCCGCACCCTGGGCCTGACTCTGGTGCTCTGCCGCACCCTGAGCCTGACTCTGGTGCTCTGCCGCACAGTGGGCCTGACTCTGGTGCTCTGCCGCACCCTGAGCCTGATTGTGGTGCTCTGCCGCACCCTGGGCCTGACTCTACTGCACCATGGGCCTGACTCTGCTGCTCTGCCACACCCTGGGCCTGACTCTGCTGCACCATGGGCCTGACTCTGGTGCTCTGCCGCACCCTGGGCCTGACTCTGCTGCTCTGCCACACCCGGGGCCTGACTCTGCTGCTCTGCCACATCCGGGGCCTGACTCTGCTGCTCTGCCACACCCGGGGCCTGACTCTGCTGCTCTGCCACACCCGGGGCCTGACTCTGCTGCTCTGCCGCACCCTGGGCCTGACTCTGCTGCTCTGCCGCACCCTGGGCCTGACTCTGCTGCTCTGCCGCACCCTGGGCCTGACTCTGCTGCTCTGCCGAACCCTGGGCCTGGCTCTGCTGCTCCATGGGCCTGACTCTGCTGCACCATGGGCCTGACTCTGCTGCTCTGCCGCACCCTGGGCCTGACTCTGCTGCTCTGCCGCACCTGGGTTTGACTCTGCTGCTCTGCCGCACCCTGGGCCTGACTCTGCTGCTCTGCCGCACCCAGGGCCTGACTCTGCTGCTCTGCCGCAACCTGGGCCTGACTCTGCTGCACCATGGGACTGACCCTGCTGCTCTGCCGCAGCCTGTGCCTGACTCTGCTGCTCTGCTGCACCCTGGGCCTGACTCTAATGCACCATGGGCCTAACTCTGGTGCTCTGTTGCACCCTGGGCCTGACTCTGCTGCTCTGCCATACCCTGGGCCTGACTCTGCTGCACTGCTGCACCCTGGGCCTGACTCTGCTGCACCATGAGCCTGACTCTGCTGCTCTGCCGCACCCTCTGTCTGACTTTGCTGCTCTACTGCACCCTGGGCCTGACTCTGCTGCACCCTGGGCCTGACTCTGCTGCACCATGGGCCTAACTCTGGTGCTCTGTTGCACCCTGGGCCTGACTCTGCTGCTCTGCCGTACCCTGGGCCTGACTCTGCTGCTCTGCTGCACCCTGGGCCTGACTCTGCTGCACCATGGGCCTGACTCTGCTGCTCTGCCGCACCCTCTGTCTGACTTTGCTGCTCTGCTGCACCCTGGGCCTGACTCTGCTGCACCATGGGCCTAACTCTGGTGCTCTGTTGCACCCTGGGCCTGACTCTGCTGCTCTGCCGCACCCTAGGACTGACTCTGCTGCTCTGCCGCACCCTGGGCCTGACTCTGCTGCTCTGCTGCAACCTAGGCCTCACTCTGCTGCTTTGCCGCAACCTGGGCCTCACTCTGCTGCACCATGGGCCTGCCTCTGCTGCTCTGCCACATCCTGGGCCTGACTCTGCTGCACCATGGGACTGACCCTGCTGCTCTGCCGCAGCCTGTGCCTGACTCTGCTGCTCTGCTGCACCCTGGGCCTGACTCTAATGCACCATGGGCCTAACTCTGGTGCTCTGTTGCACCCTGGGCCTGACTCTGCTGCTCTGCCATACCCTGGGCCTGACTCTGCTGCACTGCTGCACCCTGGGCCTGACTCTGCTGCACCATGAGCCTGACTCTGCTGCTCTGCCGCACCCTCTGTCTGACTTTGCTGCTCTACTGCACCCTGGGCCTGACTCTGCTGCACCCTGGGCCTGACTCTGCTGCACCATGGGCCTAACTCTGGTGCTCTGTTGCACCCTGGGCCTGACTCTGCTGCTCTGCCGTACCCTGGGCCTGACTCTGCTGCTCTGCTGCACCCTGGGCCTGACTCTGCTGCACCATGGGCCTGACTCTGCTGCTCTGCCGCACCCTCTGTCTGACTTTGCTGCTCTGCTGCACCCTGGGCCTGACTCTGCTGCACCATGGGCCTAACTCTGGTGCTCTGTTGCACCCTGGGCCTGACTCTGCTGCTCTGCCGCACCCTAGGACTGACTCTGCTGCTCTGCCGCACCCTGGGCCTGACTCTGCTGCTCTGCTGCAACCTAGGCCTCACTCTGCTGCTTTGCCGCAACCTGGGCCTCACTCTGCTGCACCATGGGCCTGCCTCTGCTGCTCTGCCACATCCTGGGCCTGACTCTGCTGCTCTGCCGCACCCTGGGCCTGACTCTGCTGCTCTGCTGCACCCTGGGCCTGACTCTGCTGCTCTGCCGCAACCTGGGCCTGACTTTGCCGCAACCTGGGCCTGACTCTGCTGCTCTGCCGCAACATGGGCCTGACTCTGCTGCACCATGGGACTGACCCTGCTGCTCTGCCGCAGCC
Source organism: Crinia signifera (assembly GCF_055691185.1). Classification (NCBI taxonomy): domain Eukaryota; kingdom Metazoa; phylum Chordata; class Amphibia; order Anura; family Myobatrachidae; genus Crinia; species Crinia signifera. The sequence continues at coordinate 11,653 of NW_028142708.1, forward strand.
TGTGCCTGACTCTGCTGCACCCTGGGCCTGACTCTAATGCACCATGGGCCTAACTCTGGTGCTCTGTTGCACCCTGGGCCTGACTCTGCTGCTCTGCCGTACCCTGGGCCTGACTCTGCTGCTCTGCTGCACCCTGGGCCTGACTCTGCTGCACCATGGGCCTGACTCTGCTGCTCTGCCGCACCCTCTGACTGACTCTGGTTCTCTGTTGCACCCTGGGCCTGACTCTGCTGCTCTGCCGCACCCTGGACCTGACTCTGCTGCTCTGCCGCACCCTAGGACTGACTCTGCTGCTCTGCCGCACCCTGGGCCTGACTCTGCTGCTCTGCCGCAACCTGGGCCTCACTCTGCTGCTCTGCCGCAACCTGTGCCTCAATCTGCTGCACCATGGGCCTGCCTCTGCTGCTCTGCCACATCCTGGGCCTGCCTCTGCTGCTCTGCCGCACCCTGGGCCTGACTCTGCTGCTCTGCCGCACCCTGGGCCTGACACTGCTGCTCTGCCGCACCCTGGGCCTGACTCTGCTACGTATCCTGTAATATACTGTGGTGTCAGTGTAGCTGGTGCCTCTGGGCTGTGTGTGCTGCTCTGGTGTACCCTGGGCCTGACTCTGCTGCACAATGGGCCTGACTCTGCTGCTCTGCCGCACCCTGGGCCTGACTCTGCTGCTCTGACGCACGCTGGGCCTGACTCTGCTGCTCTGCCGCAACCTGGGCCTGACTCTGCTGCTCTGCCGCAACCTGGGCCTGACTCTGCTGCTCTGCCACAACCTGGGCCTGACTCTGCTGCAACCTGGGCCTGAATCTGCTGCTCTGCCGCACCCTGGGCCTGACTCTGCTGCTCTGCTACTCCCTGGGCCTGACTCTGCTGCTCTGCCGCAACCTGGGCCTGACTCTGCTGCTCTGCTGCACCCTGAGCCTGACTCTGCTACGTATCCTGTTATATACTGTGGTGTCAGTGTGGCTGGTGCCTCTGGGCTGTGTGTGCTGCTCTGTCGTACCCTGGGCCTGACTCTGCTGCACCATGGGCCTGACTCTGTGCTCTGCCGCACCCTGGGCCTGACTCTGCTGCTCTGCCGCACCCTGGGCCTGACTCTGCTGCTCTGCCGCACGCTGGGCCTGACTCTGTGCTCTGCCGCACCCTGGGCCTGACTCTGCTGCTCTGCCGCACCCTGGGCCTGACTCTGCTGCTCTGCCGCATGCTGGGCCTGACTCTGCTGCTCTGCCGCACCCTGGGCCTGACTCTGCTGCTCTGCTGCAACCTGGGCCTGACTCTGCTGCTCTGCCGCAACCTTGGCCTGACTCTGCTGCACTGTTGCAACCTGGGCCTGATTCTGCTGCTCTGCCGCACCCTGGGCCTGACTCTGCTGCACCATGGGCCTGACTCTGTTGCTCTGCCACACCCTGAAGTGCACAGGAATCTGTCTGCAACACTAATTACAGACACTTGCCCGAGTCCTCGGTGTGGTTATGGCTCCCAGCAACCCCCCCTCCCCAGCCACGGCCTGGACTCTGTGCAAAGCTGCCCACAGTGAGACAGCCTTCAGTCACAAGCAGACCAGCGCTGTCCCGAAGGCACGTAGAAAAGGAGCAAATGTGAGGCTGGTCTCTGCCTACGGCCACACCACCATGAACACGCCCGATCTCGTCTGATCTCGGAAGCTAAGCAGGGTCAGGCCTGGTTAGTACTTGGATGGGAGACCGCCTGGGAATACCAGGTGCTGTAGGCTTTTGCTTTTCTAGCCTGCAACCAGCAGGAGGCGCTCACGCCAGCTTACTTTTCTTCTTCTTCTTCTTCACTTGATCACATTTTTCTTTCTTTCTGTCTTTTCTTCTTTCCTTCTTTCTTTCCTCCACTACACCAGCAGGTAGCAGCACCTGGGGTTGCCGACGCAGTCAAATGGCAGCACATGCCGCACAGGGATTTCCTGCAGCAACACAGAGTGCAGTAAAAGCGTCGCCCAGCACACAGGTTATTCCGCCGCCTCAAACACGGGCAAAGTGTTTGCCCTAAACCTGAATCCACTGCATTGCTGGACATCACATCATCCACGTGTCAGTCCGTCCCATATATCTGGAGCACAGCCACAATGCAGCTGTTGTCTGGACGGAATGTCCCAGTGAATCCGGCATGGCTGCACTTTTTATTTATGACGCGACCACGCGGCAGACACAGAAACCGGCTGCATTGGAACATGTGCACCTGCGGTGATCTTAACGGCATCAGGTGTTTCGCTAAAGAGGAGACAAGGCAACGTGTCGGCATTCTCAAACTGCCGACAGAATGATTAAGACAAATTCTATATACGCATAGTACAGAAAAAATATCCAGAGTCTGAAATCCCGACAGCTGCCATCCCAAACGTATGTATGCCGGGGAGGGTCAGGCTGCGGCGGGGAGGGTTAGGCTTCAAAAAGAGAGGCTAAGGGTTTGGCTGCGGTAAAAGGTTAGCGTTAGGAGGGCGTAACATACTTACCCGCCCAGGTGATGGAATTCGGTCATGTGACCACTGTCATTCTAAACGTCGGTCTCCCGTACCCAAATCGTATAACGGTATCACACACTATGGAGTCTTTGTGCTAAGCCTTGGAGAAAGATAAAGTATCAACCAACCCGCTCCTTACACTGCTTTGTCAAACATAACCTGTAACATGGCAGTTAGGAGCTGATTGGCTGCTACTTTATCTCTCTCCACTGTATCCCTCTCTCCAGTACATAGACCCTCTGTCGACTCCACAGCAATGGATGATTGCGGACATAGAAATGGTTCTGTTTCACCAATGTACTGTACTGAGTCCGCATGCTACCTCCTCTCTGAAACAGAAGTACAGCTCCCCACTTCTGCGTGGAACCACAAGTCTCAGCCAGCCTTCTTGGTAGTCTCTGAGTCACGCTGCTCGTTGGCGTCTCTCATCGGCTACCACCGTTCCCCCTCCAGCTGCTCTTTTACTTTTAAATCAACTTTATGCGAAATGACGCTGCGCGCTTCTATGCCCTTTTTTAAAAATGGCCTAATCGGAGTAGGATCTGACAGGCCACAAAATGGCTGCCATCAGAATGCCCTGGAAAGTGATGGCTTCAGAAAGTAGCATATTACGTGTTGGTGGGACGGGTCTGTAAGTCATACCTCACAACGTCAGGGAATCACGGTGCAGCCATCTTTTCTGGGCCTCAATGCCTTGTGTGGGCCCACGTCTGCAAGGTTACAGCAGCAGCAGCAGCAGCAGCACCTGAAGTGCACAGGAATCTGTCTGCAACACTAATGCTAATTACAGACACTTGCCCGAGTCCTCGGTGTGTTCCTGGCTCCCAGCAACCCCCCCTCCCCAGCCACGGCCTGGACTCTGTGCAAAGCTGCCCACAGTGAGACAGCCTCCAGTCACAAGCAGACCAGCGCTGTCCCGAAGGCACGTAGAAAAGGAGCAAATGTGAGGCTGGTCTCTGCCTACGGCCACACCACCCTGAACACGCCCGATCTCGTCTGATCTCGGAAGCTAAGCAGGGTCAGGCCTGGTTAGTACTTGGATGGGAGACCGCCTGGGAATACCAGGTGCTGTAGGCTTTTGCTTTTCTAGCCTGCAACCAGCAGGAGGCGCTCACGCCAGCTTACTTTTCTTCTTCTTCACTTGATCACATTTTTCTTTCTTTCTGTCTTTTCTTCTTTCCTTCTTTCTTTCCTCCACTACACCAGCAGGTAGCAGCACCTGGGGTTGCCGACGCAGTCAAATGGCAGCACATACCGCACAGGGATTTCCTGCAGCAACACAGAGTGCAGTAAAAGCGTCGCCCAGCACACAGGTTATTCCGCCGCCTCAAACACGGGCAAAGTGTTTGCCCTAAACCTGAATCCACTGCATTGCTGGACATCACATCATCCACGTGTCAGTCCGTCCCATATATCTGGAGCACAGCCACAATGCAGCTGTTGTCTGGACGGAATGTCCCAGTGAATCCGGCATGGCTGCACTTTTTATTTATGACGCGACCACGCGGCAGACACAGAAACCGGCTGCATTGGAACATGTGCACCTGCGGTGATCTTAACGGCATCAGGTGTTTCGCTAAAGAGGAGACAAGGCAACGTGTCGGCATTCTCAAACTGCCGACAGAATGATTAAGACAAATTCTATATACGCATAGTACAGAAAAAATATCCAGAGTCTGAAATCCCGACAGCCGCCATCCCAAACGTATGTATGCCGGGGAGGGTCAGGCTGCGGCGGGGAGGGTTAGGCTTCAAGAAGAGAGGCTAAGGGTTTGGCTGCGGTAAAAGGTTAGCGTTAGGAGGGCGTAACATACTTACCCGCCCAGGTGATGGAATTCGGTCATGTGACCACTGTCATTCTAAACGTCGGTCTCCCGTACCCAAATCGTATAACGGTATCACACACTATGGAGTCTTTGTGCTAAGCCTTGGAGAAAGATAAAGTATCAACCAACCCGCTCCTTACACTGCTTTGTCAAACATAACCTGTAACATGGCAGTTAGGAGCTGATTGGCTGCTACTTTATCTCTCTCCACTGTATCTCTCTCTCCAGTACATAGACCCTCTGTCGACTCCACAGCAATGGATGATTGCGGACATAGAAATGGTTCTGTTTCAACAATGTACTGTACTGAGTCCGCATGCTACCTCCTCTCTGAAACAGAAGTACAGCTCCCCACTTCTGCGTGGAACCACAAGTCTCAGCCAGCCTTCTTGGTAGTCTCTGAGTCACGCTGCTCGTTGGCGTCTCTCATCGGCTACCACCGTTCCCCCTCCAGCTGCTCTTTTACTTTTAAATCAACTTTATGCGAAATGACGCTGCGCGCTTCTATGCCCTTTTTTAAAAATGGCCTAATCGGAGTAGGATCTGACAGGCCACAAAATGGCTGCCATCAGAATGCCCTGGAAAGTGATGGCTTCAGAAAGTAGCATATTACGTGTTGGTGGGACGGGTCTGTAAGTCATACCTCACAACGTCAGGGAATCACGGTGCAGCCATCTTTTCTGGGCCTCAATGCCTTGTGTGGGCCCTCGTCTGCAAGGTTTCAGCAGCAGCAGCAGCAGCAGCACCTGAAGTGCACAGGAATCTGTCTGCAACACTAATGCTAATTACAGACACTTGCCCGAGTCCTCGGTGTGTTCCTGGCTCCCAGCAACCCCCCCTCCCCAGCCACGGCCTGGACTCTGTGCAAAGCTGCCCACAGTGAGACAGCCTCCAGTCACAAGCAGACCAGCGCTGTCCCGAAGGCATGTAGAAAAGGAGCAAATGTGAGGCTGGTCTCTGCCTACGGCCACACCACCCTGAACACGCCCGATCTCGTCTGATCTCGGAAGCTAAGCAGGGTCAGGCCTGGTTAGTACTTGGATGGGAGACCGCCTGGGAATACCAGGTGCTGTAGGCTTTTGCTTTTCTAGCCTGCAACCAGCAGGAGGCGCTCACGCCAGCTTACTTTTCTTCTTCTTCACTTGATCACATTTTTCTTTCTTTCTGTCTTTTCTTCTTTCCTTCTTTCTTTCCTCCACTACACCAGCAGGTAGCAGCACCTGGGGTTGCCGACGCAGTCAAATGGCAGCACATGCCGCACAGGGATTTCCTGCAGCAACACAGAGTGCAGTAAAAGCGTCGCCCAGCACACAGGTTATTCCGCCGCCTCAAACACGGGCAAAGTGTTTGCCCTAAACCTGAATCCACTGCATTGCTGGACATCACATCATCCACGTGTCAGTCCGTCCCATATATTTGGAGCACAGCCACAATGCAGCTGTTGTCTGGACGGAATGTCCCAGTGAATCCGGCATGGCTGCACTTTTTATTTATGACGCGACCACGCGGCAGACACAGAAACCGGCTGCATTGGAACATGTGCACCTGCGGTGATCTTAACGGCATCAGGTGTTTCGCTAAAGAGGAGACAAGGCAACGTGTCGGCATTCTCAAACTGCCGACAGAATGATTAAGACAAATTCTATATACGCATAGTACAGAAAAAATATCCAGAGTCTGAAATCCCGACAGCCGCCATCCCAAACGTATGTATGCCGGGGAGGGTCAGGCTGCGGCGGGGAGGGTTAGGCTTCAAGAAGAGAGGCTAAGGGTTTGGCTGCGGTAAAAGGTTAGCGTTAGGAGGGCGTAACATACTTACCCGCCCAGGTGATGGAATTCGGTCATGTGACCACTGTCATTCTAAACGTCGGTCTCCCGTACCCAAATCGTATAACGGTATCACACACTATGGAGTCTTTGTGCTAAGCCTTGGAGAAAGATAAAGTATCAACCAACCCGCTCCTTACACTGCTTTGTCAAACATAACCTGTAACATGGCAGTTAGGAGCTGATTGGCTGCTACTTTATCTCTCTCCACTGTATCTCTCTCTCCAGTACATAGACCCTCTGTCGACTCTACAGCAATGGATGATTGCGGACATAGAAATGGTTCTGTTTCAACAATGTACTGTACTGAGTCCGCATGCTACCTCCTCTCTGAAACAGAAGTACAGCTCCCCACTTCTGCGTGGAACCACAAGTCTCAGCCAGCCTTCTTGGTAGTCTCTGAGTCACGCTGCTCGTTGGCGTCTCTCATCGGCTACCACCGTTCCCCCTCCAGCTGCTCTTTTACTTTTAAATCAACTTTATGCGAAATGACGCTGCGCGCTTCTATGCCCTTTTTTAAAAATGGCCTAATCGGAGTAGGATCTGACAGGCCACAAAATGGCTGCCATCAGAATGCCCTGGAAAGTGATGGCTTCAGAAAGTAGCATATTACGTGTTGGTGGGACGGGTCTGTAAGTCATACCTCACAACGTCAGGGAATCACGGTGCAGCCATCTTTTCTGGGCCTCAATGCCTTGTGTGGGCCCTCGTCTGCAAGGTTTCAGCAGCAGCAGCAGCAGCAGCACCTGAAGTGCACAGGAATCTGTCTGCAACACTAATGCTAATTACAGACACTTGCCCGAGTCCTCGGTGCAGAGGCGTAACTAGATATTCGTGGGCCCCATAGCAAAAGTTTGTAAGGGCCCCCTATATATCAACTGATGGTGATAAATGTATGCAAAACATATTAGTTTGACAGCAAAGATGGGCCCCCTTCAGCTCTGGGCCCCATAGCAGCTGCACCCCTTGCACCTATGGTAGTTACGCCCCTGCCTCGGTGTGTTCCTGGCTCCCAGCAACCCCCCCTCCCCAGCCACGGCCTGGACTCTGTGCAAAGCTGCCCACAGTGAGACAGCCTCCAGTCACAAGCAGACCAGCGCTGTCCCGAAGGCACGTAGAAAAGGAGCAAATGTGAGGCTGGTCTCTGCCTACGGCCACACCACCCTGAACACGCCCGATCTCGTCTGATCTCGGAAGCTAAGCAGGGTCAGGCCTGGTTAGTACTTGGATGGGAGACCGCCTGGGAATACCAGGTGCTGTAGGCTTTTGCTTTTCTAGCCTGCAACCAGCAGGAGGCGCTCACGCCAGCTTACTTTTCTTCTTCTTCACTTGATCACATTTTTCTTTCTTTCTGTCTTTTCTTCTTTCCTTCTTTCTTTCCTCCACTACACCAGCAGGTAGCAGCACCTGGGGTTGCCGACGCAGTCAAATGGCAGCACATGCCGCACAGGGATTTCCTGCAGCAACACAGAGTGCAGTAAAAGCGTCGCCCAGCACACAGGTTATTCCGCCGCCTCAAACACGGGCAAAGTGTTTGCCCTAAACCTGAATCCACTGCATTGCTGGACATCACATCATCCACGTGTCAGTCCGTCCCATATATCTGGAGCACAGCCACAATGCAGCTGTTGTCTGGACGGAATGTCCCAGTGAATCCGGCATGGCTGCACTTTTTATTTATGACGCGACCACGCGGCAGACACAGAAACCGGCTGCATTGGAACATGTGCACCTGCGGTGATCTTAACGGCATCAGGTGTTTCGCTAAAGAGGAGACAAGGCAACGTGTCGGCATTCTCAAACTGCCGACAGAATGATTAAGACAAATTCTATATACGCATAGTACAGAAAAAATATCCAGAGTCTGAAATCCCGACAGCCGCCATCCCAAACGTATGTATGCCGGGGAGGGTCAGGCTGCGGCGGGGAGGGTTAGGCTTCAAGAAGAGAGGCTAAGGGTTTGGCTGCGGTAAAAGGTTAGCGTTAGGAGGGCGTAACATACTTACCCGCCCAGGTGATGGAATTCGGTCATGTGACCACTGTCATTCTAAACGTCGGTCTCCCGTACCCAAATCGTATAACGGTATCACACACTATGGAGTCTTTGTGCTAAGCCTTGGAGAAAGATAAAGTATCAACCAACCCGCTCCTTACACTGCTTTGTCAAACATAACCTGTAACATGGCAGTTAGGAGCTGATTGGCTGCTACTTTATCTCTCTCCACTGTATCTCTCTCTCCAGTACATAGACCCTCTGTCGACTCCACAGCAATGGATGATTGCGGACATAGAAATGGTTCTGTTTCACCAATGTACTGTACTGAGTCCGCATGCTACCTCCTCTCTGAAACAGAAGTACAGCTCCCCACTTCTGCGTGGAACCACAAGTCTCAGCCAGCCTTCTTGGTAGTCTCTGAGTCACGCTGCTCGTTGGCGTCTCTCATCGGCTACCACCGTTCCCCCTCCAGCTGCTCTTTTACTTTTAAATCAACTTTATGCGAAATGACGCTGCGCGCTTCTATGCCCTTTTTTAAAAATGGCCTAATCGGAGTAGGATCTGACAGGCCACAAAATGGCTGCCATCAGAATGCCCTGGAAAGTGATGGCTTCAGAAAGTAGCATATTACGTGTTGGTGGGACGGGTCTGTAAGTCATACCTCACAACGTCAGGGAATCACGGTGCAGCCATCTTCTCTGGGCCTCAATGCCTTGTGTGGGCCCACGTCTGCAAGGTTACAGCAGCAGCAGCAGCAGCACCTGAAGTGCACAGGAATCTGTCTGCAACACTAATGCTAATTACAGACACTTGCCCGAGTCCTCGGTGTGTTCCTGGCTCCCAGCAACCCCCCCTCCCCAGCCACGGCCTGGACTCTGTGCAAAGCTGCCCACAGTGAGACAGCCTCCAGTCACAAGCAGACCAGCGCTGTCCCGAAGGCACGTAGAAAAGGAGCAAATGTGAGGCTAGTCTCTGCCTACGGCCACACCACCCTGAACACGCCCGATCTCGTCTGATCTCGGAAGCTAAGCAGGGTCAGGCCTGGTTAGTACTTGGATGGGAGACCGCCTGGGAATACCAGATGCTGTAGGCTTTTGCTTTTCTAGCCTGCAACCAGCAGGAGGCGCTCACGCCAGCTTACTTTTCTTCTTCACTTGATCACATTTTTCTTTCTTTCTGTCTTTTCTTCTTTCCTTCTTTCTTTCCTCCACTACACCAGCAGGGGTTGCCGACGCAGTCAAATGGCAGCACATGCCGCACAGGGATTTCCTGCAGCAACACAGAGTGCAGTAAAAGCGTCGCCCAGCACACAGGTTATTCCGCCGCCTCAAACACGGGCAAAGTGTTTGCCCTAAACCTGAATCCACTGCATTGCTGGACATCACATCATCCACGTGTCAGTCCGTCCCATATATCTGGAGCACAGCCACAATGCAGCTGTTGTCTGGACGGAATGTCCCAGTGAATCCGGCATGGCTGCACTTTTTATTTATGACGCGACCACGCGGCAGACACAGAAACCGGCTGCATTGGAACATGTGCACCTGCGGTGATCTTAACGGCATCAGGTGTTTCGCTAAAGAGGAGACAAGGCAACGTGTCGGCATTCTCAAACTGCCGACAGAATGATTAAGACAAATTCTATATACGCATAGTACAGAAAAAATATCCAGAGTCTGAAATCCCGACAGCCGCCATCCCAAACGTATGTATGCCGGGGAGGGTCAGGCTGCGGCGGGGAGGGTTAGGCTTCAAGAAGAGAGGCTAAGGGTTTGGCTGCGGTAAAAGGTTAGCGTTAGGAGGGCGTAACATACTTACCCGCCCAGGTGATGGAATTCGGTCATGTGACCACTGTCATTCTAAACGTCGGTCTCCCGTACCCAAATCGTATAACGGTATCACACACTATGGAGTCTTTGTGCTAAGCCTTGGAGAAAGATAAAGTATCAACCAACCCGCTCCTTACACTGCTTTGTCAAACATAACCTGTAACATGGCAGTTAGGAGCTGATTGGCTGCTACTTTATCTCTCTCCACTGTATCTCTCTCTCCAGTACATAGACCCTCTGTCGACTCTACAGCAATGGATGATTGCGGACATAGAAATGGTTCTGTTTCAACAATGTACTGTACTGAGTCCGCATGCTACCTCCTCTCTGAAACAGAAGTACAGCTCCCCACTTCTGCGTGGAACCACAAGTCTCAGCCAGCCTTCTTGGTAGTCTCTGAGTCACGCTGCTCGTTGGCGTCTCTCATCGGCTACCACCGTTCCCCCTCCAGCTGCTCTTTTACTTTTAAATCAACTTTATGCGAAATGACGCTGCGCGCTTCTATGCCCTTTTTTAAAAATGGCCTAATCGGAGTAGGATCTGACAGGCCACAAAATGGCTGCCATCAGAATGCCCTGGAAAGTGATGGCTTCAGAAAGTAGCATATTACGTGTTGGTGGGACGGGTCTGTAAGTCATACCTCACAACGTCAGGGAATCACGGTGCAGCCATCTTTTCTGGGCCTCAATGCCTTGTGTGGGCCCTCGTCTGCAAGGTTTCAGCAGCAGCAGCAGCAGCAGCACCTGAAGTGCACAGGAATCTGTCTGCAACACTAATGCTAATTACAGACACTTGCCCGAGTCCTCGGTGCAGAGGCGTAACTAGATATTCGTGGGCCCCATAGCAAAAGTTTGTAAGGGCCCCCTATATATCAACTGATGGTGATAAATGTATGCAAAACATATTAGTTTGACAGCAAAGATGGGCCCCCTTCAGCTCTGGGCCCCATAGCAGCTGCACCCCTTGCACCTATGGTAGTTACGCCCCTGCCTCGGTGTGTTCCTGGCTCCCAGCAACCCCCCCTCCCCAGCCACGGCCTGGACTCTGTGCAAAGCTGCCCACAGTGAGACAGCCTCCAGTCACAAGCAGACCAGCGCTGTCCCGAAGGCACGTAGAAAAGGAGCAAATGTGAGGCTGGTCTCTGCCTACGGCCACACCACCCTGAACACGCCCGATCTCGTCTGATCTCGGAAGCTAAGCAGGGTCAGGCCTGGTTAGTACTTGGATGGGAGACCGCCTGGGAATACCAGGTGCTGTAGGCTTTTGCTTTTCTAGCCTGCAACCAGCAGGAGGCGCTCACGCCAGCTTACTTTTCTTCTTCTTCACTTGATCACATTTTTCTTTCTTTCTGTCTTTTCTTCTTTCCTTCTTTCTTTCCTCCACTACACCAGCAGGTAGCAGCACCTGGGGTTGCCGACGCAGTCAAATGGCAGCACATGCCGCACAGGGATTTCCTGCAGCAACACAGAGTGCAGTAAAAGCGTCGCCCAGCACACAGGTTATTCCGCCGCCTCAAACACGGGCAAAGTGTTTGCCCTAAACCTGAATCCACTGCATTGCTGGACATCACATCATCCACGTGTCAGTCCGTCCCATATATCTGGAGCACAGCCACAATGCAGCTGTTGTCTGGACGGAATGTCCCAGTGAATCCGGCATGGCTGCACTTTTTATTTATGACGCGACCACGCGGCAGACACAGAAACCGGCTGCATTGGAACATGTGCACCTGCGGTGATCTTAACGGCATCAGGTGTTTCGCTAAAGAGGAGACAAGGCAACGTGTCGGCATTCTCAAACTGCCGACAGAATGATTAAGACAAATTCTATATACGCATAGTACAGAAAAAATATCCAGAGTCTGAAATCCCGACAGCCGCCATCCCAAACGTATGTATGCCGGGGAGGGTCAGGCTGCGGCGGGGAGGGTTAGGCTTCAAGAAGAGAGGCTAAGGGTTTGGCTGCGGTAAAAGGTTAGCGTTAGGAGGGCGTAACATACTTACCCGCCCAGGTGATGGAATTCGGTCATGTGACCACTGTCATTCTAAACGTCGGTCTCCCGTACCCAAATCGTATAACGGTATCACACACTATGGAGTCTTTGTGCTAAGCCTTGGAGAAAGATAAAGTATCAACCAACCCGCTCCTTACACTGCTTTGTCAAACATAACCTGTAACATGGCAGTTAGGAGCTGATTGGCTGCTACTTTATCTCTCTCCACTGTATCTCTCTCTCCAGTACATAGACCCTCTGTCGACTCCACAGCAATGGATGATTGCGGACATAGAAATGGTTCTGTTTCACCAATGTACTGTACTGAGTCCGCATGCTACCTCCTCTCTGAAACAGAAGTACAGCTCCCCACTTCTGCGTGGAACCACAAGTCTCAGCCAGCCTTCTTGGTAGTCTCTGAGTCACGCTGCTCGTTGGCGTCTCTCATCGGCTACCACCGTTCCCCCTCCAGCTGCTCTTTTACTTTTAAATCAACTTTATGCGAAATGACGCTGCGCGCTTCTATGCCCTTTTTTAAAAATGGCCTAATCGGAGTAGGATCTGACAGGCCACAAAATGGCTGCCATCAGAATGCCCTGGAAAGTGATGGCTTCAGAAAGTAGCATATTACGTGTTGGTGGGACGGGTCTGTAAGTCATACCTCACAACGTCAGGGAATCACGGTGCAGCCATCTTCTCTGGGCCTCAATGCCTTGTGTGGGCCCACGTCTGCAAGGTTACAGCAGCAGCAGCAGCAGCAGCACCTGAAGTGCACAGGAATCTGTCTGCAACACTAATGCTAATTACAGACACTTGCCCGAGTCCTCGGTGTGTTCCTGGCTCCCAGCAACCCCCCCTCCCCAGCCACGGCCTGGACTCTGTGCAAAGCTGCCCACAGTGAGACAGCCTCCAGTCACAAGCAGACCAGCGCTGTCCCGAAGGCACGTAGAAAAGGAGCAAATGTGAGGCTGGTCTCTGCCTACGGCCACACCACCCTGAACACGCCCGATCTCGTCTGATCTCGGAAGCTAAGCAGGGTCAGGCCTGGTTAGTACCTGGATGGGAGACCGCCTGGGAATACCAGGTGCTGTGGGCTTTTGCTTTTCTAGCCTGCAACCAGCAGGAGGCGCTCACGCCAGCTTACTTTTCTTCTTCACTTGATCACATTTTTCTTTCTTTCTGTCTTTTCTTCTTTCCTTCTTTCTTTCCTCCACTACACCAGCAGGTAGCAGCACCTGGGGTTGCCGACGCAGTCAAATGGCAGCACATGCCGCACAGGGATTTCCTGCAGCAACACAGAGTGCAGTAAAAGCGTCGCCCAGCACACAGGTTATTCCGCCGCCTCAAACACGGGCAAAGTGTTTGCCCTAAACCTGAATCCACTGCATTGCTGGACATCACATCATCCACGTGTCAGTCCGTCCCATATATCTGGAGCACAGCCACAATGCAGCTGTTGTCTGGACGGAATGTCCCAGTGAATCCGGCATGGCTGCACTTTTTATTTATGACGCGACCACGCGGCAGACACAGAAACCGGCTGCATTGGAACATGTGCACCTGCGGTGATCTTAACGGCATCAGGTGTTTCGCTAAAGAGGAGACAAGGCAACGTGTCGGCATTCTCAAACTGCCGACAGAATGATTAAGACAAATTCTATATACGCATAGTACAGAAAAAATATCCAGAGTCTGAAATCCCGACAGCCGCCATCCCAAACGTATGTATGCCGGGGAGGGTCAGGCTGCGGCGGGGAGGGTTAGGCTTCAAGAAGAGAGGCTAAGGGTTTGGCTGCGGTAAAAGGTTAGCGTTAGGAGGGCGTAACATACTTACCCGCCCAGGTGATGGAATTCGGTCATGTGACCACTGTCATTCTAAACGTCGGTCTCCCGTACCCAAATCGTATAACGGTATCACACACTATGGAGTCTTTGTGCTAAGCCTTGGAGAAAGATAAAGTATCAACCAACCCGCTCCTTACACTGCTTTGTCAAACATAACCTGTAACATGGCAGTTAGGAGCTGATTGGCTGCTACTTTATCTCTCTCCACTGTATCTCTCTCTCCAGTACATAGACCCTCTGTCGACTCCACAGCAATGGATGATTGCGGACATAGAAATGGTTCTGTTTCAACAATGTACTGTACTGAGTCCGCATGCTACCTCCTCTCTGAAACAGAAGTACAGCTCCCCACTTCTGCGTGGAACCACAAGTCTCAGCCAGCCTTCTTGGTAGTCTCTGAGTCACGCTGCTCGTTGGCGTCTCTCATCGGCTACCACCGTTCCCCCTCCAGCTGCTCTTTTACTTTTAAATCAACTTTATGCGAAATGACGCTGCGCGCTTCTATGCCCTTTTTTAAAAATGGCCTAATCGGAGTAGGATCTGACAGGCCACAAAATGGCTGCCATCAGAATGCCCTGGAAAGTGATGGCTTCAGAAAGTAGCATATTACGTGTTGGTGGGACGGGTCTGTAAGTCATACCTCAAAACGTCAGGGAATCACGGTGCAGTCATCTTTTCTGGGCCTCAATGCCTTGTGTGGGCCCTCGTCTGCAAGGTTTCAGCAGCAGCAGCAGCACCTGAAGTGCACAGGAATCTGTCTGCAACACTAATGCTAATTACAGACACTTGCCCGAGTCCTCGGTGCAGAGGCGTAACTAGATATTCGTGGGCCCCATAGCAAAAGTTTGTAAGGGCCCCCTATATATCAACTGATGGTGATAAATGTATGCAAAACATATTAGTTTGACAGCAAAGATGGGCCCCCTTCAGCTCTGGGCCCCATAGCAGCTGCACCCCTTGCACCTATGGTAGTTACGCCCCTGCCTCGGTGTGTTCCTGGCTCCCAGCAACCCCCCCTCCCCAGCCACGGCCTGGACTCTGTGCAAAGCTGCCCACAGTGAGACAGCCTCCAGTCACAAGCAGACCAGCGCTGTCCCGAAGGCACGTAGAAAAGGAGCAAATGTGAGGCTGGTCTCTGCCTACGGCCACACCACCCTGAACACGCCCGATCTCGTCTGATCTCGGAAGCTAAGCAGGGTCAGGCCTGGTTAGTACTTGGATGGGAGACCGCCTGGGAATACCAGGTGCTGTAGGCTTTTGCTTTTCTAGCCTGCAACCAGCAGGAGGCGCTCACGCCAGCTTACTTTTCTTCTTCACTTGATCACATTTTTCTTTCTTTCTGTCTTTTCTTCTTTCCTTCTTTCTTTCCTCCACTACACCAGCAGGTAGCAGCACCTGGGGTTGCCGACGCAGTCAAATGGCAGCACATGCCGCACAGGGATTTCCTGCAGCAACACAGAGTGCAGTAAAAGCGTCGCCCAGCACACAGGTTATTCCGCCGCCTCAAACACGGGCAAAGTGTTTGCCCTAAACCTGAATCCACTGCATTGCTGGACATCACATCATCCACGTGTCAGTCCGTCCCATATATCTGGAGCACAGCCACAATGCAGCTGTTGTCTGGACGGAATGTCCCAGTGAATCCGGCATGGCTGCACTTTTTATTTATGACGCGACCACGCGGCAGACACAGAAACCGGCTGCATTGGAACATGTGCACCTGCGGTGATCTTAACGGCATCAGGTGTTTCGCTAAAGAGGAGACAAGGCAACGTGTCGGCATTCTCAAACTGCCGACAGAATGATTAAGACAAATTCTATATACGCATAGTACAGAAAAAATATCCAGAGTCTGAAATCCCGACAGCCGCCATCCCAAACGTATGTATGCCGGGGAGGGTCAGGCTGCGGCGGGGAGGGTTAGGCTTCAAGAAGAGAGGCTAAGGGTTTGGCTGCGGTAAAAGGTTAGCGTTAGGAGGGCGTAACATACTTACCCGCCCAGGTGATGGAATTCGGTCATGTGACCACTGTCATTCTAAACGTCGGTCTCCCGTACCCAAATCGTATAACGGTATCACACACTATGGAGTCTTTGTGCTAAGCCTTGGAGAAAGATAAAGTATCAACCAACCCGCTCCTTACACTGCTTTGTCAAACATAACCTGTAACATGGCAGTTAGGAGCTGATTGGCTGCTACTTTATCTCTCTCCACTGTATCTCTCTCTCCAGTACATAGACCCTCTGTCGACTCCACAGCAATGGATGATTGCGGACATAGAAATGGTTCTGTTTCAACAATGTACTGTACTGAGTCCGCATGCTACCTCCTCTCTGAAACAGAAGTACAGCTCCCCACTTCTGCGTGGAACCACAAGTCTCAGCCAGCCTTCTTGGTAGTCTCTGAGTCACGCTGCTCGTTGGCGTCTCTCATCGGCTACCACCGTTCCCCCTCCAGCTGCTCTTTTACTTTTAAATCAACTTTATGCGAAATGACGCTGCGCGCTTCTATGCCCTTTTTTAAAAATGGCCTAATCGGAGTAGGATCTGACAGGCCACAAAATGGCTGCCATCAGAATGCCCTGGAAAGTGATGGCTTCAGAAAGTAGCATATTACGTGTTGGTGGGACGGGTCTGTAAGTCATACCTCACAACGTCAGGGAATCACGGTGCAGCCATCTTTTCTGGGCCTCAATGCCTTGTGTGGGCCCACGTCTGCAAGGTTTCAGCAGCAGCAGCAGCAGCAGCAGCAGCACCTGAAGTGCACAGGAATCTGTCTGCAACACTAATGCTAATTACAGACACTTGCCCGAGTCCTCGGTGTGTTCCTGGCTCCCAGCAACCCCCCCTCCCCAGCCACGGCCTGGACTCTGTGCAAAGCTGCCCACAGTGAGACAGCCTCCAGTCACAAGCAGACCAGCGCTGTCCCGAAGGCACGTAGAAAAGGAGCAAATGTGAGGCTGGTCTCTGCCTACGGCCACACCACCCTGAACACGCCCGATCTCGTCTGATCTCGGAAGCTAAGCAGGGTCAGGCCTGGTTAGTACTTGGATGGGAGACCGCCTGGGAATACCAGGTGCTGTAGGCTTTTGCTTTTCTAGCCTGCAACCAGCAGGAGGCGCTCACGCCAGCTTACTTTTCTTCTTCACTTGATCACATTTTTCTTTCTTTCTGTCTTTTCTTCTTTCCTTCTTTCTTTCCTCCACTACACCAGCAGGTAGCAGCACCTGGGGTTGCCGACGCAGTCAAATGGCAGCACATGCCGCACAGGGATTTCCTGCAGCAACACAGAGTGCAGTAAAAGCGTCGCCCAGCACACAGGTTATTCCGCCGCCTCAAACACGGGCAAAGTGTTTGCCCTAAACCTGAATCCACTGCATTGCTGGACATCACATCATCCACGTGTCAGTCCGTCCCATATATCTGGAGCACAGCCACAATGCAGCTGTTGTCTGGACGGAATGTCCCAGTGAATCCGGCATGGCTGCACTTTTTATTTATGACGCGACCACGCGGCAGACACAGAAACCGGCTGCATTGGAACATGTGCACCTGCGGTGATCTTAACGGCATCAGGTGTTTCGCTAAAGAGGAGACAAGGCAACGTGTCGGCATTCTCAAACTGCCGACAGAATGATTAAGACAAATTCTATATACGCATAGTACAGAAAAAATATCCAGAGTCTGAAATCCCGACAGCCGCCATCCCAAACGTATGTATGCCGGGGAGGGTCAGGCTGCGGCGGGGAGGGTTAGGCTTCAAGAAGAGAGGCTAAGGGTTTGGCTGCGGTAAAAGGTTAGCGTTAGGAGGGCGTAACATACTTACCCGCCCAGGTGATGGAATTCGGTCATGTGACCACTGTCATTCTAAACGTCGGTCTCCCGTACCCAAATCGTATAACGGTATCACACACTATGGAGTCTTTGTGCTAAGCCTTGGAGAAAGATAAAGTATCAACCAACCCGCTCCTTACACTGCTTTGTCAAACATAACCTGTAACATGGCAGTTAGGAGCTGATTGGCTGCTACTTTATCTCTCTCCACTGTATCTCTCTCTCCAGTACATAGACCCTCTGTCGACTCCACAGCAATGGATGATTGCGGACATAGAAATGGTTCTGTTTCAACAATGTACTGTACTGAGTCCGCATGCTACCTCCTCTCTGAAACAGAAGTACAGCTCCCCACTTCTGCGTGGAACCACAAGTCTCAGCCAGCCTTCTTGGTAGTCTCTGAGTCACGCTGCTCGTTGGCGTCTCTCATCGGCTACCACCGTTCCCCCTCCAGCTGCTCTTTTACTTTTAAATCAACTTTATGCGAAATGACGCTGCGCGCTTCTATGCCCTTTTTTAAAAATGGCCTAATCGGAGTAGGATCTGACAGGCCACAAAATGGCTGCCATCAGAATGCCCTGGAAAGTGATGGCTTCAGAAAGTAGCATATTACGTGTTGGTGGGACGGGTCTGTAAGTCATACCTCACAACGTCAGGGAATCACGGTGCAGCCATCTTTTCTGGGCCTCAATGCCTTGTGTGGGCCCACGTCTGCAAGGTTTCAGCAGCAGCAGCAGCAGCAGCAGCAGCACCTGAAGTGCACAGGAATCTGTCTGCAACACTAATGCTAATTACAGACACTTGCCCGAGTCCTCGGTGTGTTCCTGGCTCCCAGCAACCCCCCCTCCCCAGCCACGGCCTGGACTCTGTGCAAAGCTGCCCACAGTGAGACAGCCTCCAGTCACAAGCAGACCAGCGCTGTCCCGAAGGCACGTAGAAAAGGAGCAAATGTGAGGCTGGTCTCTGCCTACGGCCACACCACCCTGAACACGCCCGATCTCGTCTGATCTCGGAAGCTAAGCAGGGTCAGGCCTGGTTAGTACTTGGATGGGAGACCGCCTGGGAATACCAGGTGCTGTAGGCTTTTGCTTTTCTAGCCTGCAACCAGCAGCCTGCAACCAGCAGGAGGCGCTCACGCCAGCTTACTTTTCTTCTTCACTTGATCACATTTTTCTTTCTTTCTGTCTTTTCTTCTTTCCTTCTTTCTTTCCTCCACTACACCAGCAGGTAGCAGCACCTGGGGTTGCCGACGCAGTCAAATGGCAGCACATGCCGCACAGGGATTTCCTGCAGCAACACAGAGTGCAGTAAAAGCGTCGCCCAGCACACAGGTTATTCCGCCGCCTCAAACACGGGCAAAGTGTTTGCCCTAAACCTGAATCCACTGCATTGC
The DNA here is from genome assembly GCF_055691185.1 of Crinia signifera. Taxonomy (NCBI): domain Eukaryota; kingdom Metazoa; phylum Chordata; class Amphibia; order Anura; family Myobatrachidae; genus Crinia; species Crinia signifera. The sequence continues at coordinate 30,677 of NW_028142708.1, forward strand.
TGGACATCACATCATCCACGTGTCAGTCCGTCCCATATATCTGGAGCACAGCCACAATGCAGCTGTTGTCTGGACGGAATGTCCCAGTGAATCCGGCATGGCTGCACTTTTTATTTATGACGCGACCACGCGGCAGACACAGAAACCGGCTGCATTGGAACATGTGCACCTGCGGTGATCTTAACGGCATCAGGTGTTTCGCTAAAGAGGAGACAAGGCAACGTGTCGGCATTCTCAAACTGCCGACAGAATGATTAAGACAAATTCTATATACGCATAGTACAGAAAAAATATCCAGAGTCTGAAATCCCGACAGCCGCCATCCCAAACGTATGTATGCCGGGGAGGGTCAGGCTGCGGCGGGGAGGGTTAGGCTTCAAGAAGAGAGGCTAAGGGTTTGGCTGCGGTAAAAGGTTAGCGTTAGGAGGGCGTAACATACTTACCCGCCCAGGTGATGGAATTCGGTCATGTGACCACTGTCATTCTAAACGTCGGTCTCCCGTACCCAAATCGTATAACGGTATCACACACTATGGAGTCTTTGTGCTAAGCCTTGGAGAAAGATAAAGTATCAACCAACCCGCTCCTTACACTGCTTTGTCAAACATAACCTGTAACATGGCAGTTAGGAGCTGATTGGCTGCTACTTTATCTCTCTCCACTGTATCTCTCTCTCCAGTACATAGACCCTCTGTCGACTCCACAGCAATGGATGATTGCGGACATAGAAATGGTTCTGTTTCAACAATGTACTGTACTGAGTCCGCATGCTACCTCCTCTCTGAAACAGAAGTACAGCTCCCCACTTCTGCGTGGAACCACAAGTCTCAGCCAGCCTTCTTGGTAGTCTCTGAGTCACGCTGCTCGTTGGCGTCTCTCATCGGCTACCACCGTTCCCCCTCCAGCTGCTCTTTTACTTTTAAATCAACTTTATGCGAAATGACGCTGCGCGCTTCTATGCCCTTTTTTAAAAATGGCCTAATCGGAGTAGGATCTGACAGGCCACAAAATGGCTGCCATCAGAATGCCCTGGAAAGTGATGGCTTCAGAAAGTAGCATATTACGTGTTGGTGGGACGGGTCTGTAAGTCATACCTCACAACGTCAGGGAATCACGGTGCAGCCATCTTTTCTGGGCCTCAATGCCTTGTGTGGGCCCTCGTCTGCAAGGTTTCAGCAGCAGCAGCAGCACCTGAAGTGCACAGGAATCTGTCTGCAACACTAATGCTAATTACAGACACTTGCCCGAGTCCTCGGTGCAGAGGCGTAACTAGATATTCGTGGGCCCCATAGCAAAAGTTTGTAAGGGCCCCCTATATATCAACTGATGGTGATAAATGTATGCAAAACATATTAGTTTGACAGCAAAGATGGGCCCCCTTCAGCTCTGGGCCCCATAGCAGCTGCACCCCTTGCACCTATGGTAGTTACGCCCCTGCCTCGGTGTGTTCCTGGCTCCCAGCAACCCCCCCTCCCCAGCCACGGCCTGGACTCTGTGCAAAGCTGCCCACAGTGAGACAGCCTCCAGTCACAAGCAGACCAGCGCTGTCCCGAAGGCACGTAGAAAAGGAGCAAATGTGAGGCTGGTCTCTGCCTACGGCCACACCACCCTGAACACGCCCGATCTCGTCTGATCTCGGAAGCTAAGCAGGGTCAGGCCTGGTTAGTACTTGGATGGGAGACCGCCTGGGAATACCAGGTGCTGTAGGCTTTTGCTTTTCTAGCCTGCAACCAGCAGGAGGCGCTCACGCCAGCTTACTTTTCTTCTTCACTTGATCACATTTTTCTTTCTTTCTGTCTTTTCTTCTTTCCTTCTTTCTTTCCTCCACTACACCAGCAGGTAGCAGCACCTGGGGTTGCCGACGCAGTCAAATGGCAGCACATGCCGCACAGGGATTTCCTGCAGCAACACAGAGTGCAGTAAAAGCGTCGCCCAGCACACAGGTTATTCCGCCGCCTCAAACACGGGCAAAGTGTTTGCCCTAAACCTGAATCCACTGCATTGCTGGACATCACATCATCCACGTGTCAGTCCGTCCCATATATCTGGAGCACAGCCACAATGCAGCTGTTGTCTGGACGGAATGTCCCAGTGAATCCGGCATGGCTGCACTTTTTATTTATGACGCGACCACGCGGCAGACACAGAAACCGGCTGCATTGGAACATGTGCACCTGCGGTGATCTTAACGGCATCAGGTGTTTCGCTAAAGAGGAGACAAGGCAACGTGTCGGCATTCTCAAACTGCCGACAGAATGATTAAGACAAATTCTATATACGCATAGTACAGAAAAAATATCCAGAGTCTGAAATCCCGACAGCCGCCATCCCAAACGTATGTATGCCGGGGAGGGTCAGGCTGCGGCGGGGAGGGTTAGGCTTCAAGAAGAGAGGCTAAGGGTTTGGCTGCGGTAAAAGGTTAGCGTTAGGAGGGCGTAACATACTTACCCGCCCAGGTGATGGAATTCGGTCATGTGACCACTGTCATTCTAAACGTCGGTCTCCCGTACCCAAATCGTATAACGGTATCACACACTATGGAGTCTTTGTGCTAAGCCTTGGAGAAAGATAAAGTATCAACCAACCCGCTCCTTACACTGCTTTGTCAAACATAACCTGTAACATGGCAGTTAGGAGCTGATTGGCTGCTACTTTATCTCTCTCCACTGTATCTCTCTCTCCAGTACATAGACCCTCTGTCGACTCCACAGCAATGGATGATTGCGGACATAGAAATGGTTCTGTTTCAACAATGTACTGTACTGAGTCCGCATGCTACCTCCTCTCTGAAACAGAAGTACAGCTCCCCACTTCTGCGTGGAACCACAAGTCTCAGCCAGCCTTCTTGGTAGTCTCTGAGTCACGCTGCTCGTTGGCGTCTCTCATCGGCTACCACCGTTCCCCCTCCAGCTGCTCTTTTACTTTTAAATCAACTTTATGCGAAATGACGCTGCGCGCTTCTATGCCCTTTTTTAAAAATGGCCTAATCGGAGTAGGATCTGACAGGCCACAAAATGGCTGCCATCAGAATGCCCTGGAAAGTGATGGCTTCAGAAAGTAGCATATTACGTGTTGGTGGGACGGGTCTGTAAGTCATACCTCACAACGTCAGGGAATCACGGTGCAGCCATCTTTTCTGGGCCTCAATGCCTTGTGTGGGCCCTCGTCTGCAAGGTTTCAGCAGCAGCAGCAGCACCTGAAGTGCACAGGAATCTGTCTGCAACACTAATGCTAATTACAGACACTTGCCCGAGTCCTCGGTGCAGAGGCGTAACTAGATATTCGTGGGCCCCATAGCAAAAGTTTGTAAGGGCCCCCTATATATCAACTGATGGTGATAAATGTATGCAAAACATATTAGTTTGACAGCAAAGATGGGCCCCCTTCAGCTCTGGGCCCCATAGCAGCTGCACCCCTTGCACCTATGGTAGTTACGCCCCTGCCTCGGTGTGTTCCTGGCTCCCAGCAACCCCCCCTCCCCAGCCACGGCCTGGACTCTGTGCAAAGCTGCCCACAGTGAGACAGCCTCCAGTCACAAGCAGACCAGCGCTGTCCCGAAGGCACGTAGAAAAGGAGCAAATGTGAGGCTGGTCTCTGCCTACGGCCACACCACCCTGAACACGCCCGATCTCGTCTGATCTCGGAAGCTAAGCAGGGTCAGGCCTGGTTAGTACTTGGATGGGAGACCGCCTGGGAATACCAGGTGCTGTAGGCTTTTGCTTTTCTAGCCTGCAACCAGCAGGAGGCGCTCACGCCAGCTTACTTTTCTTCTTCACTTGATCACATTTTTCTTTCTTTCTGTCTTTTCTTCTTTCCTTCTTTCTTTCCTCCACTACACCAGCAGGTAGCAGCACCTGGGGTTGCCGACGCAGTCAAATGGCAGCACATGCCGCACAGGGATTTCCTGCAGCAACACAGAGTGCAGTAAAAGCGTCGCCCAGCACACAGGTTATTCCGCCGCCTCAAACACGGGCAAAGTGTTTGCCCTAAACCTGAATCCACTGCATTGCTGGACATCACATCATCCACGTGTCAGTCCGTCCCATATATCTGGAGCACAGCCACAATGCAGCTGTTGTCTGGACGGAATGTCCCAGTGAATCCGGCATGGCTGCACTTTTTATTTATGACGCGACCACGCGGCAGACACAGAAACCGGCTGCATTGGAACATGTGCACCTGCGGTGATCTTAACGGCATCAGGTGTTTCGCTAAAGAGGAGACAAGGCAACGTGTCGGCATTCTCAAACTGCCGACAGAATGATTAAGACAAATTCTATATACGCATAGTACAGAAAAAATATCCAGAGTCTGAAATCCCGACAGCCGCCATCCCAAACGTATGTATGCCGGGGAGGGTCAGGCTGCGGCGGGGAGGGTTAGGCTTCAAGAAGAGAGGCTAAGGGTTTGGCTGCGGTAAAAGGTTAGCGTTAGGAGGGCGTAACATACTTACCCGCCCAGGTGATGGAATTCGGTCATGTGACCACTGTCATTCTAAACGTCGGTCTCCCGTACCCAAATCGTATAACGGTATCACACACTATGGAGTCTTTGTGCTAAGCCTTGGAGAAAGATAAAGTATCAACCAACCCGCTCCTTACACTGCTTTGTCAAACATAACCTGTAACATGGCAGTTAGGAGCTGATTGGCTGCTACTTTATCTCTCTCCACTGTATCTCTCTCTCCAGTACATAGACCCTCTGTCGACTCCACAGCAATGGATGATTGCGGACATAGAAATGGTTCTGTTTCAACAATGTACTGTACTGAGTCCGCATGCTACCTCCTCTCTGAAACAGAAGTACAGCTCCCCACTTCTGCGTGGAACCACAAGTCTCAGCCAGCCTTCTTGGTAGTCTCTGAGTCACGCTGCTCGTTGGCGTCTCTCATCGGCTACCACCGTTCCCCCTCCAGCTGCTCTTTTACTTTTAAATCAACTTTATGCGAAATGACGCTGCGCGCTTCTATGCCCTTTTTTAAAAATGGCCTAATCGGAGTAGGATCTGACAGGCCACAAAATGGCTGCCATCAGAATGCCCTGGAAAGTGATGGCTTCAGAAAGTAGCATATTACGTGTTGGTGGGACGGGTCTGTAAGTCATACCTCACAACGTCAGGGAATCACGGTGCAGCCATCTTTTCTGGGCCTCAATGCCTTGTGTGGGCCCTCGTCTGCAAGGTTTCAGCAGCAGCAGCAGCAGCAGCACCTGAAGTGCACAGGAATCTGTCTGCAACACTAATGCTAATTACAGACACTTGCCCGAGTCCTCGGTGCAGAGGCGTAACTAGATATTCGTGGGCCCCATAGCAAAAGTTTGTAAGGGCCCCCTATATATCAACTGATGGTGATAAATGTATGCAAAACATATTAGTTTGACAGCAAAGATGGGCCCCCTTCAGCTCTGGGCCCCATAGCAGCTGCACCCCTTGCACCTATGGTAGTTACGCCCCTGCCTCGGTGTGTTCCTGGCTCCCAGCAACCCCCCCTCCCCAGCCACGGCCTGGACTCTGTGCAAAGCTGCCCACAGTGAGACAGCCTCCAGTCACAAGCAGACCAGCGCTGTCCCGAAGGCACGTAGAAAAGGAGCAAATGTGAGGCTGGTCTCTGCCTACGGCCACACCACCCTGAACACGCCCGATCTCGTCTGATCTCGGAAGCTAAGCAGGGTCAGGCCTGGTTAGTACTTGGATGGGAGACCGCCTGGGAATACCAGGTGCTGTAGGCTTTTGCTTTTCTAGCCTGCAACCAGCAGGAGGCGCTCACGCCAGCTTACTTTTCTTCTTCACTTGATCACATTTTTCTTTCTTTCTGTCTTTTCTTCTTTCCTTCTTTCTTTCCTCCACTACACCAGCAGGTAGCAGCACCTGGGGTTGCCGACGCAGTCAAATGGCAGCACATGCCGCACAGGGATTTCCTGCAGCAACACAGAGTGCAGTAAAAGCGTCGCCCAGCACACAGGTTATTCCGCCGCCTCAAACACGGGCAAAGTGTTTGCCCTAAACCTGAATCCACTGCATTGCTGGACATCACATCATCCACGTGTCAGTCCGTCCCATATATCTGGAGCACAGCCACAATGCAGCTGTTGTCTGGACGGAATGTCCCAGTGAATCCGGCATGGCTGCACTTTTTATTTATGACGCGACCACGCGGCAGACACAGAAACCGGCTGCATTGGAACATGTGCACCTGCGGTGATCTTAACGGCATCAGGTGTTTCGCTAAAGAGGAGACAAGGCAACGTGTCGGCATTCTCAAACTGCCGACAGAATGATTAAGACAAATTCTATATACGCATAGTACAGAAAAAATATCCAGAGTCTGAAATCCCGACAGCCGCCATCCCAAACGTATGTATGCCGGGGAGGGTCAGGCTGCGGCGGGGAGGGTTAGGCTTCAAGAAGAGAGGCTAAGGGTTTGGCTGCGGTAAAAGGTTAGCGTTAGGAGGGCGTAACATACTTACCCGCCCAGGTGATGGAATTCGGTCATGTGACCACTGTCATTCTAAACGTCGGTCTCCCGTACCCAAATCGTATAACGGTATCACACACTATGGAGTCTTTGTGCTAAGCCTTGGAGAAAGATAAAGTATCAACCAACCCGCTCCTTACACTGCTTTGTCAAACATAACCTGTAACATGGCAGTTAGGAGCTGATTGGCTGCTACTTTATCTCTCTCCACTGTATCTCTCTCTCCAGTACATAGACCCTCTGTCGACTCCACAGCAATGGATGATTGCGGACATAGAAATGGTTCTGTTTCAACAATGTACTGTACTGAGTCCGCATGCTACCTCCTCTCTGAAACAGAAGTACAGCTCCCCACTTCTGCGTGGAACCACAAGTCTCAGCCAGCCTTCTTGGTAGTCTCTGAGTCACGCTGCTCGTTGGCGTCTCTCATCGGCTACCACCGTTCCCCCTCCAGCTGCTCTTTTACTTTTAAATCAACTTTATGCGAAATGACGCTGCGCGCTTCTATGCCCTTTTTTAAAAATGGCCTAATCGGAGTAGGATCTGACAGGCCACAAAATGGCTGCCATCAGAATGCCCTGGAAAGTGATGGCTTCAGAAAGTAGCATATTACGTGTTGGTGGGACGGGTCTGTAAGTCATACCTCACAACGTCAGGGAATCACGGTGCAGCCATCTTTTCTGGGCCTCAATGCCTTGTGTGGGCCCTCGTCTGCAAGGTTTCAGCAGCAGCAGCAGCAGCAGCAGCACCTGAAGTGCACAGGAATCTGTCTGCAACACTAATGCTAATTACAGACACTTGCCCGAGTCCTCGGTGCAGAGGCGTAACTAGATATTCGTGGGCCCCATAGCAAAAGTTTGTAAGGGCCCCCTATATATCAACTGATGGTGATAAATGTATGCAAAACATATTAGTTTGACAGCAAAGATGGGCCCCCTTCAGCTCTGGGCCCCATAGCAGCTGCACCCCTTGCACCTATGGTAGTTACGCCCCTGCCTCGGTGTGTTCCTGGCTCCCAGCAACCCCCCCTCCCCAGCCACGGCCTGGACTCTGTGCAAAGCTGCCCACAGTGAGACAGCCTCCAGTCACAAGCAGACCAGCGCTGTCCCGAAGGCACGTAGAAAAGGAGCAAATGTGAGGCTGGTCTCTGCCTACGGCCACACCACCCTGAACACGCCCGATCTCGTCTGATCTCGGAAGCTAAGCAGGGTCAGGCCTGGTTAGTACTTGGATGGGAGACCGCCTGGGAATAGCAGATGCTGTAGGCTTTTGCTTTTCTAGCCTGCAACCAGCAGGAGGCGCTCACGCCAGCTTACTTTTCTTCTTCTTCACTTGATCACATTTTTCTTTCTTTCTGTCTTTTCTTCTTTCCTTCTTTCTTTCCTCCACTACACCAGCAGGTAGCAGCACCTGGGGTTGCCGACGCAGTCAAATGGCAGCACATGCCGCACAGGGATTTCCTGCAGCAACACAGAGTGCAGTAAAAGCGTCGCCCAGCACACAGGTTATTCCGCCGCCTCAAACACGGGCAAAGTGTTTGCCCTAAACCTGAATCCACTGCATTGCTGGACATCACATCATCCACGTGTCAGTCCGTCCCATATATCTGGAGCACAGCCACAATGCAGCTGTTGTCTGGACGGAATGTCCCAGTGAATCCGGCATGGCTGCACTTTTTATTTATGACGCGACCACGCGGCAGACACAGAAACCAGCTGCATTGGAACATGTGCACCTGCGGTGATCTTAACGGCATCAGGTGTTTCGCTAAAGAGGAGACAAGGCAACGTGTCGGCATTCTCAAACTGCCGACAGAATGATTAAGACAAATTCTATATACGCATAGTACAGAAAAAATATCCAGAGTCTGAAATCCCGACAGCCGCCATCCCAAACGTATGTATGCCGGGGAGGGTCAGGCTGCGGCGGGGAGGGTTAGGCTTCAAGAAGAGAGGCTAAGGGTTTGGCTGCGGTAAAAGGTTAGCGTTAGGAGGGCGTAACATACTTACCCGCCCAGGTGATGGAATTCGGTCATGTGACCACTGTCATTCTAAACGTCGGTCTCCCGTACCCAAATCGTATAACGGTATCACACACTATGGAGTCTTTGTGCTAAGCCTTGGAGAAAGATAAAGTATCAACCAACCCGCTCCTTACACTGCTTTGTCAAACATAACCTGTAACATGGCAGTTAGGAGCTGATTGGCTGCTACTTTATCTCTCTCCACTGTATCTCTCTCTCCAGTACATAGACCCTCTGTCGACTCCACAGCAATGGATGATTGCGGACATAGAAATGGTTCTGTTTCAACAATGTACTGTACTGAGTCCGCATGCTACCTCCTCTCTGAAACAGAAGTACAGCTCCCCACTTCTGCGTGGAACCACAAGTCTCAGCCAGCCTTCTTGGTAGTCTCTGAGTCACGCTGCTCGTTGGCGTCTCTCATCGGCTACCACCGTTCCCCCTCCAGCTGCTCTTTTACTTTTAAATCAACTTTATGCGAAATGACGCTGCGCGCTTCTATGCCCTTTTTTAAAAATGGCCTAATCGGAGTAGGATCTGACAGGCCACAAAATGGCTGCCATCAGAATGCCCTGGAAAGTGATGGCTTCAGAAAGTAGCATATTACGTGTTGGTGGGACGGGTCTGTAAGTCATACCTCACAACGTCAGGGAATCACGGTGCAGCCATCTTTTCTGGGCCTCAATGCCTTGTGTGGGCCCACGTCTGCAAGGTTTCAGCAGCAGCAGCAGCAGCACCTGAAGTGCACAGGAATCTGTCTGCAACACTAATGCTAATTACAGACACTTGCCCGAGTCCTCGGTGTGTTCCTGGCTCCCAGCAACCCCCCCTCCCCAGCCACGGCCTGGACTCTGTGCAAAGCTGCCCACAGTGAGACAGCCTCCAGTCACAAGCAGACCAGCGCTGTCCCGAAGGCACGTAGAAAAGGAGCAAATGTGAGGCTGGTCTCTGCCTACGGCCACACCACCCTGAACACGCCCGATCTCGTCTGATCTCGGAAGCTAAGCAGGGTCAGGCCTGGTTAGTACTTGGATGGGAGACCGCCTGGGAATACCAGGTGCTGTAGGCTTTTGCTTTTCTAGCCTGCAACCAGCAGGAGGCGCTCACGCCAGCTTACTTTTCTTCTTCTTCACTTGATCACATTTTTCTTTCTTTCTGTCTTTTCTTCTTTCTTTCCTCCACTACACCAGCAGGTAGCAGCACCTGGGGTTGCCGACGCAGTCAAATGGCAGCACATACCGCACAGGGATTTCCTGCAGCAACACAGAGTGCAGTAAAAGCGTCGCCCAGCACACAGGTTATTCCGCCGCCTCAAACACGGGCAAAGTGTTTGCCCTAAACCTGAATCCACTGCATTGCTGGACATCACATCATCCACGTGTCAGTCCGTCCCATATATCTGGAGCACAGCCACAATGCAGCTGTTGTCTGGACGGAATGTCCCAGTGAATCCGGCATGGCTGCACTTTTTATTTATGACGCGACCACGCGGCAGACACAGAAACCGGCTGCATTGGAACATGTGCACCTGCGGTGATCTTAACGGCATCAGGTGTTTCGCTAAAGAGGAGACAAGGCAACGTGTCGGCATTCTCAAACTGCCGACAGAATGATTAAGACAAATTCTATATACGCATAGTACAGAAAAAATATCCAGAGTCTGAAATCCCGACAGCCGCCATCCCAAACGTATGTATGCCGGGGAGGGTCAGGCTGCGGCGGGGAGGGTTAGGCTTCAAGAAGAGAGGCTAAGGGTTTGGCTGCGGTAAAAGGTTAGGCCTGGACTCTGTGCAAAGCTGCCCACAGTGAGACAGCCTCCAGTCACAAGCAGACCAGCGCTGTCCCGAAGGCACGTAGAAAAGGAGCAAATGTGAGGCTGGTCTCTGCCTACGGCCACACCACCCTGAACACGCCCGATCTCGTCTGATCTCGGAAGCTAAGCAGGGTCAGGCCTGGTTAGTACTTGGATGGGAGACCGCCTGGGAATACCAGGTGCTGTAGGCTTTTGCTTTTCTAGCCTGCAACCAGCAGGAGGCGCTCACGCCAGCTTACTTTTCTTCTTCTTCACTTGATCACATTTTTCTTTCTTTCTGTCTTTTCTTCTTTCCTTCTTTCTTTCCTCCACTACACCAGCAGGTAGCAGCACCTGGGGTTGCCGACGCAGTCAAATGGCAGCACATACCGCACAGGGATTTCCTGCAGCAACACAGAGTGCAGTAAAAGCGTCGCCCAGCACACAGGTTATTCCGCCGCCTCAAACACGGGCAAAGTGTTTGCCCTAAACCTGAATCCACTGCATTGCTGGACATCACATCATCCACGTGTCAGTCCGTCCCATATATCTGGAGCACAGCCACAATGCAGCTGTTGTCTGGACGGAATGTCCCAGTGAATCCGGCATGGCTGCACTTTTTATTTATGACGCGACCACGCGGCAGACACAGAAACCGGCTGCATTGGAACATGTGCACCTGCGGTGATCTTAACGGCATCAGGTGTTTCGCTAAAGAGGAGACAAGGCAACGTGTCGGCATTCTCAAACTGCCGACAGAATGATTAAGACAAATTCTATATACGCATAGTACAGAAAAAATATCCAGAGTCTGAAATCCCGACAGCCGCCATCCCAAACGTATGTATGCCGGGGAGGGTCAGGCTGCGGCGGGGAGGGTTAGGCTTCAAGAAGAGAGGCTAAGGGTTTGGCTGCGGTAAAAGGTTAGCGTTAGGAGGGCGTAACATACTTACCCGCCCAGGTGATGGAATTCGGTCATGTGACCACTGTCATTCTAAACGTCGGTCTCCCGTACCCAAATCGTATAACGGTATCACACACTATGGAGTCTTTGTGCTAAGCCTTGGAGAAAGATAAAGTATCAACCAACCCGCTCCTTACACTGCTTTGTCAAACATAACCTGTAACATGGCAGTTAGGAGCTGATTGGCTGCTACTTTATCTCTCTCCACTGTATCTCTCTCTCCAGTACATAGACCCTCTGTCGACTCCACAGCAATGGATGATTGCGGACATAGAAATGGTTCTGTTTCACCAATGTACTGTACTGAGTCCGCATGCTACCTCCTCTCTGAAACAGAAGTACAGCTCCCCACTTCTGCGTGGAACCACAAGTCTCAGCCAGCCTTCTTGGTAGTCTCTGAGTCACGCTGCTCGTTGGCGTCTCTCATCGGCTACCACCGTTCCCCCTCCAGCTGCTCTTTTACTTTTAAATCAACTTTATGCGAAATGACGCTGCGCGCTTCTATGCCCTTTTTTAAAAATGGCCTAATCGGAGTAGGATCTGACAGGCCACAAAATGGCTGCCATCAGAATGCCCTGGAAAGTGATGGCTTCAGAAAGTAGCATATTACGTGTTGGTGGGACGGGTCTGTAAGTCATACCTCACAACGTCAGGGAATCACGGTGCAGCCATCTTTTCTGGGCCTCAATGCCTTGTGTGGGCCCACGTCTGCAAGGTTTCAGCAGCAGCAGCAGCAGCAGCAGCAGCACCTGAAGTGCACAGGAATCTGTCTGCAACACTAATGCTAATTACAGACACTTGCCCGAGTCCTCGGTGTGTTCCTGGCTCCCAGCAACCCCCCCTCCCCAGCCACGGCCTGGACTCTGTGCAAAGCTGCCCACAGTGAGACAGCCTCCAGTCACAAGCAGACCAGCGCTGTCCCGAAGGCACGTAGAAAAGGAGCAAATGTGAGGCTGGTCTCTGCCTACGGCCACACCACCCTGAACACGCCCGATCTCGTCTGATCTCGGAAGCTAAGCAGGGTCAGGCCTGGTTAGTACTTGGATGGGAGACCGCCTGGGAATACCAGGTGCTGTAGGCTTTTGCTTTTCTAGCCTGCAACCAGCAGGAGGCGCTCACGCCAGCTTACTTTTCTTCTTCTTCACTTGATCACATTTTTCTTTCTTTCTGTCTTTTCTTCTTTCCTTCTTTCTTTCCTCCACTACACCAGCAGGTAGCAGCACCTGGGGTTGCCGACGCAGTCAAATGGCAGCACATGCCGCACAGGGATTTCCTGCAGCAACACAGAGTGCAGTAAAAGCGTCGCCCAGCACACAGGTTATTCCGCCGCCTCAAACACGGGCAAAGTGTTTGCCCTAAACCTGAATCCACTGCATTGCTGGACATCACATCATCCACGTGTCAGTCCGTCCCATATATCTGGAGCACAGCCACAATGCAGCTGTTGTCTGGACGGAATGTCCCAGTGAATCCGGCATGGCTGCACTTTTTATTTATGACGCGACCACGCGGCAGACACAGAAACCGGCTGCATTGGAACATGTGCACCTGCGGTGATCTTAACGGCATCAGGTGTTTCGCTAAAGAGGAGACAAGGCAACGTGTCGGCATTCTCAAACTGCCGACAGAATGATTAAGACAAATTCTATATACGCATAGTACAGAAAAAATATCCAGAGTCTGAAATCCCGACAGCCGCCATCCCAAACGTATGTATGCCGGGGAGGGTCAGGCTGCGGCGGGGAGGGTTAGGCTTCAAGAAGAGAGGCTAAGGGTTTGGCTGCGGTAAAAGGTTAGCGTTAGGAGGGCGTAACATACTTACCCGCCCAGGTGATGGAATTCGGTCATGTGACCACTGTCATTCTAAACGTCGGTCTCCCGTACCCAAATCGTATAACGGTATCACACACTATGGAGTCTTTGTGCTAAGCCTTGGAGAAAGATAAAGTATCAACCAACCCGCTCCTTACACTGCTTTGTCAAACATAACCTGTAACATGGCAGTTAGGAGCTGATTGGCTGCTACTTTATCTCTCTCCACTGTATCTCTCTCTCCAGTACATAGACCCTCTGTCGACTCCACAGCAATGGATGATTGCGGACATAGAAATGGTTCTGTTTCAACAATGTACTGTACTGAGTCCGCATGCTACCTCCTCTCTGAAACAGAAGTACAGCTCCCCACTTCTGCGTGGAACCACAAGTCTCAGCCAGCCTTCTTGGTAGTCTCTGAGTCACGCTGCTCGTTGGCGTCTCTCATCGGCTACCACCGTTCCCCCTCCAGCTGCTCTTTTACTTTTAAATCAACTTTATGCGAAATGACGCTGCGCGCTTCTATGCCCTTTTTTAAAAATGGCCTAATCGGAGTAGGATCTGACAGGCCACAAAATGGCTGCCATCAGAATGCCCTGGAAAGTGATGGCTTCAGAAAGTAGCATATTACGTGTTGGTGGGACGGGTCTGTAAGTCATACCTCACAACGTCAGGGAATCACGGTGCAGCCATCTTTTCTGGGCCTCAATGCCTTGTGTGGGCCCTCGTCTGCAAGGTTTCAGCAGCAGCAGCACCTGAAGTGCACAGGAATCTGTCTGCAACACTAATGCTAATTACAGACACTTGCCCGAGTCCTCGGTGCAGAGGCGTAACTAGATATTCGTGGGCCCCATAGCAAAAGTTTGTAAGGGCCCCCTATATATCAACTGATGGTGATAAATGTATGCAAAACATATTAGTTTGACAGCAAAGATGGGCCCCCTTCAGCTCTGGGCCCCATAGCAGCTGCACCCCTTGCACCTATGGTAGTTACGCCCCTGCCTCGGTGTGTTCCTGGCTCCCAGCAACCCCCCCTCCCCAGCCACGGCCTGGACTCTGTGCAAAGCTGCCCACAGTGAGACAGCCTCCAGTCACAAGCAGACCAGCGCTGTCCCGAAGGCACGTAGAAAAGGAGCAAATGTGAGGCTGGTCTCTGCCTACGGCCACACCACCCTGAACACGCCCGATCTCGTCTGATCTCGGAAGCTAAGCAGGGTCAGGCCTGGTTAGTACTTGGATGGGAGACCGCCTGGGAATACCAGGTGCTGTAGGCTTTTGCTTTTCTAGCCTGCAACCAGCAGGAGGCGCTCACGCCAGCTTACTTTTCTTCTTCACTTGATCACATTTTTCTTTCTTTCTGTCTTTTCTTCTTTCCTTCTTTCTTTCCTCCACTACACCAGCAGGTAGCAGCACCTGGGGTTGCCGACGCAGTCAAATGGCAGCACATGCCGCACAGGGATTTCCTGCAGCAACACAGAGTGCAGTAAAAGCGTCGCCCAGCACACAGGTTATTCCGCCGCCTCAAACACGGGCAAAGTGTTTGCCCTAAACCTGAATCCACTGCATTGCTGGACATCACATCATCCACGTGTCAGTCCGTCCCATATATCTGGAGCACAGCCACAATGCAGCTGTTGTCTGGACGGAATGTCCCAGTGAATCCGGCATGGCTGCACTTTTTATTTATGACGCGACCACGCGGCAGACACAGAAACCGGCTGCATTGGAACATGTGCACCTGCGGTGATCTTAACGGCATCAGGTGTTTCGCTAAAGAGGAGACAAGGCAACGTGTCGGCATTCTCAAACTGCCGACAGAATGATTAAGACAAATTCTATATACGCATAGTACAGAAAAAATATCCAGAGTCTGAAATCCCGACAGCCGCCATCCCAAACGTATGTATGCCGGGGAGGGTCAGGCTGCGGCGGGGAGGGTTAGGCTTCAAGAAGAGAGGCTAAGGGTTTGGCTGCGGTAAAAGGTTAGCGTTAGGAGGGCGTAACATACTTACCCGCCCAGGTGATGGAATTCGGTCATGTGACCACTGTCATTCTAAACGTCGGTCTCCCGTACCCAAATCGTATAACGGTATCACACACTATGGAGTCTTTGTGCTAAGCCTTGGAGAAAGATAAAGTATCAACCAACCCGCTCCTTACACTGCTTTGTCAAACATAACCTGTAACATGGCAGTTAGGAGCTGATTGGCTGCTACTTTATCTCTCTCCACTGTATCTCTCTCTCCAGTACATAGACCCTCTGTCGACTCCACAGCAATGGATGATTGCGGACATAGAAATGGTTCTGTTTCAACAATGTACTGTACTGAGTCCGCATGCTACCTCCTCTCTGAAACAGAAGTACAGCTCCCCACTTCTGCGTGGAACCACAAGTCTCAGCCAGCCTTCTTGGTAGTCTCTGAGTCACGCTGCTCGTTGGCGTCTCTCATCGGCTACCACCGTTCCCCCTCCAGCTGCTCTTTTACTTTTAAATCAACTTTATGCGAAATGACGCTGCGCGCTTCTATGCCCTTTTTTAAAAATGGCCTAATCGGAGTAGGATCTGACAGGCCACAAAATGGCTGCCATCAGAATGCCCTGGAAAGTGATGGCTTCAGAAAGTAGCATATTACGTGTTGGTGGGACGGGTCTGTAAGTCATACCTCACAACGTCAGGGAATCACGGTGCAGCCATCTTTTCTGGGCCTCAATGCCTTGTGTGGGCCCTCGTCTGCAAGGTTTCAGCAGCAGCAGCAGCACCTGAAGTGCACAGGAATCTGTCTGCAACACTAATGCTAATTACAGACACTTGCCCGAGTCCTCGGTGCAGAGGCGTAACTAGATATTCGTGGGCCCCATAGCAAAAGTTTGTAAGGGCCCCCTATATATCAACTGATGGTGATAAATGTATGCAAAACATATTAGTTTGACAGCAAAGATGGGCCCCCTTCAGCTCTGGGCCCCATAGCAGCTGCACCCCTTGCACCTATGGTAGTTACGCCCCTGCCTCGGTGTGTTCCTGGCTCCCAGCAACCCCCCCTCCCCAGCCACGGCCTGGACTCTGTGCAAAGCTGCCCACAGTGAGACAGCCTCCAGTCACAAGCAGACCAGCGCTGTCCCGAAGGCACGTAGAAAAGGAGCAAATGTGAGGCTGGTCTCTGCCTACGGCCACACCACCCTGAACACGCCCGATCTCGTCTGATCTCGGAAGCTAAGCAGGGTCAGGCCTGGTTAGTACTTGGATGGGAGACCGCCTGGGAATACCAGGTGCTGTAGGCTTTTGCTTTTCTAGCCTGCAACCAGCAGGAGGCGCTCACGCCAGCTTACTTTTCTTCTTCACTTGATCACATTTTTCTTTCTTTCTGTCTTTTCTTCTTTCCTTCTTTCTTTCCTCCACTACACCAGCAGGTAGCAGCACCTGGGGTTGCCGACGCAGTCAAATGGCAGCACATGCCGCACAGGGATTTCCTGCAGCAACACAGAGTGCAGTAAAAGCGTCGCCCAGCACACAGGTTATTCCGCCGCCTCAAACACGGGCAAAGTGTTTGCCCTAAACCTGAATCCACTGCATTGCTGGACATCACATCATCCACGTGTCAGTCCGTCCCATATATCTGGAGCACAGCCACAATGCAGCTGTTGTCTGGACGGAATGTCCCAGTGAATCCGGCATGGCTGCACTTTTTATTTATGACGCGACCACGCGGCAGACACAGAAACCGGCTGCATTGGAACATGTGCACCTGCGGTGATCTTAACGGCATCAGGTGTTTCGCTAAAGAGGAGACAAGGCAACGTGTCGGCATTCTCAAACTGCCGACAGAATGATTAAGACAAATTCTATATACGCATAGTACAGAAAAAATATCCAGAGTCTGAAATCCCGACAGCCGCCATCCCAAACGTATGTATGCCGGGGAGGGTCAGGCTGCGGCGGGGAGGGTTAGGCTTCAAGAAGAGAGGCTAAGGGTTTGGCTGCGGTAAAAGGTTAGCGTTAGGAGGGCGTAACATACTTACCCGCCCAGGTGATGGAATTCGGTCATGTGACCACTGTCATTCTAAACGTCGGTCTCCCGTACCCAAATCGTATAACGGTATCACACACTATGGAGTCTTTGTGCTAAGCCTTGGAGAAAGATAAAGTATCAACCAACCCGCTCCTTACACTGCTTTGTCAAACATAACCTGTAACATGGCAGTTAGGAGCTGATTGGCTGCTACTTTATCTCTCTCCACTGTATCTCTCTCTCCAGTACATAGACCCTCTGTCGACTCCACAGCAATGGATGATTGCGGACATAGAAATGGTTCTGTTTCAACAATGTACTGTACTGAGTCCGCATGCTACCTCCTCTCTGAAACAGAAGTACAGCTCCCCACTTCTGCGTGGAACCACAAGTCTCAGCCAGCCTTCTTGGTAGTCTCTGAGTCACGCTGCTCGTTGGCGTCTCTCATCGGCTACCACCGTTCCCCCTCCAGCTGCTCTTTTACTTTTAAATCAACTTTATGCGAAATGACGCTGCGCGCTTCTATGCCCTTTTTTAAAAATGGCCTAATCGGAGTAGGATCTGACAGGCCACAAAATGGCTGCCATCAGAATGCCCTGGAAAGTGATGGCTTCAGAAAGTAGCATATTACGTGTTGGTGGGACGGGTCTGTAAGTCATACCTCACAACGTCAGGGAATCACGGTGCAGCCATCTTTTCTGGGCCTCAATGCCTTGTGTGGGCCCTCGTCTGCAAGGTTTCAGCAGCAGCAGCAGCAGCAGCACCTGAAGTGCACAGGAATCTGTCTGCAACACTAATGCTAATTACAGACACTTGCCCGAGTCCTCGGTGCAGAGGCGTAACTAGATATTCGTGGGCCCCATAGCAAAAGTTTGTAAGGGCCCCCTATATATCAACTGATGGTGATAAATGTATGCAAAACATATTAGTTTGACAGCAAAGATGGGCCCCCTTCAGCTCTGGGCCCCATAGCAGCTGCACCCCTTGCACCTATGGTAGTTACGCCCCTGCCTCGGTGTGTTCCTGGCTCCCAGCAACCCCCCCTCCCCAGCCACGGCCTGGACTCTGTGCAAAGCTGCCCACAGTGAGACAGCCTCCAGTCACAAGCAGACCAGCGCTGTCCCGAAGGCACGTAGAAAAGGAGCAAATGTGAGGCTGGTCTCTGCCTACGGCCACACCACCCTGAACACGCCCGATCTCGTCTGATCTCGGAAGCTAAGCAGGGTCAGGCCTGGTTAGTACTTGGATGGGAGACCGCCTGGGAATACCAGGTGCTGTAGGCTTTTGCTTTTCTAGCCTGCAACCAGCAGGAGGCGCTCACGCCAGCTTACTTTTCTTCTTCACTTGATCACATTTTTCTTTCTTTCTGTCTTTTCTTCTTTCCTTCTTTCTTTCCTCCACTACACCAGCAGGTAGCAGCACCTGGGGTTGCCGACGCAGTCAAATGGCAGCACATGCCGCACAGGGATTTCCTGCAGCAACACAGAGTGCAGTAAAAGCGTCGCCCAGCACACAGGTTATTCCGCCGCCTCAAACACGGGCAAAGTGTTTGCCCTAAACCTGAATCCACTGCATTGCTGGACATCACATCATCCACGTGTCAGTCCGTCCCATATATCTGGAGCACAGCCACAATGCAGCTGTTGTCTGGACGGAATGTCCCAGTGAATCCGGCATGGCTGCACTTTTTATTTATGACGCGACCACGCGGCAGACACAGAAACCGGCTGCATTGGAACATGTGCACCTGCGGTGATCTTAACGGCATCAGGTGTTTCGCTAAAGAGGAGACAAGGCAACGTGTCGGCATTCTCAAACTGCCGACAGAATGATTAAGACAAATTCTATATACGCATAGTACAGAAAAAATATCCAGAGTCTGAAATCCCGACAGCCGCCATCCCAAACGTATGTATGCCGGGGAGGGTCAGGCTGCGGCGGGGAGGGTTAGGCTTCAAGAAGAGAGGCTAAGGGTTTGGCTGCGGTAAAAGGTTAGCGTTAGGAGGGCGTAACATACTTACCCGCCCAGGTGATGGAATTCGGTCATGTGACCACTGTCATTCTAAACGTCGGTCTCCCGTACCCAAATCGTATAACGGTATCACACACTATGGAGTCTTTGTGCTAAGCCTTGGAGAAAGATAAAGTATCAACCAACCCGCTCCTTACACTGCTTTGTCAAACATAACCTGTAACATGGCAGTTAGGAGCTGATTGGCTGCTACTTTATCTCTCTCCACTGTATCTCTCTCTCCAGTACATAGACCCTCTGTCGACTCCACAGCAATGGATGATTGCGGACATAGAAATGGTTCTGTTTCAACAATGTACTGTACTGAGTCCGCATGCTACCTCCTCTCTGAAACAGAAGTACAGCTCCCCACTTCTGCGTGGAACCACAAGTCTCAGCCAGCCTTCTTGGTAGTCTCTGAGTCACGCTGCTCGTTGGCGTCTCTCATCGGCTACCACCGTTCCCCCTCCAGCTGCTCTTTTACTTTTAAATCAACTTTATGCGAAATGACGCTGCGCGCTTCTATGCCCTTTTTTAAAAATGGCCTAATCGGAGTAGGATCTGACAGGCCACAAAATGGCTGCCATCAGAATGCCCTGGAAAGTGATGGCTTCAGAAAGTAGCATATTACGTGTTGGTGGGACGGGTCTGTAAGTCATACCTCACAACGTCAGGGAATCACGGTGCAGCCATCTTTTCTGGGCCTCAATGCCTTGTGTGGGCCCTCGTCTGCAAGGTTTCAGCAGCAGCAGCAGCAGCAGCAGCACCTGAAGTGCACAGGAATCTGTCTGCAACACTAATGCTAATTACAGACACTTGCCCGAGTCCTCGGTGCAGAGGCGTAACTAGATATTCGTGGGCCCCATAGCAAAAGTTTGTAAGGGCCCCCTATATATCAACTGATGGTGATAAATGTATGCAAAACATATTAGTTTGACAGCAAAGATGGGCCCCCTTCAGCTCTGGGCCCCATAGCAGCTGCACCCCTTGCACCTATGGTAGTTACGCCCCTGCCTCGGTGTGTTCCTGGCTCCCAGCAACCCCCCCTCCCCAGCCACGGCCTGGACTCTGTGCAAAGCTGCCCACAGTGAGACAGCCTCCAGTCACAAGCAGACCAGCGCTGTCCCGAAGGCACGTAGAAAAGGAGCAAATGTGAGGCTGGTCTCTGCCTACGGCCACACCACCCTGAACACGCCCGATCTCGTCTGATCTCGGAAGCTAAGCAGGGTCAGGCCTGGTTAGTACTTGGATGGGAGACCGCCTGGGAATAGCAGATGCTGTAGGCTTTTGCTTTTCTAGCCTGCAACCAGCAGGAGGCGCTCACGCCAGCTTACTTTTCTTCTTCTTCACTTGATCACATTTTTCTTTCTTTCTGTCTTTTCTTCTTTCCTTCTTTCTTTCCTCCACTACACCAGCAGGTAGCAGCACCTGGGGTTGCCGACGCAGTCAAATGGCAGCACATGCCGCACAGGGATTTCCTGCAGCAACACAGAGTGCAGTAAAAGCGTCGCCCAGCACACAGGTTATTCCGCCGCCTCAAACACGGGCAAAGTGTTTGCCCTAAACCTGAATCCACTGCATTGCTGGACATCACATCATCCACGTGTCAGTCCGTCCCATATATCTGGAGCACAGCCACAATGCAGCTGTTGTCTGGACGGAATGTCCCAGTGAATCCGGCATGGCTGCACTTTTTATTTATGACGCGACCACGCGGCAGACACAGAAACCAGCTGCATTGGAACATGTGCACCTGCGGTGATCTTAACGGCATCAGGTGTTTCGCTAAAGAGGAGACAAGGCAACGTGTCGGCATTCTCAAACTGCCGACAGAATGATTAAGACAAATTCTATATACGCATAGTACAGAAAAAATATCCAGAGTCTGAAATCCCGACAGCCGCCATCCCAAACGTATGTATGCCGGGGAGGGTCAGGCTGCGGCGGGGAGGGTTAGGCTTCAAGAAGAGAGGCTAAGGGTTTGGCTGCGGTAAAAGGTTAGCGTTAGGAGGGCGTAACATACTTACCCGCCCAGGTGATGGAATTCGGTCATGTGACCACTGTCATTCTAAACGTCGGTCTCCCGTACCCAAATCGTATAACGGTATCACACACTATGGAGTCTTTGTGCTAAGCCTTGGAGAAAGATAAAGTATCAACCAACCCGCTCCTTACACTGCTTTGTCAAACATAACCTGTAACATGGCAGTTAGGAGCTGATTGGCTGCTACTTTATCTCTCTCCACTGTATCTCTCTCTCCAGTACATAGACCCTCTGTCGACTCCACAGCAATGGATGATTGCGGACATAGAAATGGTTCTGTTTCAACAATGTACTGTACTGAGTCCGCATGCTACCTCCTCTCTGAAACAGAAGTACAGCTCCCCACTTCTGCGTGGAACCACAAGTCTCAGCCAGCCTTCTTGGTAGTCTCTGAGTCACGCTGCTCGTTGGCGTCTCTCATCGGCTACCACCGTTCCCCCTCCAGCTGCTCTTTTACTTTTAAATCAACTTTATGCGAAATGACGCTGCGCGCTTCTATGCCCTTTTTTAAAAATGGCCTAATCGGAGTAGGATCTGACAGGCCACAAAATGGCTGCCATCAGAATGCCCTGGAAAGTGATGGCTTCAGAAAGTAGCATATTACGTGTTGGTGGGACGGGTCTGTAAGTCATACCTCACAACGTCAGGGAATCACGGTGCAGCCATCTTTTCTGGGCCTCAATGCCTTGTGTGGGCCCACGTCTGCAAGGTTTCAGCAGCAGCAGCAGCAGCACCTGAAGTGCACAGGAATCTGTCTGCAACACTAATGCTAATTACAGACACTTGCCCGAGTCCTCGGTGTGTTCCTGGCTCCCAGCAACCCCCCCTCCCCAGCCACGGCCTGGACTCTGTGCAAAGCTGCCCACAGTGAGACAGCCTCCAGTCACAAGCAGACCAGCGCTGTCCCGAAGGCACGTAGAAAAGGAGCAAATGTGAGGCTGGTCTCTGCCTACGGCCACACCACCCTGAACACGCCCGATCTCGTCTGATCTCGGAAGCTAAGCAGGGTCAGGCCTGGTTAGTACTTGGATGGGAGACCGCCTGGGAATACCAGGTGCTGTAGGCTTTTGCTTTTCTAGCCTGCAACCAGCAGGAGGCGCTCACGCCAGCTTACTTTTCTTCTTCTTCACTTGATCACATTTTTCTTTCTTTCTGTCTTTTCTTCTTTCTTTCCTCCACTACACCAGCAGGTAGCAGCACCTGGGGTTGCCGACGCAGTCAAATGGCAGCACATACCGCACAGGGATTTCCTGCAGCAACACAGAGTGCAGTAAAAGCGTCGCCCAGCACACAGGTTATTCCGCCGCCTCAAACACGGGCAAAGTGTTTGCCCTAAACCTGAATCCACTGCATTGCTGGACATCACATCATCCACGTGTCAGTCCGTCCCATATATCTGGAGCACAGCCACAATGCAGCTGTTGTCTGGACGGAATGTCCCAGTGAATCCGGCATGGCTGCACTTTTTATTTATGACGCGACCACGCGGCAGACACAGAAACCGGCTGCATTGGAACATGTGCACCTGCGGTGATCTTAACGGCATCAGGTGTTTCGCTAAAGAGGAGACAAGGCAACGTGTCGGCATTCTCAAACTGCCGACAGAATGATTAAGACAAATTCTATATACGCATAGTACAGAAAAAATATCCAGAGTCTGAAATCCCGACAGCCGCCATCCCAAACGTATGTATGCCGGGGAGGGTCAGGCTGCGGCGGGGAGGGTTAGGCTTCAAGAAGAGAGGCTAAGGGTTTGGCTGCGGTAAAAGGTTAGGCCTGGACTCTGTGCAAAGCTGCCCACAGTGAGACAGCCTCCAGTCACAAGCAGACCAGCGCTGTCCCGAAGGCACGTAGAAAAGGAGCAAATGTGAGGCTGGTCTCTGCCTACGGCCACACCACCCTGAACACGCCCGATCTCGTCTGATCTCGGAAGCTAAGCAGGGTCAGGCCTGGTTAGTACTTGGATGGGAGACCGCCTGGGAATACCAGGTGCTGTAGGCTTTTGCTTTTCTAGCCTGCAACCAGCAGGAGGCGCTCACGCCAGCTTACTTTTCTTCTTCTTCACTTGATCACATTTTTCTTTCTTTCTGTCTTTTCTTCTTTCCTTCTTTCTTTCCTCCACTACACCAGCAGGTAGCAGCACCTGGGGTTGCCGACGCAGTCAAATGGCAGCACATACCGCACAGGGATTTCCTGCAGCAACACAGAGTGCAGTAAAAGCGTCGCCCAGCACACAGGTTATTCCGCCGCCTCAAACACGGGCAAAGTGTTTGCCCTAAACCTGAATCCACTGCATTGCTGGACATCACATCATCCACGTGTCAGTCCGTCCCATATATCTGGAGCACAGCCACAATGCAGCTGTTGTCTGGACGGAATGTCCCAGTGAATCCGGCATGGCTGCACTTTTTATTTATGACGCGACCACGCGGCAGACACAGAAACCGGCTGCATTGGAACATGTGCACCTGCGGTGATCTTAACGGCATCAGGTGTTTCGCTAAAGAGGAGACAAGGCAACGTGTCGGCATTCTCAAACTGCCGACAGAATGATTAAGACAAATTCTATATACGCATAGTACAGAAAAAATATCCAGAGTCTGAAATCCCGACAGCCGCCATCCCAAACGTATGTATGCCGGGGAGGGTCAGGCTGCGGCGGGGAGGGTTAGGCTTCAAGAAGAGAGGCTAAGGGTTTGGCTGCGGTAAAAGGTTAGCGTTAGGAGGGCGTAACATACTTACCCGCCCAGGTGATGGAATTCGGTCATGTGACCACTGTCATTCTAAACGTCGGTCTCCCGTACCCAAATCGTATAACGGTATCACACACTATGGAGTCTTTGTGCTAAGCCTTGGAGAAAGATAAAGTATCAACCAACCCGCTCCTTACACTGCTTTGTCAAACATAACCTGTAACATGGCAGTTAGGAGCTGATTGGCTGCTACTTTATCTCTCTCCACTGTATCTCTCTCTCCAGTACATAGACCCTCTGTCGACTCCACAGCAATGGATGATTGCGGACATAGAAATGGTTCTGTTTCACCAATGTACTGTACTGAGTCCGCATGCTACCTCCTCTCTGAAACAGAAGTACAGCTCCCCACTTCTGCGTGGAACCACAAGTCTCAGCCAGCCTTCTTGGTAGTCTCTGAGTCACGCTGCTCGTTGGCGTCTCTCATCGGCTACCACCGTTCCCCCTCCAGCTGCTCTTTTACTTTTAAATCAACTTTATGCGAAATGACGCTGCGCGCTTCTATGCCCTTTTTTAAAAATGGCCTAATCGGAGTAGGATCTGACAGGCCACAAAATGGCTGCCATCAGAATGCCCTGGAAAGTGATGGCTTCAGAAAGTAGCATATTACGTGTTGGTGGGACGGGTCTGTAAGTCATACCTCACAACGTCAGGGAATCACGGTGCAGCCATCTTTTCTGGGCCTCAATGCCTTGTGTGGGCCCACGTCTGCAAGGTTTCAGCAGCAGCAGCAGCAGCAGCAGCAGCACCTGAAGTGCACAGGAATCTGTCTGCAACACTAATGCTAATTACAGACACTTGCCCGAGTCCTCGGTGTGTTCCTGGCTCCCAGCAACCCCCCCTCCCCAGCCACGGCCTGGACTCTGTGCAAAGCTGCCCACAGTGAGACAGCCTCCAGTCACAAGCAGACCAGCGCTGTCCCGAAGGCACGTAGAAAAGGAGCAAATGTGAGGCTGGTCTCTGCCTACGGCCACACCACCCTGAACACGCCCGATCTCGTCTGATCTCGGAAGCTAAGCAGGGTCAGGCCTGGTTAGTACTTGGATGGGAGACCGCCTGGGAATACCAGGTGCTGTAGGCTTTTGCTTTTCTAGCCTGCAACCAGCAGGAGGCGCTCACGCCAGCTTACTTTTCTTCTTCTTCACTTGATCACATTTTTCTTTCTTTCTGTCTTTTCTTCTTTCCTTCTTTCTTTCCTCCACTACACCAGCAGGTAGCAGCACCTGGGGTTGCCGACGCAGTCAAATGGCAGCACATGCCGCACAGGGATTTCCTGCAGCAACACAGAGTGCAGTAAAAGCGTCGCCCAGCACACAGGTTATTCCGCCGCCTCAAACACGGGCAAAGTGTTTGCCCTAAACCTGAATCCACTGCATTGCTGGACATCACATCATCCACGTGTCAGTCCGTCCCATATATCTGGAGCACAGCCACAATGCAGCTGTTGTCTGGACGGAATGTCCCAGTGAATCCGGCATGGCTGCACTTTTTATTTATGACGCGACCACGCGGCAGACACAGAAACCGGCTGCATTGGAACATGTGCACCTGCGGTGATCTTAACGGCATCAGGTGTTTCGCTAAAGAGGAGACAAGGCAACGTGTCGGCATTCTCAAACTGCCGACAGAATGATTAAGACAAATTCTATATACGCATAGTACAGAAAAAATATCCAGAGTCTGAAATCCCGACAGCCGCCATCCCAAACGTATGTATGCCGGGGAGGGTCAGGCTGCGGCGGGGAGGGTTAGGCTTCAAGAAGAGAGGCTAAGGGTTTGGCTGCGGTAAAAGGTTAGCGTTAGGAGGGCGTAACATACTTACCCGCCCAGGTGATGGAATTCGGTCATGTGACCACTGTCATTCTAAACGTCGGTCTCCCGTACCCAAATCGTATAACGGTATCACACACTATGGAGTCTTTGTGCTAAGCCTTGGAGAAAGATAAAGTATCAACCAACCCGCTCCTTACACTGCTTTGTCAAACATAACCTGTAACATGGCAGTTAGGAGCTGATTGGCTGCTACTTTATCTCTCTCCACTGTATCTCTCTCTCCAGTACATAGACCCTCTGTCGACTCCACAGCAATGGATGATTGCGGACATAGAAATGGTTCTGTTTCAACAATGTACTGTACTGAGTCCGCATGCTACCTCCTCTCTGAAACAGAAGTACAGCTCCCCACTTCTGCGTGGAACCACAAGTCTCAGCCAGCCTTCTTGGTAGTCTCTGAGTCACGCTGCTCGTTGGCGTCTCTCATCGGCTACCACCGTTCCCCCTCCAGCTGCTCTTTTACTTTTAAATCAACTTTATGCGAAATGACGCTGCGCGCTTCTATGCCCTTTTTTAAAAATGGCCTAATCGGAGTAGGATCTGACAGGCCACAAAATGGCTGCCATCAGAATGCCCTGGAAAGTGATGGCTTCAGAAAGTAGCATATTACGTGTTGGTGGGACGGGTCTGTAAGTCATACCTCACAACGTCAGGGAATCACGGTGCAGCCATCTTTTCTGGGCCTCAATGCCTTGTGTGGGCCCTCGTCTGCAAGGTTTCAGCAGCAGCAGCAGCACCTGAAGTGCACAGGAATCTGTCTGCAACACTAATGCTAATTACAGACACTTGCCCGAGTCCTCGGTGCAGAGGCGTAACTAGATATTCGTGGGCCCCATAGCAAAAGTTTGTAAGGGCCCCCTATATATCAACTGATGGTGATAAATGTATGCAAAACATATTAGTTTGACAGCAAAGATGGGCCCCCTTCAGCTCTGGGCCCCATAGCAGCTGCACCCCTTGCACCTATGGTAGTTACGCCCCTGCCTCGGTGTGTTCCTGGCTCCCAGCAACCCCCCCTCCCCAGCCACGGCCTGGACTCTGTGCAAAGCTGCCCACAGTGAGACAGCCTCCAGTCACAAGCAGACCAGCGCTGTCCCGAAGGCACGTAGAAAAGGAGCAAATGTGAGGCTGGTCTCTGCCTACGGCCACACCACCCTGAACACGCCCGATCTCGTCTGATCTCGGAAGCTAAGCAGGGTCAGGCCTGGTTAGTACTTGGATGGGAGACCGCCTGGGAATACCAGGTGCTGTAGGCTTTTGCTTTTCTAGCCTGCAACCAGCAGGAGGCGCTCACGCCAGCTTACTTTTCTTCTTCACTTGATCACATTTTTCTTTCTTTCTGTCTTTTCTTCTTTCCTTCTTTCTTTCCTCCACTACACCAGCAGGTAGCAGCACCTGGGGTTGCCGACGCAGTCAAATGGCAGCACATGCCGCACAGGGATTTCCTGCAGCAACACAGAGTGCAGTAAAAGCGTCGCCCAGCACACAGGTTATTCCGCCGCCTCAAACACGGGCAAAGTGTTTGCCCTAAACCTGAATCCACTGCATTGCTGGACATCACATCATCCACGTGTCAGTCCGTCCCATATATCTGGAGCACAGCCACAATGCAGCTGTTGTCTGGACGGAATGTCCCAGTGAATCCGGCATGGCTGCACTTTTTATTTATGACGCGACCACGCGGCAGACACAGAAACCGGCTGCATTGGAACATGTGCACCTGCGGTGATCTTAACGGCATCAGGTGTTTCGCTAAAGAGGAGACAAGGCAACGTGTCGGCATTCTCAAACTGCCGACAGAATGATTAAGACAAATTCTATATACGCATAGTACAGAAAAAATATCCAGAGTCTGAAATCCCGACAGCCGCCATCCCAAACGTATGTATGCCGGGGAGGGTCAGGCTGCGGCGGGGAGGGTTAGGCTTCAAGAAGAGAGGCTAAGGGTTTGGCTGCGGTAAAAGGTTAGCGTTAGGAGGGCGTAACATACTTACCCGCCCAGGTGATGGAATTCGGTCATGTGACCACTGTCATTCTAAACGTCGGTCTCCCGTACCCAAATCGTATAACGGTATCACACACTATGGAGTCTTTGTGCTAAGCCTTGGAGAAAGATAAAGTATCAACCAACCCGCTCCTTACACTGCTTTGTCAAACATAACCTGTAACATGGCAGTTAGGAGCTGATTGGCTGCTACTTTATCTCTCTCCACTGTATCTCTCTCTCCAGTACATAGACCCTCTGTCGACTCCACAGCAATGGATGATTGCGGACATAGAAATGGTTCTGTTTCAACAATGTACTGTACTGAGTCCGCATGCTACCTCCTCTCTGAAACAGAAGTACAGCTCCCCACTTCTGCGTGGAACCACAAGTCTCAGCCAGCCTTCTTGGTAGTCTCTGAGTCACGCTGCTCGTTGGCGTCTCTCATCGGCTACCACCGTTCCCCCTCCAGCTGCTCTTTTACTTTTAAATCAACTTTATGCGAAATGACGCTGCGCGCTTCTATGCCCTTTTTTAAAAATGGCCTAATCGGAGTAGGATCTGACAGGCCACAAAATGGCTGCCATCAGAATGCCCTGGAAAGTGATGGCTTCAGAAAGTAGCATATTACGTGTTGGTGGGACGGGTCTGTAAGTCATACCTCACAACGTCAGGGAATCACGGTGCAGCCATCTTTTCTGGGCCTCAATGCCTTGTGTGGGCCCTCGTCTGCAAGGTTTCAGCAGCAGCAGCAGCAGCAGCACCTGAAGTGCACAGGAATCTGTCTGCAACACTAATGCTAATTACAGACACTTGCCCGAGTCCTCGGTGCAGAGGCGTAACTAGATATTCGTGGGCCCCATAGCAAAAGTTTGTAAGGGCCCCCTATATATCAACTGATGGTGATAAATGTATGCAAAACATATTAGTTTGACAGCAAAGATGGGCCCCCTTCAGCTCTGGGCCCCATAGCAGCTGCACCCCTTGCACCTATGGTAGTTACGCCCCTGCCTCGGTGTGTTCCTGGCTCCCAGCAACCCCCCCTCCCCAGCCACGGCCTGGACTCTGTGCAAAGCTGCCCACAGTGAGACAGCCTCCAGTCACAAGCAGACCAGCGCTGTCCCGAAGGCACGTAGAAAAGGAGCAAATGTGAGGCTGGTCTCTGCCTACGGCCACACCACCCTGAACACGCCCGATCTCGTCTGATCTCGGAAGCTAAGCAGGGTCAGGCCTGGTTAGTACTTGGATGGGAGACCGCCTGGGAATACCAGATGCTGTAGGCTTTTGCTTTTCTAGCCTGCAACCAGCAGGAGGCGCTCACGCCAGCTTACTTTTCTTCTTCTTCACTTGATCACATTTTTCTTTCTTTCTGTCTTTTCTTCTTTCCTTCTTTCTTTCCTCCACTACACCAGCAGGTAGCAGCACCTGGGGTTGCCGACGCAGTCAAATGGCAGCACATGCCGCACAGGGATTTCCTGCAGCAACACAGAGTGCAGTAAAAGCGTCGCCCAGCACACAGGTTATTCCGCCGCCTCAAACACGGGCAAAGTGTTTGCCCTAAACCTGAATCCACTGCATTGCTGGACATCACATCATCCACGTGTCAGTCCGTCCCATATATCTGGAGCACAGCCACAATGCAGCTGTTGTCTGGACGGAATGTCCCAGTGAATCCGGCATGGCTGCACTTTTTATTTATGACGCGACCACGCGGCAGACACAGAAACCGGCTGCATTGGAACATGTGCACCTGCGGTGATCTTAACGGCATCAGGTGTTTCGCTAAAGAGGAGACAAGGCAACGTGTCGGCATTCTCAAACTGCCGACAGAATGATTAAGACAAATTCTATATACGCATAGTACAGAAAAAATATCCAGAGTCTGAAATCCCGACAGCCGCCATCCCAAACGTATGTATGCCGGGGAGGGTCAGGCTGCGGCGGGGAGGGTTAGGCTTCAAGAAGAGAGGCTAAGGGTTTGGCTGCGGTAAAAGGTTAGCGTTAGGAGGGCGTAACATACTTACCCGCCCAGGTGATGGAATTCGGTCATGTGACCACTGTCATTCTAAACGTCGGTCTCCCGTACCCAAATCGTATAACGGTATCACACACTATGGAGTCTTTGTGCTAAGCCTTGGAGAAAGATAAAGTATCAACCAACCCGCTCCTTACACTGCTTTGTCAAACATAACCTGTAACATGGCAGTTAGGAGCTGATTGGCTGCTACTTTATCTCTCTCCACTGTATCTCTCTCTCCAGTACATAGACCCTCTGTCGACTCCACAGCAATGGATGATTGCGGACATAGAAATGGTTCTGTTTCAACAATGTACTGTACTGAGTCCGCATGCTACCTCCTCTCTGAAACAGAAGTACAGCTCCCCACTTCTGCGTGGAACCACAAGTCTCAGCCAGCCTTCTTGGTAGTCTCTGAGTCACGCTGCTCGTTGGCGTCTCTCATCGGCTACCACCGTTCCCCCTCCAGCTGCTCTTTTACTTTTAAATCAACTTTATGCGAAATGACGCTGCGCGCTTCTATGCCCTTTTTTAAAAATGGCCTAATCGGAGTAGGATCTGACAGGCCACAAAATGGCTGCCATCAGAATGCCCTGGAAAGTGATGGCTTCAGAAAGTAGCATATTACGTGTTGGTGGGACGGGTCTGTAAGTCATACCTCACAACGTCAGGGAATCACGGTGCAGCCATCTTTTCTGGGCCTCAATGCCTTGTGTGGGCCCACGTCTGCAAGGTTTCAGCAGCAGCAGCAGCAGCACCTGAAGTGCACAGGAATCTGTCTGCAACACTAATGCTAATTACAGACACTTGCCCGAGTCCTCGGTGTGTTCCTGGCTCCCAGCAACCCCCCCTCCCCAGCCACGGCCTGGACTCTGTGCAAAGCTGCCCACAGTGAGACAGCCTCCAGTCACAAGCAGACCAGCGCTGTCCCGAAGGCACGTAGAAAAGGAGCAAATGTGAGGCTGGTCTCTGCCTACGGCCACACCACCCTGAACACGCCCGATCTCGTCTGATCTCGGAAGCTAAGCAGGGTCAGGCCTGGTTAGTACTTGGATGGGAGACCGCCTGGGAATACCAGGTGCTGTAGGCTTTTGCTTTTCTAGCCTGCAACCAGCAGGAGGCGCTCACGCCAGCTTACTTTTCTTCTTCTTCACTTGATCACATTTTTCTTTCTTTCTGTCTTTTCTTCTTTCCTTCTTTCTTTCCTCCACTACACCAGCAGGTAGCAGCACCTGGGGTTGCCGACGCAGTCAAATGGCAGCACATACCGCACAGGGATTTCCTGCAGCAACACAGAGTGCAGTAAAAGCGTCGCCCAGCACACAGGTTATTCCGCCGCCTCAAACACGGGCAAAGTGTTTGCCCTAAACCTGAATCCACTGCATTGCTGGACATCACATCATCCACGTGTCAGTCCGTCCCATATATCTGGAGCACAGCCACAATGCAGCTGTTGTCTGGACGGAATGTCCCAGTGAATCCGGCATGGCTGCACTTTTTATTTATGACGCGACCACGCGGCAGACACAGAAACCGGCTGCATTGGAACATGTGCACCTGCGGTGATCTTAACGGCATCAGGTGTTTCGCTAAAGAGGAGACAAGGCAACGTGTCGGCATTCTCAAACTGCCGACAGAATGATTAAGACAAATTCTATATACGCATAGTACAGAAAAAATATCCAGAGTCTGAAATCCCGACAGCCGCCATCCCAAACGTATGTATGCCGGGGAGGGTCAGGCTGCGGCGGGGAGGGTTAGGCTTCAAGAAGAGAGGCTAAGGGTTTGGCTGCGGTAAAAGGTTAGGCCTGGACTCTGTGCAAAGCTGCCCACAGTGAGACAGCCTCCAGTCACAAGCAGACCAGCGCTGTCCCGAAGGCACGTAGAAAAGGAGCAAATGTGAGGCTGGTCTCTGCCTACGGCCACACCACCCTGAACACGCCCGATCTCGTCTGATCTCGGAAGCTAAGCAGGGTCAGGCCTGGTTAGTACTTGGATGGGAGACCGCCTGGGAATACCAGGTGCTGTAGGCTTTTGCTTTTCTAGCCTGCAACCAGCAGGAGGCGCTCACGCCAGCTTACTTTTCTTCTTCTTCACTTGATCACATTTTTCTTTCTTTCTGTCTTTTCTTCTTTCCTTCTTTCTTTCCTCCACTACACCAGCAGGTAGCAGCACCTGGGGTTGCCGACGCAGTCAAATGGCAGCACATACCGCACAGGGATTTCCTGCAGCAACACAGAGTGCAGTAAAAGCGTCGCCCAGCACACAGGTTATTCCGCCGCCTCAAACACGGGCAAAGTGTTTGCCCTAAACCTGAATCCACTGCATTGCTGGACATCACATCATCCACGTGTCAGTCCGTCCCATATATCTGGAGCACAGCCACAATGCAGCTGTTGTCTGGACGGAATGTCCCAGTGAATCCGGCATGGCTGCACTTTTTATTTATGACGCGACCACGCGGCAGACACAGAAACCGGCTGCATTGGAACATGTGCACCTGCGGTGATCTTAACGGCATCAGGTGTTTCGCTAAAGAGGAGACAAGGCAACGTGTCGGCATTCTCAAACTGCCGACAGAATGATTAAGACAAATTCTATATACGCATAGTACAGAAAAAATATCCAGAGTCTGAAATCCCGACAGCCGCCATCCCAAACGTATGTATGCCGGGGAGGGTCAGGCTGCGGCGGGGAGGGTTAGGCTTCAAGAAGAGAGGCTAAGGGTTTGGCTGCGGTAAAAGGTTAGCGTTAGGAGGGCGTAACATACTTACCCGCCCAGGTGATGGAATTCGGTCATGTGACCACTGTCATTCTAAACGTCGGTCTCCCGTACCCAAATCGTATAACGGTATCACACACTATGGAGTCTTTGTGCTAAGCCTTGGAGAAAGATAAAGTATCAACCAACCCGCTCCTTACACTGCTTTGTCAAACATAACCTGTAACATGGCAGTTAGGAGCTGATTGGCTGCTACTTTATCTCTCTCCACTGTATCTCTCTCTCCAGTACATAGACCCTCTGTCGACTCCACAGCAATGGATGATTGCGGACATAGAAATGGTTCTGTTTCACCAATGTACTGTACTGAGTCCGCATGCTACCTCCTCTCTGAAACAGAAGTACAGCTCCCCACTTCTGCGTGGAACCACAAGTCTCAGCCAGCCTTCTTGGTAGTCTCTGAGTCACGCTGCTCGTTGGCGTCTCTCATCGGCTACCACCGTTCCCCCTCCAGCTGCTCTTTTACTTTTAAATCAACTTTATGCGAAATGACGCTGCGCGCTTCTATGCCCTTTTTTAAAAATGGCCTAATCGGAGTAGGATCTGACAGGCCACAAAATGGCTGCCATCAGAATGCCCTGGAAAGTGATGGCTTCAGAAAGTAGCATATTACGTGTTGGTGGGACGGGTCTGTAAGTCATACCTCACAACGTCAGGGAATCACGGTGCAGCCATCTTTTCTGGGCCTCAATGCCTTGTGTGGGCCCACGTCTGCAAGGTTTCAGCAGCAGCAGCAGCAGCAGCAGCACCTGAAGTGCACAGGAATCTGTCTGCAACACTAATGCTAATTACAGACACTTGCCCGAGTCCTCGGTGTGTTCCTGGCTCCCAGCAACCCCCCCTCCCCAGCCACGGCCTGGACTCTGTGCAAAGCTGCCCACAGTGAGACAGCCTCCAGTCACAAGCAGACCAGCGCTGTCCCGAAGGCACGTAGAAAAGGAGCAAATGTGAGGCTGGTCTCTGCCTACGGCCACACCACCCTGAACACGCCCGATCTCGTCTGATCTCGGAAGCTAAGCAGGGTCAGGCCTGGTTAGTACTTGGATGGGAGACCGCCTGGGAATACCAGGTGCTGTAGGCTTTTGCTTTTCTAGCCTGCAACCAGCAGGAGGCGCTCACGCCAGCTTACTTTTCTTCTTCTTCACTTGATCACATTTTTCTTTCTTTCTGTCTTTTCTTCTTTCCTTCTTTCTTTCCTCCACTACACCAGCAGGTAGCAGCACCTGGGGTTGCCGACGCAGTCAAATGGCAGCACATACCGCACAGGGATTTCCTGCAGCAACACAGAGTGCAGTAAAAGCGTCGCCCAGCACACAGGTTATTCCGCCGCCTCAAACACGGGCAAAGTGTTTGCCCTAAACCTGAATCCACTGCATTGCTGGACATCACATCATCCACGTGTCAGTCCGTCCCATATATCTGGAGCACAGCCACAATGCAGCTGTTGTCTGGACGGAATGTCCCAGTGAATCCGGCATGGCTGCACTTTTTATTTATGACGCGACCACGCGGCAGACACAGAAACCGGCTGCATTGGAACATGTGCACCTGCGGTGATCTTAACGGCATCAGGTGTTTCGCTAAAGAGGAGACAAGGCAACGTGTCGGCATTCTCAAACTGCCGACAGAATGATTAAGACAAATTCTATATACGCATAGTACAGAAAAAATATCCAGAGTCTGAAATCCCGACAGCCGCCATCCCAAACGTATGTATGCCGGGGAGGGTCAGGCTGCGGCGGGGAGGGTTAGGCTTCAAGAAGAGAGGCTAAGGGTTTGGCTGCGGTAAAAGGTTAGCGTTAGGAGGGCGTAACATACTTACCCGCCCAGGTGATGGAATTCGGTCATGTGACCACTGTCATTCTAAACGTCGGTCTCCCGTACCCAAATCGTATAACGGTATCACACACTATGGAGTCTATGTGCTAAGCCTTGGAGAAAGATAAAGTATCAACCAACCCGCTCCTTACACTTCTTTGTCAAACATAACCTGTAACATGGCAGTTAGGAGCTGATTGGCTGCTACTTTATCTCTCTCCACTGTATCTCTCTCTCCAGTACATAGACCCTCTGTCGACTCCACAGCAATGGATGATTGCGGACATAGAAATGGTTCTGTTTCACCAATGTACTGTACTGAGTCCGCATGCTACCTCCTCTCTGAAACAGAAGTACAGCTCCCCACTTCTGCGTGGAACCACAAGTCTCAGCCAGCCTTCTTGGCAGTCTCTGAGTCACGCTGCTCGTTGGCGTCTCTCATCGGCTACCACCGTTCCCCCTCCAGCTGCTCTTTTACTTTTAAATCAACTTTATGCGAAATGACGCTGCGCGCTTCTATGCCCTTTTTTAAAAATGGCCTAATCGGAGTAGGATCTGACAGGCCACAAAATGGCTGCCATCAGAATGCCCTGGAAAGTGATGGCTTCAGAAAGTAGCATATTACGTGTTGGTGGGACGGGTCTGTAAGTCATACCTCACAACGTCAGGGAATCACGGTGCAGCCATCTTCTCTGGGCCTCAATGCCTTGTGTGGGCCCACGTCTGCAAGGTTACAGCAGCAGCAGCAGCAGCA
The DNA here is from genome assembly GCF_055691185.1 of Crinia signifera. Taxonomy (NCBI): domain Eukaryota; kingdom Metazoa; phylum Chordata; class Amphibia; order Anura; family Myobatrachidae; genus Crinia; species Crinia signifera. The sequence continues at coordinate 65,743 of NW_028142708.1, forward strand.
GCAGCACCTGAAGTGCACAGGAATCTGTCTGCAACACTAATGCTAATTACAGACACTTGCCCGAGTCCTCGGTGTGTTCCTGGCTCCCAGCAACCCCCCCTCCCCAGCCACGGCCTGGACTCTGTGCAAAGCTGCCCACAGTGAGACAGCCTCCAGTCACAAGCAGACCAGCGCTGTCTCGAAGGCACGTAGAAAAGGAGCAAATGTGAGGCCGGTTTCTGCCTACGGCCACACCACCCTGAACACGCCCGATCTCGTCTGATCTCGGAAGCTAAGCAGGGTCAGGCCTGGTTAGTACTTGGATGGGAGACCGCCTGGGAATACCAGGTGCTGTAGGCTTTTGCTTTTCTAGCCTGCAACCAGCAGGAGGCGCTCACGCCAGCTTACTTTTTTTCTTCTTCTTCTTCACTTGATCACATTTTTCTTTCTTTCTGTCTTTTCTTCTTTCCTTCTTTCTTTCCTCCACTACACCAGCAGGTAGCAGCACCTGGGGTTGCCGACGCAGTCAAATGGCAGCACATGCCGCACAGGGATTTCCTGCAGCAACACAGAGTGCAGTAAAAGCGTCGCCCAGCACACAGGTTATTCCGCCGCCTCAAACACGGGCAAAGTGTTTGCCCTAAACCTGAATCCACTGCATTGCTGGACATCACATCATCCACGTGTCAGTCCGTCCCATATATCTGGAGCACAGCCACAATGCAGCTGTTGTCTGGACGGAATGTCCCAGTGAATCCGGCATGGTTGCACTTTTTATTTATGACGCGACCACGCGGCAGACACAGAAACCGGCTGCATTGGAACATGTGCACCTGCGGTGATCTTAACGGCATCAGGTGTTTCGCTAAAGAGGAGACAAGGCAACGTGTCGGCATTCTCAAACTGCCGACAGAATGATTAAGACAAATTCTATATACGCATAGTACAGAAAAAATATCCAGAGTCTGAAATCCCGACAGCCGCCATCCCAAACGTATGTATGCCGGGGAGGGTCAGGCTGCGGCGGGGAGGGTTAGGCTTCAAGAAGAGAGGCTAAGGGTTTGGCTGCGGTAAAAGGTTAGCGTTAGGAGGGCGTAACATACTTACCCGCCCAGGTGATGGAATTCGGTCATGTGACCACTGTCATTCTAAACGTCGGTCTCCCGTACCCAAATCGTATAACGGTATCACACACTATGGAGTCTTTGTGCTAAGCCTTGGAGAAAGATAAAGTATCAACCAACCCGCTCCTTACACTGCTTTGTCAAACATAACCTGTAACATGGCAGTTAGGAGCTGATTGGCTGCTACTTTATCTCTCTCCACTGTATCTCTCTCTCCAGTACATAGACCCTCTGTCGACTCTACAGCAATGGATGATTGCGGACATAGAAATGGTTCTGTTTCAACAATGTACTGTACTGAGTCCGCATGCTACCTCCTCTCTGAAACAGAAGTACAGCTCCCCACTTCTGCGTGGAACCACAAGTCTCAGCCAGCCTTCTTGGTAGTCTCTGAGTCACGCTGCTCGTTGGCGTCTCTCATCGGCTACCACCGTTCCCCCTCCAGCTGCTCTTTTACTTTTAAATCAACTTTATGCGAAATGACGCTGCGCGCTTCTATGCCCTTTTTTAAAAATGGCCTAATCGGAGTAGGATCTGACAGGCCACAAAATGGCTGCCATCAGAATGCCCTGGAAAGTGATGGCTTCAGAAAGTAGCATATTACGTGTTGGTGGGACGGGTCTGTAAGTCATACCTCACAACGTCAGGGAATCACGGTGCAGCCATCTTTTCTGGGCCTCAATGCCTTGTGTGGGCCCTCGTCTGCAAGGTTTCAGCAGCAGCAGCAGCAGCAGCACCTGAAGTGCACAGGAATCTGTCTGCAACACTAATGCTAATTACAGACACTTGCCCGAGTCCTCGGTGCAGAGGCGTAACTAGATATTCGTGGGCCCCATAGCAAAAGTTTGTAAGGGCCCCCTATATATCAACTGATGGTGATAAATGTATGCAAAACATATTAGTTTGACAGCAAAGATGGGCCCCCTTCAGCTCTGGGCCCCATAGCAGCTGCACCCCTTGCACCTATGGTAGTTACGCCCCTGCCTCGGTGTGTTCCTGGCTCCCAGCAACCCCCCCTCCCCAGCCACGGCCTGGACTCTGTGCAAAGCTGCCCACAGTGAGACAGCCTCCAGTCACAAGCAGACCAGCGCTGTCCCGAAGGCACGTAGAAAAGGAGCAAATGTGAGGCTTGTCTCTGCCTACGGCCACACCACCCTGAACACGCCCGATCTCGTCTGATCTCGGAAGCTAAGCAGGGTCAGGCCTGGTTAGTACTTGGATGGGAGACCGCCTGGGAATACCAGGTGCTGTAGGCTTTTGCTTTTCTAGCCTGCAACCAGCAGGAGGCGCTCACGCCAGCTTACTTTTCTTCTTCTTCACTTGATCACATTTTTCTTTCTTTCTGTCTTTTCTTCTTTCCTTCTTTCTTTCCTCCACTACACCAGCAGGTAGCAGCACCTGGGGTTGCCGACGCAGTCAAATGGCAGCACATGCCGCACAGGGATTTCCTGCAGCAACACAGAGTGCAGTAAAAGCGTCGCCCAGCACACAGGTTATTCCGCCGCCTCAAACACGGGCAAAGTGTTTGCCCTAAACCTGAATCCACTGCATTGCTGGACATCACATCATCCACGTGTCAGTCCGTCCCATATATCTGGAGCACAGCCACAATGCAGCTGTTGTCTGGACGGAATGTCCCAGTGAATCCGGCATGGCTGCACTTTTTATTTATGACGCGACCACGCGGCAGACACAGAAACCGGCTGCATTGGAACATGTGCACCTGCGGTGATCTTAACGGCATCAGGTGTTTCGCTAAAGAGGAGACAAGGCAACGTGTCGGCATTCTCAAACTGCCGACAGAATGATTAAGACAAATTCTATATACGCATAGTACAGAAAAAATATCCAGAGTCTGAAATCCCGACAGCCGCCATCCCAAACGTATGTATGCCGGGGAGGGTCAGGCTGCGGCGGGGAGGGTTAGGCTTCAAGAAGAGAGGCTAAGGGTTTGGCTGCGGTAAAAGGTTAGCGTTAGGAGGGCGTAACATACTTACCCGCCCAGGTGATGGAATTCGGTCATGTGACCACTGTCATTCTAAACGTCGGTCTCCCGTACCCAAATCGTATAACGGTATCACACACTATGGAGTCTTTGTGCTAAGCCTTGGAGAAAGATAAAGTATCAACCAACCCGCTCCTTACACTGCTTTGTCAAACATAACCTGTAACATGGCAGTTAGGAGCTGATTGGCTGCTACTTTATCTCTCTCCACTGTATCTCTCTCTCCAGTACATAGACCCTCTGTCGACTCCACAGCAATGGATGATTGCGGACATAGAAATGGTTCTGTTTCACCAATGTACTGTACTGAGTCCGCATGCTACCTCCTCTCTGAAACAGAAGTACAGCTCCCCACTTCTGCGTGGAACCACAAGTCTCAGCCAGCCTTCTTGGTAGTCTCTGAGTCACGCTGCTCGTTGGCGTCTCTCATCGGCTACCACCGTTCCCCCTCCAGCTGCTCTTTTACTTTTAAATCAACTTTATGCGAAATGACGCTGCGCGCTTCTATGCCCTTTTTTAAAAATGGCCTAATCGGAGTAGGATCTGACAGGCCACAAAATGGCTGCCATCAGAATGCCCTGGAAAGTGATGGCTTCAGAAAGTAGCATATTACGTGTTGGTGGGACGGGTCTGTAAGTCATACCTCACAACGTCAGGGAATCACGGTGCAGCCATCTTTTCTGGGCCTCAATGCCTTGTGTGGGCCCACGTCTGCAAGGTTTCAGCAGCAGCAGCAGCAGCAGCAGCAGCACCTGAAGTGCACAGGAATCTGTCTGCAACACTAATGCTAATTACAGACACTTGCCCGAGTCCTCGGTGTGTTCCTGGCGCCCAGCAACCCCCCCTCCCCAGCCACGGCCTGGACTCTGTGCAAAGCTGCCCACAGTGAGACAGCCTCCAGTCACAAGCAGACCAGCGCTGTCCCGAAGGCACGTAGAAAAGGAGCAAATGTGAGGCTGGTCTCTGCCTACGGCCACACCACCCTGAACACGCCCGATCTCGTCTGATCTCGGAAGCTAAGCAGGGTCAGGCCTGGTTAGTACTTGGATGGGAGACCGCCTGGGAATACCAGGTGCTGTAGGCTTTTGCTTTTCTAGCCTGCAACCAGCAGGAGGCGCTCACGCCAGCTTACTTTTCTTCTTCTTCACTTGATCACATTTTTCTTTCTTTCTGTCTTTTCTTCTTTCCTTCTTTCTTTCCTCCACTACACCAGCAGGTAGCAGCACCTGGGGTTGCCGACGCAGTCAAATGGCAGCACATGCCGCACAGGGATTTCCTGCAGCAACACAGAGTGCAGTAAAAGCGTCGCCCAGCACACAGGTTATTCCGCCGCCTCAAACACGGGCAAAGTGTTTGCCCTAAACCTGAATCCACTGCATTGCTGGACATCACATCATCCACGTGTCAGTCCGTCCCATATATCTGGAGCACAGCCACAATGCAGCTGTTGTCTGGACGGAATGTCCCAGTGAATCCGGCATGGCTGCACTTTTTATTTATGACGCGACCACGCGGCAGACACAGAAACCGGCTGCATTGGAACATGTGCACCTGCGGTGATCGTAACGGCATCAGGTGTTTCGCTAAAGAGGAGACAAGGCAACGTGTCGGCATTCTCAAACTGCCGACAGAATGATTAAGACAAATTCTATATACGCATAGTACAGAAAAAATATCCAGAGTCTGAAATCCCGACAGCCGCCATCCCAAACGTATGTATGCCGGGGAGGGTCAGGCTGCGGCGGGGAGGGTTAGGCTTCAAGAAGAGAGGCTAAGGGTTTGGCTGCGGTAAAAGGTTAGGCCTGGACTCTGTGCAAAGCTGCCCACAGTGAGACAGCCTCCAGTCACAAGCAGACCAGCGCTGTCCCGAAGGCACGTAGAAAAGGAGCAAATGTGAGGCTGGTCTCTGCCTACGGCCACACCACCCTGAACACGCCCGATCTCGTCTGATCTCGGAAGCTAAGCAGGGTCAGGCCTGGTTAGTACTTGGATGGGAGACCGCCTGGGAATACCAGGTGCTGTAGGCTTTTGCTTTTCTAGCCTGCAACCAGCAGGAGGCGCTCACGCCAGCTTACTTTTCTTCTTCTTCACTTGATCACATTTTTCTTTCTTTCTGTCTTTTCTTCTTTCCTTCTTTCTTTCCTCCACTACACCAGCAGGTAGCAGCACCTGGGGTTGCCGACGCAGTCAAATGGCAGCACATACCGCACAGGGATTTCCTGCAGCAACACAGAGTGCAGTAAAAGCGTCGCCCAGCACACAGGTTATTCCGCCGCCTCAAACACGGGCAAAGTGTTTGCCCTAAACCTGAATCCACTGCATTGCTGGACATCACATCATCCACGTGTCAGTCCGTCCCATATATCTGGAGCACAGCCACAATGCAGCTGTTGTCTGGACGGAATGTCCCAGTGAATCCGGCATGGCTGCACTTTTTATTTATGACGCGACCACGCGGCAGACACAGAAACCGGCTGCATTGGAACATGTGCACCTGCGGTGATCTTAACGGCATCAGGTGTTTCGCTAAAGAGGAGACAAGGCAACGTGTCGGCATTCTCAAACTGCCGACAGAATGATTAAGACAAATTCTATATACGCATAGTACAGAAAAAATATCCAGAGTCTGAAATCCCGACAGCCGCCATCCCAAACGTATGTATGCCGGGGAGGGTCAGGCTGCGGCGGGGAGGGTTAGGCTTCAAGAAGAGAGGCTAAGGGTTTGGCTGCGGTAAAAGGTTAGCGTTAGGAGGGCGTAACATACTTACCCGCCCAGGTGATGGAATTCGGTCATGTGACCACTGTCATTCTAAACGTCGGTCTCCCGTACCCAAATCGTATAACGGTATCACACACTATGGAGTCTTTGTGCTAAGCCTTGGAGAAAGATAAAGTATCAACCAACCCGCTCCTTACACTGCTTTGTCAAACATAACCTGTAACATGGCAGTTAGGAGCTGATTGGCTGCTACTTTATCTCTCTCCACTGTATCTCTCTCTCCAGTACATAGACCCTCTGTCGACTCCACAGCAATGGATGATTGCGGACATAGAAATGGTTCTGTTTCAACAATGTACTGTACTGAGTCCGCATGCTACCTCCTCTCTGAAACAGAAGTACAGCTCCCCACTTCTGCGTGGAACCACAAGTCTCAGCCAGCCTTCTTGGTAGTCTCTGAGTCACGCTGCTCGTTGGCGTCTCTCATCGGCTACCACCGTTCCCCCTCCAGCTGCTCTTTTACTTTTAAATCAACTTTATGCGAAATGACGCTGCGCGCTTCTATGCCCTTTTTTAAAAATGGCCTAATCGGAGTAGGATCTGACAGGCCACAAAATGGCTGCCATCAGAATGCCCTGGAAAGTGATGGCTTCAGAAAGTAGCATATTACGTGTTGGTGGGACGGGTCTGTAAGTCATACCTCACAACGTCAGGGAATCACGGTGCAGCCATCTTTTCTGGGCCTCAATGCCTTGTGTGGGCCCTCGTCTGCAAGGTTTCAGCAGCAGCAGCAGCAGCAGCAGCACCTGAAGTGCACAGGAATCTGTCTGCAACACTAATGCTAATTACAGACACTTGCCCGAGTCCTCGGTGCAGAGGCGTAACTAGATATTCGTGGGCCCCATAGCAAAAGTTTGTAAGGGCCCCCTATATATCAACTGATGGTGATAAATGTATGCAAAACATATTAGTTTGACAGCAAAGATGGGCCCCCTTCAGCTCTGGGCCCCATAGCAGCTGCACCCCTTGCACCTATGGTAGTTACGCCCCTGCCTCGGTGTGTTCCTGGCTCCCAGCAACCCCCCCTCCCCAGCCACGGCCTGGACTCTGTGCAAAGCTGCCCACAGTGAGACAGCCTCCAGTCACAAGCAGACCAGCGCTGTCCCGAAGGCACGTAGAAAAGGAGCAAATGTGAGGCTGGTCTCTGCCTACGGCCACACCACCCTGAACACGCCCGATCTCGTCTGATCTCGGAAGCTAAGCAGGGTCAGGCCTGGTTAGTACTTGGATGGGAGACCGCCTGGGAATACCAGGTGCTGTAGGCTTTTGCTTTTCTAGCCTGCAACCAGCAGGAGGCGCTCACGCCAGCTTACTTTTCTTCTTCTTCACTTGATCACATTTTTCTTTCTTTCTGTCTTTTCTTCTTTCCTTCTTTCTTTCCTCCACTACACCAGCAGGTAGCAGCACCTGGGGTTGCCGACGCAGTCAAATGGCAGCACATGCCGCACAGGGATTTCCTGCAGCAACACAGAGTGCAGTAAAAGCGTCGCCCAGCACACAGGTTATTCCGCCGCCTCAAACACGGGCAAAGTGTTTGCCCTAAACCTGAATCCACTGCATTGCTGGACATCACATCATCCACGTGTCAGTCCGTCCCATATATCTGGAGCACAGCCACAATGCAGCTGTTGTCTGGACGGAATGTCCCAGTGAATCCGGCATGGCTGCACTTTTTATTTATGACGCGACCACGCGGCAGACACAGAAACCGGCTGCATTGGAACATGTGCACCTGCGGTGATCTTAACGGCATCAGGTGTTTCGCTAAAGAGGAGACAAGGCAACGTGTCGGCATTCTCAAACTGCCGACAGAATGATTAAGACAAATTCTATATACGCATAGTACAGAAAAAATATCCAGAGTCTGAAATCCCGACAGCCGCCATCCCAAACGTATGTATGCCGGGGAGGGTCAGGCTGCGGCGGGGAGGGTTAGGCTTCAAGAAGAGAGGCTAAGGGTTTGGCTGCGGTAAAAGGTTAGCGTTAGGAGGGCGTAACATACTTACCCGCCCAGGTGATGGAATTCGGTCATGTGACCACTGTCATTCTAAACGTCGGTCTCCCGTACCCAAATCGTATAACGGTATCACACACTATGGAGTCTTTGTGCTAAGCCTTGGAGAAAGATAAAGTATCAACCAACCCGCTCCTTACACTGCTTTGTCAAACATAACCTGTAACATGGCAGTTAGGAGCTGATTGGCTGCTACTTTATCTCTCTCCACTGTATCTCTCTCTCCAGTACATAGACCCTCTGTCGACTCCACAGCAATGGATGATTGCGGACATAGAAATGGTTCTGTTTCACCAATGTACTGTACTGAGTCCGCATGCTACCTCCTCTCTGAAACAGAAGTACAGCTCCCCACTTCTGCGTGGAACCACAAGTCTCAGCCAGCCTTCTTGGTAGTCTCTGAGTCACGCTGCTCGTTGGCGTCTCTCATCGGCTACCACCGTTCCCCCTCCAGCTGCTCTTTTACTTTTAAATCAACTTTATGCGAAATGACGCTGCGCGCTTCTATGCCCTTTTTTAAAAATGGCCTAATCGGAGTAGGATCTGACAGGCCACAAAATGGCTGCCATCAGAATGCCCTGGAAAGTGATGGCTTCAGAAAGTAGCATATTACGTGTTGGTGGGACGGGTCTGTAAGTCATACCTCACAACGTCAGGGAATCACGGTGCAGCCATCTTTTCTGGGCCTCAATGCCTTGTGTGGGCCCACGTCTGCAAGGTTTCAGCAGCAGCAGCAGCAGCAGCAGCAGCACCTGAAGTGCACAGGAATCTGTCTGCAACACTAATGCTAATTACAGACACTTGCCCGAGTCCTCGGTGTGTTCCTGGCTCCCAGCAACCCCCCCTCCCCAGCCACGGCCTGGACTCTGTGCAAAGCTGCCCACAGTGAGACAGCCTCCAGTCACAAGCAGACCAGCGCTGTCCCGAAGGCATGTAGAAAAGGAGCAAATGTGAGGCTGGTCTCTGCCTACGGCCACACCACCCTGAACACGCCCGATCTCGTCTGATCTCGGAAGCTAAGCAGGGTCAGGCCTGGTTAGTACTTGGATGGGAGACCGCCTGGGAATACCAGGTGCTGTAGGCTTTTGCTTTTCTAGCCTGCAACCAGCAGGAGGCGCTCACGCCAGCTTACTTTTCTTCTTCTTCACTTGATCACATTTTTCTTTCTTTCTGTCTTTTCTTCTTTCCTTCTTTCTTTCCTCCACTACACCAGCAGGTAGCAGCACCTGGGGTTGCCGACGCAGTCAAATGGCAGCACATGCCGCACAGGGATTTCCTGCAGCAACACAGAGTGCAGTAAAAGCGTCGCCCAGCACACAGGTTATTCCGCCGCCTCAAACACGGGCAAAGTGTTTGCCCTAAACCTGAATCCACTGCATTGCTGGACATCACATCATCCACGTGTCAGTCCGTCCCATATATCTGGAGCACAGCCACAATGCAGCTGTTGTCTGGACGGAATGTCCCAGTGAATCCGGCATGGCTGCACTTTTTATTTATGACGCGACCACGCGGCAGACACAGAAACCGGCTGCATTGGAACATGTGCACCTGCGGTGATCTTAACGGCATCAGGTGTTTCGCTAAAGAGGAGACAAGGCAACGTGTCGGCATTCTCAAACTGCCGACAGAATGATTAAGACAAATTCTATATACGCATAGTACAGAAAAAATATCCAGAGTCTGAAATCCCGACAGCCGCCATCCCAAACGTATGTATGCCGGGGAGGGTCAGGCTGCGGCGGGGAGGGTAAGGCTTCAAGAAGAGAGGCTAAGGGTTTGGCTGCGGTAAAAGGTTAGGCCTGGACTCTGTGCAAAGCTGCCCACAGTGAGACAGCCTCCAGTCACAAGCAGACCAGCGCTGTCCCGAAGGCACGTAGAAAAGGAGCAAATGTGAGGCTGGTCTCTGCCTACGGCCACACCACCCTGAACACGCCCGATCTCGTCTGATCTCGGAAGCTAAGCAGGGTCAGGCCTGGTTAGTACTTGGATGGGAGACCGCCTGGGAATACCAGGTGCTGTAGGCTTTTGCTTTTCTAGCCTGCAACCAGCAGGAGGCGCTCACGCCAGCTTACTTTTCTTCTTCTTCACTTGATCACATTTTTCTTTCTTTCTGTCTTTTCTTCTTTCCTTCTTTCTTTCCTCCACTACACCAGCAGGTAGCAGCACCTGGGGTTGCCGACGCAGTCAAATGGCAGCACATACCGCACAGGGATTTCCTGCAGCAACACAGAGTGCAGTAAAAGCGTCGCCCAGCACACAGGTTATTCCGCCGCCTCAAACACGGGCAAAGTGTTTGCCCTAAACCTGAATCCACTGCATTGCTGGACATCACATCATCCACGTGTCAGTCCGTCCCATATATCTGGAGCACAGCCACAATGCAGCTGTTGTCTGGACGGAATGTCCCAGTGAATCCGGCATGGCTGCACTTTTTATTTATGACGCGACCACGCGGCAGACACAGAAACCGGCTGCATTGGAACATGTGCACCTGCGGTGATCTTAACGGCATCAGGTGTTTCGCTAAAGAGGAGACAAGGCAACGTGTCGGCATTCTCAAACTGCCGACAGAATGATTAAGACAAATTCTATATACGCATAGTACAGAAAAAATATCCAGAGTCTGAAATCCCGACAGCCGCCATCCCAAACGTATGTATGCCGGGGAGGGTCAGGCTGCGGCGGGGAGGGTTAGGCTTCAAGAAGAGAGGCTAAGGGTTTGGCTGCGGTAAAAGGTTAGCGTTAGGAGGGCGTAACATACTTACCCGCCCAGGTGATGGAATTCGGTCATGTGACCACTGTCATTCTAAACGTCGGTCTCCCGTACCCAAATCGTATAACGGTATCACACACTATGGAGTCTTTGTGCTAAGCCTTGGAGAAAGATAAAGTATCAACCAACCCGCTCCTTACACTGCTTTGTCAAACATAACCTGTAACATGGCAGTTAGGAGCTGATTGGCTGCTACTTTATCTCTCTCCACTGTATCTCTCTCTCCAGTACATAGACCCTCTGTCGACTCCACAGCAATGGATGATTGCGGACATAGAAATGGTTCTGTTTCACCAATGTACTGTACTGAGTCCGCATGCTACCTCCTCTCTGAAACAGAAGTACAGCTCCCCACTTCTGCGTGGAACCACAAGTCTCAGCCAGCCTTCTTGGTAGTCTCTGAGTCACGCTGCTCGTTGGCGTCTCTCATCGGCTACCACCGTTCCCCCTCCAGCTGCTCTTTTACTTTTAAATCAACTTTATGCGAAATGACGCTACGCGCTTCTATGCCCTTTTTTAAAAATGGCCTAATCGGAGTAGGATCTGACAGGCCACAAAATGGCTGCCATCAGAATGCCCTGGAAAGTGATGGCTTCAGAAAGTAGCATATTACGTGTTGGTGGGACGGGTCTGTAAGTCATACCTCACAACGTCAGGGAATCACGGTGCAGCCATCTTTTCTGGGCCTCAATGCCTTGTGTGGGCCCACGTCTGCAAGGTTTCAGCAGCAGCAGCAGCAGCAGCAGCACCTGAAGTGCACAGGAATCTGTCTGCAACACTAATGCTAATTACAGACACTTGCCCGAGTCCTCGGTGTGTTCCTGGCTCCCAGCAACCCCCCCTCCCCAGCCACGGCCTGGACTCTGTGCAAAGCTGCCCACAGTGAGACAGCCTCCAGTCACAAGCAGACCAGCGCTGTCCCGAAGGCACGTAGAAAAGGAGCAAATGTGAGGCTGGTCTCTGCCTACGGCCACACCACCCTGAACACGCCCGATCTCGTCTGATCTCGGAAGCTAAGCAGGGTCAGGCCTGGTTAGTACTTGGATGGGAGACCGCCTGGGAATACCAGGTGCTGTAGGCTTTTGCTTTTCTAGCCTGCAACCAGCAGGAGGCGCTCACGCCAGCTTACTTTTCTTCTTCTTCACTTGATCACATTTTTCTTTCTTTCTGTCTTTTCTTCTTTCCTTCTTTCTTTCCTCCACTACACCAGCAGGTAGCAGCACCTGGGGTTGCCGACGCAGTCAAATGGCAGCACATACCGCACAGGGATTTCCTGCAGCAACACAGAGTGCAGTAAAAGCGTCGCCCAGCACACAGGTTATTCCGCCGCCTCAAACACGGGCAAAGTGTTTGCCCTAAACCTGAATCCACTGCATTGCTGGACATCACATCATCCACGTGTCAGTCCGTCCCATATATCTGGAGCACAGCCACAATGCAGCTGTTGTCTGGACGGAATGTCCCAGTGAATCCGGCATGGCTGCACTTTTTATTTATGACGCGACCACGCGGCAGACACAGAAACCGGCTGCATTGGAACATGTGCACCTGCGGTGATCTTAACGGCATCAGGTGTTTCGCTAAAGAGGAGACAAGGCAACGTGTCGGCATTCTCAAACTGCCGACAGAATGATTAAGACAAATTCTATATACGCATAGTACAGAAAAAATATCCAGAGTCTGAAATCCCGACAGCCGCCATCCCAAACGTATGTATGCCGGGGAGGGTCAGGCTGCGGCGGGGAGGGTTAGGCTTCAAGAAGAGAGGCTAAGGGTTTGGCTGCGGTAAAAGGTTAGGCCTGGACTCTGTGCAAAGCTGCCCACAGTGAGACAGCCTCCAGTCACAAGCAGACCAGCGCTGTCCCGAAGGCACGTAGAAAAGGAGCAAATGTGAGGCTGGTCTCTGCCTACGGCCACACCACCCTGAACACGCCCGATCTCGTCTGATCTCGGAAGCTAAGCAGGGTCAGGCCTGGTTAGTACTTGGATGGGAGACCGCCTGGGAATACCAGGTGCTGTAGGCTTTTGCTTTTCTAGCCTGCAACCAGCAGGAGGCGCTCACGCCAGCTTACTTTTCTTCTTCTTCACTTGATCACATTTTTCTTTCTTTCTGTCTTTTCTTCTTTCCTTCTTTCTTTCCTCCACTACACCAGCAGGTAGCAGCACCTGGGGTTGCCGACGCAGTCAAATGGCAGCACATGCCGCACAGGGATTTCCTGCAGCAACACAGAGTGCAGTAAAAGCGTCGCCCAGCACACAGGTTATTCCGCCGCCTCAAACACGGGCAAAGTGTTTGCCCTAAACCTGAATCCACTGCATTGCTGGACATCACATCATCCACGTGTCAGTCCGTCCCATATATCTGGAGCACAGCCACAATGCAGCTGTTGTCTGGACGGAATGTCCCAGTGAATCCGGCATGGCTGCACTTTTTATTTATGACGCGACCACGCGGCAGACACAGAAACCGGCTGCATTGGAACATGTGCACCTGCGGTGATCTTAACGGCATCAGGTGTTTCGCTAAAGAGGAGACAAGGCAACGTGTCGGCATTCTCAAACTGCCGACAGAATGATTAAGACAAATTCTATATACGCATAGTACAGAAAAAATATCCAGAGTCTGAAATCCCGACAGCCGCCATCCCAAACGTATGTATGCCGGGGAGGGTCAGGCTGCGGCGGGGAGGGTTAGGCTTCAAGAAGAGAGGCTAAGGGTTTGGCTGCGGTAAAAGGTTAGGCCTGGACTCTGTGCAAAGCTGCCCACAGTGAGACAGCCTCCAGTCACAAGCAGACCAGCGCTGTCCCGAAGGCACGTAGAAAAGGAGCAAATGTAAGGCTGGTCTCTGCCTACGGCCACACCACCCTGAACACGCCCGATCTCGTCTGATCTCGGAAGCTAAGCAGGGTCAGGCCTGGTTAGTACTTGGATGGGAGACCGCCTGGGAATACCAGGTGCTGTAGGCTTTTGCTTTTCTAGCCTGCAACCAGCAGGAGGCGCTCACGCCAGCTTACTTTTCGTCTTCTTCACTTGATCACATTTTTCTTTCTTTCTGTCTTTTCTTCTTTCCTTCTTTCTTTCCTCCACTACACCAGCAGGTAGCAGCACCTGGGGTTGCCGACGCAGTCAAATGGCAGCACATACCGCACAGGGATTTCCTGCAGCAACACAGAGTGCAGTAAAAGCGTCGCCCAGCACACAGGTTATTCCGCCGCCTCAAACACGGGCAAAGTGTTTGCCCTAAACCTGAATCCACTGCATTGCTGGACATCACATCATCCACGTGTCAGTCCGTCCCATATATCTGGAGCACAGCCACAATGCAGCTGTTGTCTGGACGGAATGTCCCAGTGAATCCGGCATGGCTGCACTTTTTATTTATGACGCGACCACGCGGCAGACACAGAAACCGGCTGCATTGGAACATGTGCACCTGCGGTGATCTTAACGGCATCAGGTGTTTCGCTAAAGAGGAGACAAGGCAACGTGTCGGCATTCTCAAACTGCCGACAGAATGATTAAGACAAATTCTATATACGCATAGTACAGAAAAAATATCCAGAGTCTGAAATCCCGACAGCCGCCATCCCAAACGTATGTATGCCGGGGAGGGTCAGGCTGCGGCGGGGAGGGTTAGGCTTCAAGAAGAGAGGCTAAGGGTTTGGCTGCGGTAAAAGGTTAGCGTTAGGAGGGCGTAACATACTTACCCGCCCAGGTGATGGAATTCGGTCATGTGACCACTGTCATTCTAAACGTCGGTCTCCCGTACCCAAATCGTATAACGGTATCACACACTATGGAGTCTTTGTGCTAAGCCTTGGAGAAAGATAAAGTATCAACCAACCCGCTCCTTACACTGCTTTGTCAAACATAACCTGTAACATGGCAGTTAGGAGCTGATTGGCTGCTACTTTATCTCTCTCCACTGTATCTCTCTCTCCAGTACATAGACCCTCTGTCGACTCCACAGCAATGGATGATTGCGGACATAGAAATGGTTCTGTTTCAACAATGTACTGTACTGAGTCCGCATGCTACCTCCTCTCTGAAACAGAAGTACAGCTCCCCACTTCTGCGTGGAACCACAAGTCTCAGCCAGCCTTCTTGGTAGTCTCTGAGTCACGCTGCTCGTTGGCGTCTCTCATCGGCTACCACCGTTCCCCCTCCAGCTGCTCTTTTACTTTTAAATCAACTTTATGCGAAATGACGCTGCGCGCTTCTATGCCCTTTTTTAAAAATGGCCTAATCGGAGTAGGATCTGACAGGCCACAAAATGGCTGCCATCAGAATGCCCTGGAAAGTGATGGCTTCAGAAAGTAGCATATTACGTGTTGGTGGGACGGGTCTGTAAGTCATACCTCACAACGTCAGGGAATCACGGTGCAGCCATCTTTTCTGGGCCTCAATGCCTTGTGTGGGCCCTCGTCTGCAAGGTTTCAGCAGCAGCAGCAGCAGCAGCACCTGAAGTGCACAGGAATCTGTCTGCAACACTAATGCTAATTACAGACACTTGCCCGAGTCCTCGGTGCAGAGGCGTAACTAGATATTCGTGGGCCCCATAGCAAAAGTTTGTAAGGGCCCCCTATATATCAACTGATGGTGATAAATGTATGCAAAACATATTAGTTTGACAGCAAAGATGGGCCCCCTTCAGCTCTGGGCCCCATAGCAGCTGCACCCCTTGCACCTATGGTAGTTACGCCCCTGCCTCGGTGTGTTCCTGGCTCCCAGCAACCCCCCCTCCCCAGCCACGGCCTGGACTCTGTGCAAAGCTGCCCACAGTGAGACAGCCTCCAGTCACAAGCAGACCAGCGCTGTCCCGAAGGCACGTAGAAAAGGAGCAAATGTGAGGCTGGTCTCTGCCTACGGCCACACCACCCTGAACACGCCCGATCTCGTCTGATCTCGGAAGCTAAGCAGGGTCAGGCCTGGTTAGTACTTGGATGGGAGACCGCCTGGGAATACCAGGTGCTGTAGGCTTTTGCTTTTCTAGCCTGCAACCAGCAGGAGGCGCTCACGCTAGCTTACTTTTCTTCTTCTTCACTTGATCACATTTTTCTTTCTTTCTGTCTTTTCTTCTTTCCTTCTTTCTTTCCTCCACTACACCAGCAGGTAGCAGCACCTGGGGTTGCCGACGCAGTCAAATGGCAGCACATGCCGCACAGGGATTTCCTGCAGCAACACAGAGTGCAGTAAAAGCGTCGCCCAGCACACAGGTTATTCCGCCGCCTCAAACACGGGCAAAGTGTTTGCCCTAAACCTGAATCCACTGCATTGCTGGACATCACATCATCCACGTGTCAGTCCGTCCCATATATCTGGAGCACAGCCACAATGCAGCTGTTGTCTGGACGGAATGTCCCAGTGAATCCGGCATGGCTGCACTTTTTATTTATGACGCGACCACGCGGCAGACACAGAAACCGGCTGCATTGGAACATGTGCACCTGCGGTGATCTTAACGGCATCAGGTGTTTCGCTAAAGAGGAGACAAGGCAACGTGTCGGCATTCTCAAACTGCCGACAGAATGATTAAGACAAATTCTATATACGCATAGTACAGAAAAAATATCCAGAGTCTGAAATCCCGACAGCCGCCATCCCAAACGTATGTATGCCGGGGAGGGTCAGGCTGCGGCGGGGAGGGTTAGGCTTCAAGAAGAGAGGCTAAGGGTTTGGCTGCGGTAAAAGGTTAGCGTTAGGAGGGCGTAACATACTTACCCGCCCAGGTGATGGAATTCGGTCATGTGACCACTGTCATTCTAAACGTCGGTCTCCCGTACCCAAATCGTATAACGGTATCACACACTATGGAGTCTTTGTGCTAAGCCTTGGAGAAAGATAAAGTATCAACCAACCCGCTCCTTACACTGCTTTGTCAAACATAACCTGTAACATGGCAGTTAGGAGCTGATTGGCTGCTACTTTATCTCTCTCCACTGTATCTCTCTCTCCAGTACATAGACCCTCTGTCGACTCCACAGCAATGGATGATTGCGGACATAGAAATGGTTCTGTTTCAACAATGTACTGTACTGAGTCCGCATGCTACCTCCTCTCTGAAACAGAAGTACAGCTCCCCACTTCTGCGTGGAACCACAAGTCTCAGCCAGCCTTCTTGGTAGTCTCTGAGTCACGCTGCTCGTTGGCGTCTCTCATCGGCTACCACCGTTCCCCCTCCAGCTGCTCTTTTACTTTTAAATCAACTTTATGCGAAATGACGCTGCGCGCTTCTATGCCCTTTTTTAAAAATGGCCTAATCGGAGTAGGATCTGACAGGCCACAAAATGGCTGCCATCAGAATGCCCTGGAAAGTGATGGCTTCAGAAAGTAGCATATTACGTGTTGGTGGGACGGGTCTGTAAGTCATACCTCACAACGTCAGGGAATCACGGTGCAGCCATCTTTTCTGGGCCTCAATGCCTTGTGTGGGCCCACGTCTGCAAGGTTTCAGCAGCAGCAGCAGCAGCAGCAGCACCTGAAGTGCACAGGAATCTGTCTGCAACACTAATGCTAATTACAGACACTTGCCCGAGTCCTCGGTGTGTTCCTGGCTCCCAGCAACCCCCCCTCCCCAGCCACGGCCTGGACTCTGTGCAAAGCTGCCCACAGTGAGACAGCCTCCAGTCACAAGCAGACCAGCGCTGTCCCGAAGGCACGTAGAAAAGGAGCAAATGTGAGGCTGGTCTCTGCCTACGGCCACACCACCCTGAACACGCCCGATCTCGTCTGATCTCGGAAGCTAAGCAGGGTCAGGCCTGGTTAGTACTTGGATGGGAGACCGCCTGGGAATACCAGGTGCTGTAGGCTTTTGCTTTTCTAGCCTGCAACCAGCAGGAGGCGCTCACGCCAGCTTACTTTTCTTCTTCTTCACTTGATCACATTTTTCTTTCTTTCTGTCTTTTCTTCTTTCCTTCTTTCTTTCCTCCACTACACCAGCAGGTAGCAGCACCTGGGGTTGCCGACGCAGTCAAATGGCAGCACATACCGCACAGGGATTTCCTGCAGCAACACAGAGTGCAGTAAAAGCGTCGCCCAGCACACAGGTTATTCCGCCGCCTCAAACACGGGCAAAGTGTTTGCCCTAAACCTGAATCCACTGCATTGCTGGACATCACATCATCCACGTGTCAGTCCGTCCCATATATCTGGAGCACAGCCACAATGCAGCTGTTGTCTGGACGGAATGTCCCAGTGAATCCGGCATGGCTGCACTTTTTATTTATGACGCGACCACGCGGCAGACACAGAAACCGGCTGCATTGGAACATGTGCACCTGCGGTGATCTTAACGGCATCAGGTGTTTCGCTAAAGAGGAGACAAGGCAACGTGTCGGCATTCTCAAACTGCCGACAGAATGATTAAGACAAATTCTATATACGCATAGTACAGAAAAAATATCCAGAGTCTGAAATCCCGACAGCCGCCATCCCAAACGTATGTATGCCGGGGAGGGTCAGGCTGCGGCGGGGAGGGTTAGGCTTCAAGAAGAGAGGCTAAGGGTTTGGCTGCGGTAAAAGGTTAGCGTTAGGAGGGCGTAACATACTTACCCGCCCAGGTGATGGAATTCGGTCATGTGACCACTGTCATTCTAAACGTCGGTCTCCCGTACCCAAATCGTATAACGGTATCACACACTATGGAGTCTTTGTGCTAAGCCTTGGAGAAAGATAAAGTATCAACCAACCCGCTCCTTACACTGCTTTGTCAAACATAACCTGTAACATGGCAGTTAGGAGCTGATTGGCTGCTACTTTATCTCTCTCCACTGTATCTCTCTCTCCAGTACATAGACCCTCTGTCGACTCCACAGCAATGGATGATTGCGGACATAGAAATGGTTCTGTTTCACCAATGTACTGTACTGAGTCCGCATGCTACCTCCTCTCTGAAACAGAAGTACAGCTCCCCACTTCTGCGTGGAACCACAAGTCTCAGCCAGCCTTCTTGGTAGTCTCTGAGTCACGCTGCTCGTTGGCGTCTCTCATCGGCTACCACCGTTCCCCCTCCAGCTGCTCTTTTACTTTTAAATCAACTTTATGCGAAATGACGCTGCGCGCTTCTATGCCCTTTTTTAAAAATGGCCTAATCGGAGTAGGATCTGACAGGCCACAAAATGGCTGCCATCAGAATGCCCTGGAAAGTGATGGCTTCAGAAAGTAGCATATTACGTGTTGGTGGGACGGGTCTGTAAGTCATACCTCACAACGTCAGGGAATCACGGTGCAGCCATCTTTTCTGGGCCTCAATGCCTTGTGTGGGCCCACGTCTGCAAGGTTTCAGCAGCAGCAGCAGCAGCAGCAGCACCTGAAGTGCACAGGAATCTGTCTGCAACACTAATGCTAATTACAGACACTTGCCCGAGTCCTCGGTGTGTTCCTGGCTCCCAGCAACCCCCCCTCCCCAGCCACGGCCTGGACTCTGTGCAAAGCTGCCCACAGTGAGACAGCCTCCAGTCACAAGCAGACCAGCGCTGTCCCGAAGGCACGTAGAAAAGGAGCAAATGTGAGGCTGGTCTCTGCCTACGGCCACACCACCCTGAACACGCCCGATCTCGTCTGATCTCGGAAGCTAAGCAGGGTCAGGCCTGGTTAGTACTTGGATGGGAGACCGCCTGGGAATACCAGGTGCTGTAGGCTTTTGCTTTTCTAGCCTGCAACCAGCAGGAGGCGCTCACGCCAGCTTACTTTTCTTCTTCTTCACTTGATCACATTTTTCTTTCTTTCTGTCTTTTCTTCTTTCCTTCTTTCTTTCCTCCACTACACCAGCAGGTAGCAGCACCTGGGGTTGCCGACGCAGTCAAATGGCAGCACATACCGCACAGGGATTTCCTGCAGCAACACAGAGTGCAGTAAAAGCGTCGCCCAGCACACAGGTTATTCCGCCGCCTCAAACACGGGCAAAGTGTTTGCCCTAAACCTGAATCCACTGCATTGCTGGACATCACATCATCCACGTGTCAGTCCGTCCCATATATCTGGAGCACAGCCACAATGCAGCTGTTGTCTGGACGGAATGTCCCAGTGAATCCGGCATGGCTGCACTTTTTATTTATGACGCGACCACGCGGCAGACACAGAAACCGGCTGCATTGGAACATGTGCACCTGCGGTGATCTTAACGGCATCAGGTGTTTCGCTAAAGAGGAGACAAGGCAACGTGTCGGCATTCTCAAACTGCCGACAGAATGATTAAGACAAATTCTATATACGCATAGTACAGAAAAAATATCCAGAGTCTGAAATCCCGACAGCCGCCATCCCAAACGTATGTATGCCGGGGAGGGTCAGGCTGCGGCGGGGAGGGTTAGGCTTCAAGAAGAGAGGCTAAGGGTTTGGCTGCGGTAAAAGGTTAGCGTTAGGAGGGCGTAACATACTTACCCGCCCAGGTGATGGAATTCGGTCATGTGACCACTGTCATTCTAAACGTCGGTCTCCCGTACCCAAATCGTATAACGGTATCACACACTATGGAGTCTTTGTGCTAAGCCTTGGAGAAAGATAAAGTATCAACCAACCCGCTCCTTACACTGCTTTGTCAAACATAACCTGTAACATGGCAGTTAGGAGCTGATTGGCTGCTACTTTATCTCTCTCCACTGTATCTCTCTCTCCAGTACATAGACCCTCTGTCGACTCCACAGCAATGGATGATTGCGGACATAGAAATGGTTCTGTTTCACCAATGTACTGTACTGAGTCCGCATGCTACCTCCTCTCTGAAACAGAAGTACAGCTCCCCACTTCTGCGTGGAACCACAAGTCTCAGCCAGCCTTCTTGGTAGTCTCTGAGTCACGCTGCTCGTTGGCGTCTCTCATCGGCTACCACCGTTCCCCCTCCAGCTGCTCTTTTACTTTTAAATCAACTTTATGCGAAATGACGCTGCGCGCTTCTATGCCCTTTTTTAAAAATGGCCTAATCGGAGTAGGATCTGACAGGCCACAAAATGGCTGCCATCAGAATGCCCTGGAAAGTGATGGCTTCAGAAAGTAGCATATTACGTGTTGGTGGGACGGGTCTGTAAGTCATACCTCACAACGTCAGGGAATCACGGTGCAGCCATCTTTTCTGGGCCTCAATGCCTTGTGTGGGCCCACGTCTGCAAGGTTTCAGCAGCAGCAGCAGCAGCAGCACCTGAAGTGCACAGGAATCTGTCTGCAACACTAATGCTAATTACAGACACTTGCCCGAGTCCTCGGTGTGTTCCTGGCTCCCAGCAACCCCCCCTCCCCAGCCACGGCCTGGACTCTGTGCAAAGCTGCCCACAGTGAGACAGCCTCCAGTCACAAGCAGACCAGCGCTGTCCCGAAGGCACGTAGAAAAGGAGCAAATGTGAGGCTGGTCTCTGCCTACGGCCACACCACCCTGAACACGCCCGATCTCGTCTGATCTCGGAAGCTAAGCAGGGTCAGGCCTGGTTAGTACTTGGATGGGAGACCGCCTGGGAATACCAGGTGCTGTAGGCTTTTGCTTTTCTAGCCTGCAACCAGCAGGAGGCGCTCACGCCAGCTTACTTTTCTTCTTCTTCACTTGATCACATTTTTCTTTCTTTCTGTCTTTTCTTCTTTCCTTCTTTCTTTCCTCCACTACACCAGCAGGTAGCAGCACCTGGGGTTGCCGACGCAGTCAAATGGCAGCACATACCGCACAGGGATTTCCTGCAGCAACACAGAGTGCAGTAAAAGCGTCGCCCAGCACACAGGTTATTCCGCCGCCTCAAACACGGGCAAAGTGTTTGCCCTAAACCTGAATCCACTGCATTGCTGGACATCACATCATCCACGTGTCAGTCCGTCCCATATATCTGGAGCGCAGCCACAATGCAGCTGTTGTCTGGACGGAATGTCCCAGTGAATCCGGCATGGCTGCACTTTTTATTTATGACGCGACCACGCGGCAGACACAGAAACCGGCTGCATTGGAACATGTGCACCTGCGGTGATCTTAACGGCATCAGGTGTTTCGCTAAAGAGGAGACAAGGCAACGTGTCGGCATTCTCAAACTGCCGACAGAATGATTAAGACAAATTCTATATACGCATAGTACAGAAAAAATATCCAGAGTCTGAAATCCCGACAGCCGCCATCCCAAACGTATGTATGCCGGGGAGGGTCAGGCTGCGGCGGGGAGGGTTAGGCTTCAAGAAGAGAGGCTAAGGGTTTGGCTGCGGTAAAAGGTTAGCGTTAGGAGGGCGTAACATACTTACCCGCCCAGGTGATGGAATTCGGTCATGTGACCACTGTCATTCTAAACGTCGGTCTCCCGTACCCAAATCGTATAACGGTATCACACACTATGGAGTCTTTGTGCTAAGCCTTGGAGAAAGATAAAGTATCAACCAACCCGCTCCTTACACTGCTTTGTCAAACATAACCTGTAACATGGCAGTTAGGAGCTGATTGGCTGCTACTTTATCTCTCTCCACTGTATCTCTCTCTCCAGTACATAGACCCTCTGTCGACTCCACAGCAATGGATGATTGCGGACATAGAAATGGTTCTGTTTCAACAATGTACTGTACTGAGTCCGCATGCTACCTCCTCTCTGAAACAGAAGTACAGCTCCCCACTTCTGCGTGGAACCACAAGTCTCAGCCAGCCTTCTTGGTAGTCTCTGAGTCACGCTGCTCGTTGGCGTCTCTCATCGGCTACCACCGTTCCCCCTCCAGCTGCTCTTTTACTTTTAAATCAACTTTATGCGAAATGACGCTGCGCGCTTCTATGCCCTTTTTTAAAAATGGCCTAATCGGAGTAGGATCTGACAGGCCACAAAATGGCTGCCATCAGAATGCCCTGGAAAGTGATGGCTTCAGAAAGTAGCATATTACGTGTTGGTGGGACGGGTCTGTAAGTCATACCTCACAACGTCAGGGAATCACGGTGCAGCCATCTTTTCTGGGCCTCAATGCCTTGTGTGGGCCCACGTCTGCAAGGTTTCAGCAGCAGCAGCAGCAGCAGCAGCACCTGAAGTGCACAGGAATCTGTCTGCAACACTAATGCTAATTACAGACACTTGCCCGAGTCCTCGGTGTGTTCCTGGCTCCCAGCAACCCCCCCTCCCCAGCCACGGCCTGGACTCTGTGCAAAGCTGCCCACAGTGAGACAGCCTCCAGTCACAAGCAGACCAGCGCTGTCCCGAAGGCACGTAGAAAAGGAGCAAATGTGAGGCTGGTCTCTGCCTACGGCCACACCACCCTGAACACGCCCGATCTCGTCTGATCTCGGAAGCTAAGCAGGGTCAGGCCTGGTTAGTACTTGGATGGGAGACCGCCTGGGAATACCAGGTGCTGTAGGCTTTTGCTTTTCTAGCCTGCAACCAGCAGGAGGCGCTCACGCCAGCTTACTTTTCTTCTTCTTCACTTGATCACATTTTTCTTTCTTTCTGTCTTTTCTTCTTTCCTTCTTTCTTTCCTCCACTACACCAGCAGGTAGCAGCACCTGGGGTTGCCGACGCAGTCAAATGGCAGCACATACCGCACAGGGATTTCCTGCAGCAACACAGAGTGCAGTAAAAGCGTCGCCCAGCACACAGGTTATTCCGCCGCCTCAAACACGGGCAAAGTGTTTGCCCTAAACCTGAATCCACTGCATTGCTGGACATCACATCATCCACGTGTCAGTCCGTCCCATATATCTGGAGCACAGCCACAATGCAGCTGTTGTCTGGACGGAATGTCCCAGTGAATCCGGCATGGCTGCACTTTTTATTTATGACGCGACCACGCGGCAGACACAGAAACCGGCTGCATTGGAACATGTGCACCTGCGGTGATCTTAACGGCATCAGGTGTTTCGCTAAAGAGGAGACAAGGCAACGTGTCGGCATTCTCAAACTGCCGACAGAATGATTAAGACAAATTCTATATACGCATAGTACAGAAAAAATATCCAGAGTCTGAAATCCCGACAGCCGCCATCCCAAACGTATGTATGCCGGGGAGGGTCAGGCTGCGGCGGGGAGGGTTAGGCTTCAAGAAGAGAGGCTAAGGGTTTGGCTGCGGTAAAAGGTTAGGCCTGGACTCTGTGCAAAGCTGCCCACAGTGAGACAGCCTCCAGTCACAAGCAGACCAGCGCTGTCCCGAAGGCACGTAGAAAAGGAGCAAATGTGAGGCTGGTCTCTGCCTACGGCCACACCACCCTGAACACGCCCGATCTCGTCTGATCTCGGAAGCTAAGCAGGGTCAGGCCTGGTTAGTACTTGGATGGGAGACCGCCTGGGAATACCAGGTGCTGTAGGCTTTTGCTTTTCTAGCCTGCAACCAGCAGGAGGCGCTCACGCCAGCTTACTTTTCTTCTTCTTCACTTGATCACATTTTTCTTTCTTTCTGTCTTTTCTTCTTTCCTTCTTTCTTTCCTCCACTACACCAGCAGGTAGCAGCACCTGGGGTTGCCGACGCAGTCAAATGGCAGCACATACCGCACAGGGATTTCCTGCAGCAACACAGAGTGCAGTAAAAGCGTCGCCCAGCACACAGGTTATTCCGCCGCCTCAAACACGGGCAAAGTGTTTGCCCTAAACCTGAATCCACTGCATTGCTGGACATCACATCATCCACGTGTCAGTCCGTCCCATATATCTGGAGCGCAGCCACAATGCAGCTGTTGTCTGGACGGAATGTCCCAGTGAATCCGGCATGGCTGCACTTTTTATTTATGACGCGACCACGCGGCAGACACAGAAACCGGCTGCATTGGAACATGTGCACCTGCGGTGATCTTAACGGCATCAGGTGTTTCGCTAAAGAGGAGACAAGGCAACGTGTCGGCATTCTCAAACTGCCGACAGAATGATTAAGACAAATTCTATATACGCATAGTACAGAAAAAATATCCAGAGTCTGAAATCCCGACAGCCGCCATCCCAAACGTATGTATGCCGGGGAGGGTCAGGCTGCGGCGGGGAGGGTTAGGCTTCAAGAAGAGAGGCTAAGGGTTTGGCTGCGGTAAAAGGTTAGCGTTAGGAGGGCGTAACATACTTACCCGCCCAGGTGATGGAATTCGGTCATGTGACCACTGTCATTCTAAACGTCGGTCTCCCGTACCCAAATCGTATAACGGTATCACACACTATGGAGTCTTTGTGCTAAGCCTTGGAGAAAGATAAAGTATCAACCAACCCGCTCCTTACACTGCTTTGTCAAACATAACCTGTAACATGGCAGTTAGGAGCTGATTGGCTGCTACTTTATCTCTCTCCACTGTATCTCTCTCTCCAGTACATAGACCCTCTGTCGACTCCACAGCAATGGATGATTGCGGACATAGAAATGGTTCTGTTTCAACAATGTACTGTACTGAGTCCGCATGCTACCTCCTCTCTGAAACAGAAGTACAGCTCCCCACTTCTGCGTGGAACCACAAGTCTCAGCCAGCCTTCTTGGTAGTCTCTGAGTCACGCTGCTCGTTGGCGTCTCTCATCGGCTACCACCGTTCCCCCTCCAGCTGCTCTTTTACTTTTAAATCAACTTTATGCGA
The DNA here is from genome assembly GCF_055691185.1 of Crinia signifera. NCBI lineage: Eukaryota > Metazoa > Chordata > Amphibia > Anura > Myobatrachidae > Crinia > Crinia signifera. The sequence goes on from NW_028142708.1 coordinate 90,897, forward strand.
AATGACGCTGCGCGCTTCTATGCCCTTTTTTAAAAATGGCCTAATCGGAGTAGGATCTGACAGGCCACAAAATGGCTGCCATCAGAATGCCCTGGAAAGTGATGGCTTCAGAAAGTAGCATATTACGTGTTGGTGGGACGGGTCTGTAAGTCATACCTCACAACGTCAGGGAATCACGGTGCAGCCATCTTTTCTGGGCCTCAATGCCTTGTGTGGGCCCACGTCTGCAAGGTTTCAGCAGCAGCAGCAGCAGCAGCAGCACCTGAAGTGCACAGGAATCTGTCTGCAACACTAATGCTAATTACAGACACTTGCCCGAGTCCTCGGTGTGTTCCTGGCTCCCAGCAACCCCCCCTCCCCAGCCACGGCCTGGACTCTGTGCAAAGCTGCCCACAGTGAGACAGCCTCCAGTCACAAGCAGACCAGCGCTGTCCCGAAGGCACGTAGAAAAGGAGCAAATGTGAGGCTGGTCTCTGCCTACGGCCACACCACCCTGAACACGCCCGATCTCGTCTGATCTCGGAAGCTAAGCAGGGTCAGGCCTGGTTAGTACTTGGATGGGAGACCGCCTGGGAATACCAGGTGCTGTAGGCTTTTGCTTTTCTAGCCTGCAACCAGCAGGAGGCGCTCACGCCAGCTTACTTTTCTTCTTCTTCTTCTTCTTCACTTGATCACATTTTTCTTTCTTTCTGTCTTTTCTTCTTTCCTTCTTTCTTTCCTCCACTACACCAGCAGGTAGCAGCACCTGGGGTTGCCGACGCAGTCAAATGGCAGCACATGCCGCACAGGGATTTCCTGCAGCAACACAGAGTGCAGTAAAAGCGTCGCCCAGCACACAGGTTATTCCGCCGCCTCAAACACGGGCAAAGTGTTTGCCCTAAACCTGAATCCACTGCATTGCTGGACATCACATCATCCACGTGTCAGTCCGTCCCATATATCTGGAGCACAGCCACAATGCAGCTGTTGTCTGGACGGAATGTCCCAGTGAATCCGGCATGGCTGCACTTTTTATTTATGACGCGACCACGCGGCAGACACAGAAACCGGCTGCATTGGAACATGTGCACCTGCGGTGATCTTAACGGCATCAGGTGTTTCGCTAAAGAGGAGACAAGGCAACGTGTCGGCATTCTCAAACTGCCGACAGAATGATTAAGACAAATTCTATATACGCATAGTACAGAAAAAATATCCAGAGTCTGAAATCCCGACAGCCGCCATCCCAAACGTATGTATGCCGGGGAGGGTCAGGCTGCGGCGGGGAGGGTTAGGCTTCAAGAAGAGAGGCTAAGGGTTTGGCTGCGGTAAAAGGTTAGCGTTAGGAGGGCGTAACATACTTACCCGCCCAGGTGATGGAATTCGGTCATGTGACCACTGTCATTCTAAACGTCGGTCTCCCGTACCCAAATCGTATAACGGTATCACACACTATGGAGTCTATGTGCTAAGCCTTGGAGAAAGATAAAGTATCAACCAACCCGCTCCTTACACTTCTTTGTCAAACATAACCTGTAACATGGCAGTTAGGAGCTGATTGGCTGCTACTTTATCTCTCTCCACTGTATCTCTCTCTCCAGTACATAGACCCTCTGTCGACTCCACAGCAATGGATGATTGCGGACATAGAAATGGTTCTGTTTCACCAATGTACTGTACTGAGTCCGCATGCTACCTCCTCTCTGAAACAGAAGTACAGCTCCCCACTTCTGCGTGGAACCACAAGTCTCAGCCAGCCTTCTTGGCAGTCTCTGAGTCACGCTGCTCGTTGGCGTCTCTCATCGGCTACCACCGTTCCCCCTCCAGCTGCTCTTTTACTTTTAAATCAACTTTATGCGAAATGACGCTGCGCGCTTCTATGCCCTTTTTTAAAAATGGCCTAATCGGAGTAGGATCTGACAGGCCACAAAATGGCTGCCATCAGAATGCCCTGGAAAGTGATGGCTTCAGAAAGTAGCATATTACGTGTTGGTGGGACGGGTCTGTAAGTCATACCTCACAACGTCAGGGAATCACGGTGCAGCCATCTTCTCTGGGCCTCAATGCCTTGTGTGGGCCCACGTCTGCAAGGTTACAGCAGCAGCAGCAGCAGCAGCAGCAGCAGCAGCAGCACCTGAAGTGCACAGGAATCTGTCTGCAACACTAATGCTAATTACAGACACTTGCCCGAGTCCTCGGTGTGTTCCTGGCTCCCAGCAACCCCCCCTCCCCAGCCACGGCCTGGACTCTGTGCAAAGCTGCCCACAGTGAGACAGCCTCCAGTCACAAGCAGACCAGCGCTGTCTCGAAGGCACGTAGAAAAGGAGCAAATGTGAGGCCGGTCTCTGCCTACGGCCACACCACCCTGAACACGCCCGATCTCGTCTGATCTCGGAAGCTAAGCAGGGTCAGGCCTGGTTAGTACTTGGATGGGAGACCGCCTGGGAATACCAGGTGCTGTAGGCTTTTGCTTTTCTAGCCTGCAACCAGCAGGAGGCGCTCACGCCAGCTTACTTTTTTTCTTCTTCTTCTTCACTTGATCACATTTTTCTTTCTTTCTGTCTTTTCTTCTTTCCTTCTTTCTTTCCTCCACTACACCAGCAGGTAGCAGCACCTGGGGTTGCCGACGCAGTCAAATGGCAGCACATGCCGCACAGGGATTTCCTGCAGCAACACAGAGTGCAGTAAAAGCGTCGCCCAGCACACAGGTTATTCCGCCGCCTCAAACACGGGCAAAGTGTTTGCCCTAAACCTGAATCCACTGCATTGCTGGACATCACATCATCCACGTGTCAGTCCGTCCCATATATCTGGAGCACAGCCACAATGCAGCTGTTGTCTGGACGGAATGTCCCAGTGAATCCGGCATGGTTGCACTTTTTATTTATGACGCGACCACGCGGCAGACACAGAAACCGGCTGCATTGGAACATGTGCATATGCGGTGATCTTAACGGCATCAGGTGTTTCGCTAAAGAGGAGACAAGGCAACGTGTCGGCATTCTCAAACTGCCGACAGAATGATTAAGACAAATTCTATATACGCATAGTACAGAAAAAATATCCAGAGTCTGAAATCCCGACAGCCGCCATCCCAAACGTATGTATGCCGGGGAGGGTCAGGCTGCGGCGGGGAGGGTTAGGCTTCAAGAAGAGAGGCTAAGGGTTTGGCTGCGGTAAAAGGTTAGCGTTAGGAGGGCGTAACATACTTACCCGCCCAGGTGATGGAATTCGGTCATGTGACCACTGTCATTCTAAACGTCGGTCTCCCGTACCCAAATCGTATAACGGTATCACACACTATGGAGTCTTTGTGCTAAGCCTTGGAGAAAGATAAAGTATCAACCAACCCGCTCCTTACACTGCTTTGTCAAACATAACCTGTAACATGGCAGTTAGGAGCTGATTGGCTGCTACTTTATCTCTCTCCACTGTATCTCTCTCTCCAGTACATAGACCCTCTGTCGACTCTACAGCAATGGATGATTGCGGACATAGAAATGGTTCTGTTTCAACAATGTACTGTACTGAGTCCGCATGCTACCTCCTCTCTGAAACAGAAGTACAGCTCCCCACTTCTGCGTGGAACCACAAGTCTCAGCCAGCCTTCTTGGTAGTCTCTGAGTCACGCTGCTCGTTGGCGTCTCTCATCGGCTACCACCGTTCCCCCTCCAGCTGCTCTTTTACTTTTAAATCAACTTTATGCGAAATGACGCTGCGCGCTTCTATGCCCTTTTTTAAAAATGGCCTAATCGGAGTAGGATCTGACAGGCCACAAAATGGCTGCCATCAGAATGCCCTGGAAAGTGATGGCTTCAGAAAGTAGCATATTACGTGTTGGTGGGACGGGTCTGTAAGTCATACCTCACAACGTCAGGGAATCACGGTGCAGCCATCTTTTCTGGGCCTCAATGCCTTGTGTGGGCCCTCGTCTGCAAGGTTTCAGCAGCAGCAGCAGCAGCAGCACCTGAAGTGCACAGGAATCTGTCTGCAACACTAATGCTAATTACAGACACTTGCCCGAGTCCTCGGTGCAGAGGCGTAACTAGATATTCGTGGGCCCCATAGCAAAAGTTTGTAAGGGCCCCCTATATATCAACTTATGGTGATAAATGTATGCAAAACATATTAGTTTGACAGCAAAGATGGGCCCCCTTCAGCTCTGGGCCCCATAGCAGCTGCACCCCTTGCACCTATGGTAGTTACGCCCCTGCCTCGGTGTGTTCCTGGCTCCCAGCAACCCCCCCTCCCCAGCCACGGCCTGGACTCTGTGCAAAGCTGCCCACAGTGAGACAGCCTCCAGTCACAAGCAGACCAGCGCTGTCCCGAAGGCACGTAGAAAAGGAGCAAATGTGAGGCTGGTCTCTGCCTACGGCCACACCACCCTGAACACGCCCGATCTCGTCTGATCTCGGAAGCTAAGCAGGGTCAGGCCTGGTTAGTACTTGGATGGGAGACCGCCTGGGAATACCAGGTGCTGTAGGCTTTTGCTTTTCTAGCCTGCAACCAGCAGGAGGCGCTCACGCCAGCTTACTTTTCTTCTTCTTCACTTGATCACATTTTTCTTTCTTTCTGTCTTTTCTTCTTTCCTTCTTTCTTTCCTCCACTACACCAGCAGGTAGCAGCACCTGGGGTTGCCGACGCAGTCAAATGGCAGCACATGCCACACAGGGATTTCCTGCAGCAACACAGAGTGCAGTAAAAGCGTCGCCCAGCACACAGGTTATTCCGCCGCCTCAAACACGGGCAAAGTGTTTGCCCTAAACCTGAATCCACTGCATTGCTGGACATCACATCATCCACGTGTCAGTCCGTCCCATATATCTGGAGCACAGCCACAATGCAGCTGTTGTCTGGACGGAATGTCCCAGTGAATCCGGCATGGCTGCACTTTTTATTTATGACGCGACCACGCGGCAGACACAGAAACCGGCTGCATTGGAACATGTGCACCTGCGGTGATCTTAACGGCATCAGGTGTTTCGCTAAAGAGGAGACAAGGCAACGTGTCGGCATTCTCAAACTGCCGACAGAATGATTAAGACAAATTCTATATACGCATAGTACAGAAAAAATATCCAGAGTCTGAAATCCCGACAGCCGCCATCCCAAACGTATGTATGCCGGGGAGGGTCAGGCTGCGGCGGGGAGGGTTAGGCTTCAAGAAGAGAGGCTAAGGGTTTGGCTGCGGTAAAAGGTTAGCGTTAGGAGGGCGTAACATACTTACCCGCCCAGGTGATGGAATTCGGTCATGTGACCACTGTCATTCTAAACGTCGGTCTCCCGTACCCAAATCGTATAACGGTATCACACACTATGGAGTCTTTGTGCTAAGCCTTGGAGAAAGATAAAGTATCAACCAACCCGCTCCTTACACTGCTTTGTCAAACATAACCTGTAACATGGCAGTTAGGAGCTGATTGGCTGCTACTTTATCTCTCTCCACTGTATCTCTCTCTCCAGTACATAGACCCTCTGTCGACTCCACAGCAATGGATGATTGCGGACATAGAAATGGTTCTGTTTCACCAATGTACTGTACTGAGTCCGCATGCTACCTCCTCTCTGAAACAGAAGTACAGCTCCCCACTTCTGCGTGGAACCACAAGTCTCAGCCAGCCTTCTTGGTAGTCTCTGAGTCACGCTGCTCGTTGGCGTCTCTCATCGGCTACCACCGTTCCCCCTCCAGCTGCTCTTTTACTTTTAAATCAACTTTATGCGAAATGACGCTGCGCGCTTCTATGCCCTTTTTTAAAAATGGCCTAATCGGAGTAGGATCTGACAGGCCACAAAATGGCTGCCATCAGAATGCCCTGGAAAGTAATGGCTTCAGAAAGTAGCATATTACGTGTTGGTGGGACGGGTCTGTAAGTCATACCTCACAACGTCAGGGAATCACGGTGCAGCCATCTTTTCTGGGCCTCAATGCCTTGTGTGGGCCCACGTCTGCAAGGTTTCAGCAGCAGCAGCAGCAGCAGCAGCAGCACCTGAAGTGCACAGGAATCTGTCTGCAACACTAATGCTAATTACAGACACTTGCCCGAGTCCTCGGTGTGTTCCTGGCTCCCAGCAACCCCCCCTCCCCAGCCACGGCCTGGACTCTGTGCAAAGCTGCCCACAGTGAGACAGCCTCCAGTCACAAGCAGACCAGCGCTGTCCCGAAGGCACGTAGAAAAGGAGCAAATGTGAGGCTGGTCTCTGCCTACGGCCACACCACCCTGAACACGCCCGATCTCGTCTGATCTCGGAAGCTAAGCAGGGTCAGGCCTGGTTAGTACTTGGATGGGAGACCGCCTGGGAATACCAGGTGCTGTAGGCTTTTGCTTTTCTAGCCTGCAACCAGCAGGAGGCGCTCACGCCAGCTTACTTTTCTTCTTCTTCACTTGATCACATTTTTCTTTCTTTCTGTCTTTTCTTCTTTCCTTCTTTCTTTCCTCCACTACACCAGCAGGTAGCAGCACCTGGGGTTGCCGACGCAGTCAAATGGCAGCACATACCGCACAGGGATTTCCTGCAGCAACACAGAGTGCAGTAAAAGCGTCGCCCAGCACACAGGTTATTCCGCCGCCTCAAACACGGGCAAAGTGTTTGCCCTAAACCTGAATCCACTGCATTGCTGGACATCACATCATCCACGTGTCAGTCCGTCCCATATATCTGGAGCACAGCCACAATGCAGCTGTTGTCTGGACGGAATGTCCCAGTGAATCCGGCATGGCTGCACTTTTTATTTATGACGCGACCACGCGGCAGACACAGAAACCGGCTGCATTGGAACATGTGCACCTGCGGTGATCTTAACGGCATCAGGTGTTTCGCTAAAGAGGAGACAAGGCAACGTGTCGGCATTCTCAAACTGCCGACAGAATGATTAAGACAAATTCTATATACGCATAGTACAGAAAAAATATCCAGAGTCTGAAATCCCGACAGCCGCCATCCCAAACGTATGTATGCCGGGGAGGGTCAGGCTGCGGCGGGGAGGGTTAGGCTTCAAGAAGAGAGGCTAAGGGTTTGGCTGCGGTAAAAGGTTAGCGTTAGGAGGGCGTAACATACTTACCCGCCCAGGTGATGGAATTCGGTCATGTGACCACTGTCATTCTAAACGTCGGTCTCCCGTACCCAAATCGTATAACGGTATCACACACTATGGAGTCTTTGTGCTAAGCCTTGGAGAAAGATAAAGTATCAACCAACCCGCTCCTTACACTGCTTTGTCAAACATAACCTGTAACATGGCAGTTAGGAGCTGATTGGCTGCTACTTTATCTCTCTCCACTGTATCTCTCTCTCCAGTACATAGACCCTCTGTCGACTCCACAGCAATGGATGATTGCGGACATAGAAATGGTTCTGTTTCAACAATGTACTGTACTGAGTCCGCATGCTACCTCCTCTCTGAAACAGAAGTACAGCTCCCCACTTCTGCGTGGAACCACAAGTCTCAGCCAGCCTTCTTGGTAGTCTCTGAGTCACGCTGCTCGTTGGCGTCTCTCATCGGCTACCACCGTTCCCCCTCCAGCTGCTCTTTTACTTTTAAATCAACTTTATGCGAAATGACGCTGCGCGCTTCTATGCCCTTTTTTAAAAATGGCCTAATCGGAGTAGGATCTGACAGGCCACAAAATGGCTGCCATCAGAATGCCCTGGAAAGTGATGGCTTCAGAAAGTAGCATATTACGTGTTGGTGGGACGGGTCTGTAAGTCATACCTCACAACGTCAGGGAATCACGGTGCAGCCATCTTTTCTGGGCCTCAATGCCTTGTGTGGGCCCACGTCTGCAAGGTTTCAGCAGCAGCAGCAGCAGCAGCAGCACCTGAAGTGCACAGGAATCTGTCTGCAACACTAATGCTAATTACAGACACTTGCCCGAGTCCTCGGTGTGTTCCTGGCTCCCAGCAACCCCCCCTCCCCAGCCACGGCCTGGACTCTGTGCAAAGCTGCCCACAGTGAGACAGCCTCCAGTCACAAGCAGACCAGCGCTGTCCCGAAGGCACGTAGAAAAGGAGCAAATGTGAGGCTGGTCTCTGCCTACGGCCACACCACCCTGAACACGCCCGATCTCGTCTGATCTCGGAAGCTAAGCAGGGTCAGGCCTGGTTAGTACTTGGATGGGAGACCGCCTGGGAATACCAGGTGCTGTAGGCTTTTGCTTTTCTAGCCTGCAACCAGCAGGAGGCGCTCACGCCAGCTTACTTTTCTTCTTCTTCACTTGATCACATTTTTCTTTCTTTCTGTCTTTTCTTCTTTCCTTCTTTCTTTCCTCCACTACACCAGCAGGTAGCAGCACCTGGGGTTGCCGACGCAGTCAAATGGCAGCACATGCCGCACAGGGATTTCCTGCAGCAACACAGAGTGCAGTAAAAGCGTCGCCCAGCACACAGGTTATTCCGCCGCCTCAAACACGGGCAAAGTGTTTGCCCTAAACCTGAATCCACTGCATTGCTGGACATCACATCATCCACGTGTCAGTCCGTCCCATATATCTGGAGCACAGCCACAATGCAGCTGTTGTCTGGACGGAATGTCCCAGTGAATCCGGCATGGCTGCACTTTTTATTTATGACGCGACCACGCGGCAGACACAGAAACCGGCTGCATTGGAACATGTGCACCTGCGGTGATCTTAACGGCATCAGGTGTTTCGCTAAAGAGGAGACAAGGCAACGTGTCGGCATTCTCAAACTGCCGACAGAATGATTAAGACAAATTCTATATACGCATAGTACAGAAAAAATATCCAGAGTCTGAAATCCCGACAGCCGCCATCCCAAACGTATGTATGCCGGGGAGGGTCAGGCTGCGGCGGGGAGGGTTAGGCTTCAAGAAGAGAGGCTAAGGGTTTGGCTGCGGTAAAAGGTTAGCGTTAGGAGGGCGTAACATACTTACCCGCCCAGGTGATGGAATTCGGTCATGTGACCACTGTCATTCTAAACGTCGGTCTCCCGTACCCAAATCGTATAACGGTATCACACACTATGGAGTCTATGTGCTAAGCCTTGGAGAAAGATAAAGTATCAACCAACCCGCTCCTTACACTTCTTTGTCAAACATAACCTGTAACATGGCAGTTAGGAGCTGATTGGCTGCTACTTTATCTCTCTCCACTGTATCTCTCTCTCCAGTACATAGACCCTCTGTCGACTCCACAGCAATGGATGATTGCGGACATAGAAATGGTTCTGTTTCACCAATGTACTGTACTGAGTCCGCATGCTACCTCCTCTCTGAAACAGAAGTACAGCTCCCCACTTCTGCGTGGAACCACAAGTCTCAGCCAGCCTTCTTGGCAGTCTCTGAGTCACGCTGCTCGTTGGCGTCTCTCATCGGCTACCACCGTTCCCCCTCCAGCTGCTCTTTTACTTTTAAATCAACTTTATGCGAAATGACGCTGCGCGCTTCTATGCCCTTTTTTAAAAATGGCCTAATCGGAGTAGGATCTGACAGGCCACAAAATGGCTGCCATCAGAATGCCCTGGAAAGTGATGGCTTCAGAAAGTAGCATATTACGTGTTGGTGGGACGGGTCTGTAAGTCATACCTCACAACGTCAGGGAATCACGGTGCAGCCATCTTCTCTGGGCCTCAATGCCTTGTGTGGGCCCACGTCTGCAAGGTTACAGCAGCAGCAGCAGCAGCAGCAGCAGCAGCACCTGAAGTGCACAGGAATCTGTCTGCAACACTAATGCTAATTACAGACACTTGCCCGAGTCCTCGGTGTGTTCCTGGCTCCCAGCAACCCCCCCTCCCCAGCCACGGCCTGGACTCTGTGCAAAGCTGCCCACAGTGAGACAGCCTCCAGTCACAAGCAGACCAGCGCTGTCTCGAAGGCACGTAGAAAAGGAGCAAATGTGAGGCCGGTCTCTGCCTACGGCCACACCACCCTGAACACGCCCGATCTCGTCTGATCTCGGAAGCTAAGCAGGGTCAGGCCTGGTTAGTACTTGGATGGGAGACCGCCTGGGAATACCAGGTGCTGTAGGCTTTTGCTTTTCTAGCCTGCAACCAGCAGGAGGCGCTCACGCCAGCTTACTTTTTTTCTTCTTCTTCTTCACTTGATCACATTTTTCTTTCTTTCTGTCTTTTCTTCTTTCCTTCTTTCTTTCCTCCACTACACCAGCAGGTAGCAGCACCTGGGGTTGCCGACGCAGTCAAATGGCAGCACATGCCGCACAGGGATTTCCTGCAGCAACACAGAGTGCAGTAAAAGCGTCGCCCAGCACACAGGTTATTCCGCCGCCTCAAACACGGGCAAAGTGTTTGCCCTAAACCTGAATCCACTGCATTGCTGGACATCACATCATCCACGTGTCAGTCCGTCCCATATATCTGGAGCACAGCCACAATGCAGCTGTTGTCTGGACGGAATGTCCCAGTGAATCCGGCATGGCTGCACTTTTTATTTATGACGCGACCACGCGGCAGACACAGAAACCGGCTGCATTGGAACATGTGCACCTGCGGTGATCTTAACGGCATCAGGTGTTTCGCTAAAGAGGAGACAAGGCAACGTGTCGGCATTCTCAAACTGCCGACAGAATGATTAAGACAAATTCTATATACGCATAGTACAGAAAAAATATCCAGAGTCTGAAATCCCGACAGCCGCCATCCCAAACGTATGTATGCCGGGGAGGGTCAGGCTGCGGCGGGGAGGGTTAGGCTTCAAGAAGAGAGGCTAAGGGTTTGGCTGCGGTAAAAGGTTAGGCCTGGACTCTGTGCAAAGCTGCCCACAGTGAGACAGCCTCCAGTCACAAGCAGACCAGCGCTGTCCCGAAGGCACGTAGAAAAGGAGCAAATGTGAGGCTGGTCTCTGCCTACGGCCACACCACCCTGAACACGCCCGATCTCGTCTGATCTCGGAAGCTAAGCAGGGTCAGGCCTGGTTAGTACTTGGATGGGAGACCGCCTGGGAATACCAGGTGCTGTAGGCTTTTGCTTTTCTAGCCTGCAACCAGCAGGAGGCGCTCACGCCAGCTTACTTTTCTTCTTCTTCTTCACTTGATCACATTTTTCTTTCTTTCTGTCTTTTCTTCTTTCCTTCTTTCTTTCCTCCACTACACCAGCAGGTAGCAGCACCTGGGGTTGCCGACGCAGTCAAATGGCAGCACATGCCGCACAGGGATTTCCTGCAGCAACACAGAGTGCAGTAAAAGCGTCGCCCAGCACACAGGTTATTCCGCCACCTCAAACACGGGCAAAGTGTTTGCCCTAAACCTGAATCCACTGCATTGCTGGACATCACATCATCCACGTGTCAGTCCGTCCCATATATCTGGAGCACAGCCACAATGCAGCTGTTGTCTGGACGGAATGTCCCAGTGAATCCGGCATGGCTGCACTTTTTATTTATGACGCGACCACGCGGCAGACACAGAAACCGGCTGCATTGGAACATGTGCACCTGCGGTGATCGTAACGGCATCAGGTGTTTCGCTAAAGAGGAGACAAGGCAACGTGTCGGCATTCTCAAACTGCCGACAGAATGATTAAGACAAATTCTATATACGCATAGTACAGAAAAAATATCCAGAGTCTGAAATCCCGACAGCTGCCATCCCAAACGTATGTATGCCGGGGAGGGTCAGGCTGCGGCGGGGAGGGTTAGGCTTCAAGAAGAGAGGCTAAGGGTTTGGCTGCGGTAAAAGGTTAGCGTTAGGAGGGTGTAACATACTTACCCGCCCAGGTGATGGAATTCGGTCATGTGACCACTGTCATTCTAAACGTCGGTCTCCCGTACCCAAATCGTATAACGGTATCACACACTATGGAGTCTATGTGCTAAGCCTTGGAGAAAGATAAAGTATCAACCAACCCGCTCCTTACACTTCTTTGTCAAACATAACCTGTAACATGGCAGTTAGGAGCTGATTGGCTGCTACTTTATCTCTCTCCACTGTATCTCTCTCTCCAGTACATAGACCCTCTGTCGACTCCACAGCAATGGATGATTGCGGACATAGAAATGGTTCTGTTTCACCAATGTACTGTACTGAGTCCGCATGCTACCTCCTCTCTGAAACAGAAGTACAGCTCCCCACTTCTGCGTGGAACCACAAGTCTCAGCCAGCCTTCTTGGCAGTCTCTGAGTCATGCTGCTCGTTGGCGTCTCTCATCGGCTACCACCGTTCCCCCTCCAGCTGCTCTTTTACTTTTAAATCAACTTTATGCGAAATGACGCTGCGCGCTTCTATGCCCTTTTTTAAAAATGGCCTAATCGGAGTAGGATCTGACAGGCCACAAAATGGCTGCCATCAGAATGCCCTGGAAAGTGATGGCTTCAGAAAGTAGCATATTACGTGTTGGTGGGACGGGTCTGTAAGTCATACCTCACAACGTCAGGGAATCACGGTGCAGCCATCTTCTCTGGGCCTCAATGCCTTGTGTGGGCCCACGTCTGCAAGGTTACAGCAGCAGCAGCAGCACCTGAAGTGCACAGGAATCTGTCTGCAACACTAATGCTAATTACAGACACTTGCCCGAGTCCTCGGTGTGTTCCTGGCACCCAGCAACCCCCCCTCCCCAGCCACGGCCTGGACTCTGTGCAAAGCTGCCCACAGTGAGACAGCCTCCAGTCACAAGCAGACCAGCGCTGTCCCGAAGGCACGTAGAAAAGGAGCAAATGTGAGGCTGGTCTCTGCCTACGGCCACACCACCCTGAACACGCCCGATCTCGTCTGATCTCGGAAGCTAAGCAGGGTCAGGCCTGGTTAGTACTTGGATGGGAGACCGCCTGGGAATACCAGGTGCTGTAGGCTTTTGCTTTTCTAGCCTGCAACCAGCAGGAGGCGCTCACGCCAGCTTACTTTTCTTCTTCTTCTTCACTTGATCACATTTTTCTTTCTTTCTGTCTTTTCTTCTTTCCTTCTTTCTTTCCTCCACTACACCAGCAGGTAGCAGCACCTGGGGTTGCCGACGCAGTCAAATGGCAGCACATGCCGCACAGGGATTTCCTGCAGCAACACAGAGTGCAGTAAAAGCGTCGCCCAGCACACAGGTTATTCCGCCGCCTCAAACACGGGCAAAGTGTTTGCCCTAAACCTGAATCCACTGCATTGCTGGACATCACATCATCCACGTGTCAGTCCGTCCCATATATCTGGAGCACAGCCACAATGCAGCTGTTGTCTGGACGGAATGTCCCAGTGAATCCGGCATGGCTGCACTTTTTATTTATGACGCGACCACGCGGCAGACACAGAAACCGGCTGCATTGGAACATGTGCACCTGCGGTGATCGTAACGGCATCAGGTGTTTCGCTAAAGAGGAGACAAGGCAACGTGTCGGCATTCTCAAACTGCCGACAGAATGATTAAGACAAATTCTATATACGCATAGTACAGAAAAAATATCCAGAGTCTGAAATCCCGACAGCCGCCATCCCAAACGTATGTATGCCGGGGAGGGTCAGGCTGCGGCGGGGAGGGTTAGGCTTCAAGAAGAGAGGCTAAGGGTTTGGCTGCGGTAAAAGGTTAGCGTTAGGAGGGCGTAACATACTTACCCGCCCAGGTGATGGAATTCGGTCATGTGACCACTGTCATTCTAAACGTCGGTCTCCCGTACCCAAATCGTATAACGGTATCACACACTATGGAGTCTATGTGCTAAGCCTTGGAGAAAGATAAAGTATCAACCAACCCGCTCCTTACACTTCTTTGTCAAACATAACCTGTAACATGGCAGTTAGGAGCTGATTGGCTGCTACTTTATCTCTCTCCACTGTATCTCTCTCTCCAGTACATAGACCCTCTGTCGACTCCACAGCAATGGATGATTGCGGACATAGAAATGGTTCTGTTTCACCAATGTACTGTACTGAGACCGCATGCTACCTCCTCTCTGAAACAGAAGTACAGCTCCCCACTTCTGCGTGGAACCACAAGTCTCAGCCAGCCTTCTTGGCAGTCTCTGAGTCACGCTGCTCGTTGGCGTCTCTCATCGGCTACCACCGTTCCCCCTCCAGCTGCTCTTTTACTTTTAAATCAACTTTATGCGAAATGACGCTGCGCGCTTCTATGCCCTTTTTTAAAAATGGCCTAATCGGAGTAGGATCTGACAGGCCACAAAATGGCTGCCATCAGAATGCCCTGGAAAGTGATGGCTTCAGAAAGTAGCATATTACGTGTTGGTGGGACGGGTCTGTAAGTCATACCTCACAACGTCAGGGAATCACGGTGCAGCCATCTTCTCTGGGCCTCAATGCCTTGTGTGGGCCCACGTCTGCAAGGTTACAGCAGCAGCAGCAGCAGCACCTGAAGTGCACAGGAATCTGTCTGCAACACTAATGCTAATTACAGACACTTGCCCGAGTCCTCGGTGTGTTCCTGGCTCCCAGCAACCCCCCCTCCCCAGCCACGGCCTGGACTCTGTGCAAAGCTGCCCACAGTGAGACAGCCTCCAGTCACAAGCAGACCAGCGCTGTCCCGAAGGCACGTAGAAAAGGAGCAAATGTGAGGCTGGTCTCTGCCTACGGCCACACCACCCTGAACACGCCTGATCTCGGAAGCTAAGCAGGGTCAGGCCTGGTTAGTACTTGGATGGGAGACCGCCTGGGAATACCAGGTGCTGTAGGCTTTTGCTTTTCTAGCCTGCAACCAGCAGGAGGCGCTCACGCCAGCTTACTTTTCTTCTTCTTCTTCTTCTTCACTTGATCACATTTTTCTTTCTTTCTGTCTTTTCTTCTTTCCTTCTTTCTTTCCTCCACTACACCAGCAGGTAGCAGCACCTGGGGTTGCCGACGCAGTCAAATGGCAGCACATGCCGCACAGGGATTTCCTGCAGCAACACAGAGTGCAGTAAAAGCGTCGCCCAGCACACAGGTTATTCCGCCACCTCAAACACGGGCAAAGTGTTTGCCCTAAACCTGAATCCACTGCATTGCTGGACATCACATCATCCACGTGTCAGTCCGTCCCATATATCTGGAGCACAGCCACAATGCAGCTGTTGTCTGGACGGAATGTCCCAGTGAATCCGGCATGGCTGCACTTTTTATTTATGACGCGACCACGCGGCAGACACAGAAACCGGCTGCATTGGAACATGTGCACCTGCGGTGATCGTAACGGCATCAGGTGTTTCGCTAAAGAGGAGACAAGGCAACGTGTCGGCATTCTCAAACTGCCGACAGAATGATTAAGACAAATTCTATATACGCATAGTACAGAAAAAATATCCAGAGTCTGAAATCCCGACAGCTGCCATCCCAAACGTATGTATGCCGGGGAGGGTCAGGCTGCGGCGGGGAGGGTTAGGCTTCAAGAAGAGAGGCTAAGGGTTTGGCTGCGGTAAAAGGTTAGCGTTAGGAGGGTGTAACATACTTACCCGCCCAGATGATGGAATTCGGTCATGTGACCACTGTCATTCTAAACGTCGGTCTCCCGTACCCAAATCGTATAACGGTATCACACACTATGGAGTCTATGTGCTAAGCCTTGGAGAAAGATAAAGTATCAACCAACCCGCTCCTTACACTTCTTTGTCAAACATAACCTGTAACATGGCAGTTAGGAGCTGATTGGCTGCTACTTTATCTCTCTCCACTGTATCTCTCTCTCCAGTACATAGACCCTCTGTCGACTCCACAGCAATGGATGATTGCGGACATAGAAATGGTTCTGTTTCACCAATGTACTGTACTGAGTCCGCATGCTACCTCCTCTCTGAAACAGAAGTACAGCTCCCCACTTCTGCGTGGAACCACAAGTCTCAGCCAGCCTTCTTGGCAGTCTCTGAGTCACGCTGCTCGTTGGCGTCTCTCATCGGCTACCACCGTTCCCCCTCCAGCTGCTCTTTTACTTTTAAATCAACTTTATGCGAAATGACGCTGCGCGCTTCTATGCCCTTTTTTAAAAATGGCCTAATCGGAGTAGGATCTGACAGGCCACAAAATGGCTGCCATCAGAATGCCCTGGAAAGTGATGGCTTCAGAAAGTAGCATATTACGTGTTGGTGGGACGGGTCTGTAAGTCATACCTCACAACGTCAGGGAATCACGGTGCAGCCATCTTCTCTGGGCCTCAATGCCTTGTGTGGGCCCACGTCTGCAAGGTTACAGCAGCAGCAGCAGCAGCAGCAGCACCTGAAGTGCACAGGAATCTGTCTGCAACACTAATGCTAATTACAGACACTTGCCCGAGTCCTCGGTGTGTTCCTGGCTCCCAGCAACCCCCCCTCCCCAGCCACGGCCTGGACTCTGTGCAAAGCTGCCCACAGTGAGACAGCCTCCAGTCACAAGCAGACCAGCGCTGTCCCGAAGGCACGTAGAAAAGGAGCAAATGTGAGGCTGGTCTCTGCCTACGGCCACACCACCCTGAACACGCCCGATCTCGTCTGATCTCGGAAGCTAAGCAGGGTCAGGCCTGGTTAGTACTTGGATGGGAGACCGCCTGGGAATACCAGGTGCTGTAGGCTTTTGCTTTTCTAGCCTGCAACCAGCAGGAGGCGCTCACGCCAGCTTACTTTTCTTCTTCACTTGATCACATTTTTCTTTCTTTCTGTCTTTTCTTCTTTCCTTCTTTCTTTCCTCCACTACACCAGCAGGTAGCAGCACCTGGGGTTGCCGACGCAGTCAAATGGCAGCACATGCCGCACAGGGATTTCCTGCAGCAACACAGAGTGCAGTAAAAGCGTCGCCCAGCACACAGGTTATTCCGCCGCCTCAAACACGGGCAAAGTGTTTGCCCTAAACCTGAATCCACTGCATTGCTGGACATCACATCATCCACGTGTCAGTCCGTCCCATATATCTGGAGCACAGCCACAATGCAGCTGTTGTCTGGACGGAATGTCCCAGTGAATCCGGCATGGCTGCACTTTTTATTTATGACGCGACCACGCGGCAGACACAGAAACCGGCTGCATTGGAACATGTGCACCTGCGGTGATCGTAACGGCATCAGGTGTTTCGCTAAAGAGGAGACAAGGCAACGTGTCGGCATTCTCAAACTGCCGACAGAATGATTAAGACAAATTCTATATACGCATAGTACAGAAAAAATATCCAGAGTCTGAAATCCCGACAGCCGCCATCCCAAACGTATGTATGCCGGGGAGGGTCAGGCTGCGGCGGGGAGGGTTAGGCTTCAAGAAGAGAGGCTAAGGGTTTGGCTGCGGTAAAAGGTTAGCGTTAGGAGGGCGTAACATACTTACCCGCCCAGGTGATGGAATTCGGTCATGTGACCACTGTCATTCTCAACGTCGGTCTCCCGTACCCAAATCGTATAACGGTATCACACACTATGGAGTCTATGTGCTAAGCCTTGGAGAAAGATAAAGTATCAACCAACCCGCTCCTTACACTTCTTTGTCAAACATAACCTGTAACATGGCAGTTAGGAGCTGATTGGCTGCTACTTTATCTCTCTCCACTGTATCTCTCTCTCCAGTACATAGACCCTCTGTCGACTCCACAGCAATGGATGATTGCGGACATAGAAATGGTTCTGTTTCACCAATGTACTGTACTGAGACCGCATGCTACCTCCTCTCTGAAACAGAAGTACAGCTCCCCACTTCTGCGTGGAACCACAAGTCTCAGCCAGCCTTCTTGGCAGTCTCTGAGTCACGCTGCTCGTTGGCGTCTCTCATCGGCTACCACCGTTCCCCCTCCAGCTGCTCTTTTACTTTTAAATCAACTTTATGCGAAATGACGCTGCGCGCTTCTATGCCCTTTTTTAAAAATGGCCTAATCGGAGTAGGATCTGACAGGCCACAAAATGGCTGCCATCAGAATGCCCTGGAAAGTGATGGCTTCAGAAAGTAGCATATTACGTGTTGGTGGGACGGGTCTGTAAGTCATACCTCACAACGTCAGGGAATCACGGTGCAGCCATCTTCTCTGGGCCTCAATGCCTTGTGTGGGCCCACGTCTGCAAGGTTACAGCAGCAGCAGCAGCAGCACCTGAAGTGCACAGGAATCTGTCTGCAACACTAATGCTAATTACAGACACTTGCCCGAGTCCTCGGTGTGTTCCTGGCTCCCAGCAACCCCCCCTCCCCAGCCACGGCCTGGACTCTGTGCAAAGCTGCCCACAGTGAGACAGCCTCCAGTCACAAGCAGACCAGCGCTGTCCCGAAGGCACGTAGAAAAGGAGCAAATGTGAGGCTGGTCTCTGCCTACGGCCACACCACCCTGAACACGCCTGATCTCGGAAGCTAAGCAGGGTCAGGCCTGGTTAGTACTTGGATGGGAGACCGCCTGGGAATACCAGGTGCTGTAGGCTTTTGCTTTTCTAGCCTGCAACCAGCAGGAGGCGCTCACGCCAGCTTACTTTTCTTCTTCTTCTTCTTCTTCACTTGATCACATTTTTCTTTCTTTCTGTCTTTTCTTCTTTCCTTCTTTCTTTCCTCCACTACACCAGCAGGTAGCAGCACCTGGGGTTGCCGACGCAGTCAAATGGCAGCACATGCCGCACAGGGATTTCCTGCAGCAACACAGAGTGCAGTAAAAGCGTCGCCCAGCACACAGGTTATTCCGCCACCTCAAACACGGGCAAAGTGTTTGCCCTAAACCTGAATCCACTGCATTGCTGGACATCACATCATCCACGTGTCAGTCCGTCCCATATATCTGGAGCACAGCCACAATGCAGCTGTTGTCTGGACGGAATGTCCCAGTGAATCCGGCATGGCTGCACTTTTTATTTATGACGCGACCACGCGGCAGACACAGAAACCGGCTGCATTGGAACATGTGCACCTGCGGTGATCGTAACGGCATCAGGTGTTTCGCTAAAGAGGAGACAAGGCAACGTGTCGGCATTCTCAAACTGCCGACAGAATGATTAAGACAAATTCTATATACGCATAGTACAGAAAAAATATCCAGAGTCTGAAATCCCGACAGCTGCCATCCCAAACGTATGTATGCCGGGGAGGGTCAGGCTGCGGCGGGGAGGGTTAGGCTTCAAGAAGAGAGGCTAAGGGTTTGGCTGCGGTAAAAGGTTAGCGTTAGGAGGGTGTAACATACTTACCCGCCCAGATGATGGAATTCGGTCATGTGACCACTGTCATTCTAAACGTCGGTCTCCCGTACCCAAATCGTATAACGGTATCACACACTATGGAGTCTATGTGCTAAGCCTTGGAGAAAGATAAAGTATCAACCAACCCGCTCCTTACACTTCTTTGTCAAACATAACCTGTAACATGGCAGTTAGGAGCTGATTGGCTGCTACTTTATCTCTCTCCACTGTATCTCTCTCTCCAGTACATAGACCCTCTGTCGACTCCACAGCAATGGATGATTGCGGACATAGAAATGGTTCTGTTTCACCAATGTACTGTACTGAGTCCGCATGCTACCTCCTCTCTGAAACAGAAGTACAGCTCCCCACTTCTGCGTGGAACCACAAGTCTCAGCCAGCCTTCTTGGCAGTCTCTGAGTCACGCTGCTCGTTGGCGTCTCTCATCGGCTACCACCGTTCCCCCTCCAGCTGCTCTTTTACTTTTAAATCAACTTTATGCGAAATGACGCTGCGCGCTTCTATGCCCTTTTTTAAAAATGGCCTAATCGGAGTAGGATCTGACAGGCCACAAAATGGCTGCCATCAGAATGCCCTGGAAAGTGATGGCTTCAGAAAGTAGCATATTACGTGTTGGTGGGACGGGTCTGTAAGTCATACCTCACAACGTCAGGGAATCACGGTGCAGCCATCTTCTCTGGGCCTCAATGCCTTGTGTGGGCCCACGTCTGCAAGGTTACAGCAGCAGCAGCAGCAGCAGCAGCACCTGAAGTGCACAGGAATCTGTCTGCAACACTAATGCTAATTACAGACACTTGCCCGAGTCCTCGGTGTGTTCCTGGCTCCCAGCAACCCCCCCTCCCCAGCCACGGCCTGGACTCTGTGCAAAGCTGCCCACAGTGAGACAGCCTCCAGTCACAAGCAGACCAGCGCTGTCCCGAAGGCACGTAGAAAAGGAGCAAATGTGAGGCTGGTCTCTGCCTACGGCCACACCACCCTGAACACGCCCGATCTCATCTGATCTCGGAAGCTAAGCAGGGTCAGGCCTGGTTAGTACTTGGATGGGAGACCGCCTGGGAATACCAGGTGCTGTAGGCTTTTGCTTTTCTAGCCTGCAACCAGCAGGAGGCGCTCACGCCAGCTTACTTTTCTTCTTCTTCACTTGATCACATTTTTCTTTCTTTCTGTCTTTTCTTCTTTCCTTCTTTCTTTCCTCCACTACACCAGCAGGTAGCAGCACCTGGGGTTGCCGACGCAGTCAAATGGCAGCACATGCCGCACAGGGATTTCCTGCAGCAACACAGAGTGCAGTAAAAGCGTCGCCCAGCACACAGGTTATTCCGCCGCCTCAAACACGGGCAAAGTGTTTGCCCTAAACCTGAATCCACTGCATTGCTGGACATCACATCATCCACGTGTCAGTCCGTCCCATATATCTGGAGCACAGCCACAATGCAGCTGTTGTCTGGACGGAATGTCCCAGTGAATCCGGCATGGCTGCACTTTTTATTTATGACGCGACCACGCGGCAGACACAGAAACCGGCTGCATTGGAACATGTGCACCTGCGGTGATCGTAACGGCATCAGGCGTTTCGCTAAAGAGGAGACAAGGCAACGTGTCGGCATTCTCAAACTGCCGACAGAATGATTAAGACAAATTCTATATACGCATAGTACAGAAAAAATATCCAGAGTCTGAAATCCCGACAGCCGACATCCCAAACGTATGTATGCCGGGGAGGGTCAGGCTGCGGCGGGGAGGGTTAGGCTTCAAGAAGAGAGGCTAAGGGTTTGGCTGCGGTAAAAGGTTAGCGTTAGGAGGGCGTAACATACTTACCCGCCCAGGTGATGGAATTCGGTCATGTGACCACTGTCATTCTAAACGTCGGTCTCCCGTACCCAAATCGTATAACGGTATCACAAACTATGGAGTCTATGTGCTAAGCCTTGGAGAAAGATAAAGTATCAACCAACCCGCTCCTTACACTTCTTTGTCAAACATAACCTGTAACATGGCAGTTAGGAGCTGATTGGCTGCTACTTTATCTCTCTCCACTGTATCTCTCTCTCCAGTACATAGACCCTCTGTCGACTCCACAGCAATGGATGATTGCGGACATAGAAATGGTTCTGTTTCACCAATGTACTGTACTGAGTCCGCATGCTACCTCCTCTCTGAAACAGAAGTACAGCTCCCCACTTCTGCGTGGAACCACAAGTCTCAGCCAGCCTTCTTGGCAGTCTCTGAGTCACGCTGCTCGTTGGCGTCTCTCATCGGCTACCACCGTTCCCCCTCCAGCTGCTCTTTTACTTTTAAATCAACTTTATGCGAAATGACGCTGCGCGCTTCTATGCCCTTTTTTAAAAATGGCCTAATCGGAGTAGGATCTGACAGGCCACAAAATGGCTGCCATCAGAATGCCCTGGAAAGTGATGGCTTCAGAAAGTAGCATATTACGTGTTGGTG
Organism: Crinia signifera; assembly: GCF_055691185.1. NCBI lineage: Eukaryota > Metazoa > Chordata > Amphibia > Anura > Myobatrachidae > Crinia > Crinia signifera. The sequence goes on from NW_028142708.1 coordinate 112,311, forward strand.
GGACGGGTCTGTAAGTCATACCTCACAACGTCAGGGAATCACGGTGCAGCCATCTTCTCTGGGCCTCAATGCCTTGTGTGGGCCCACGTCTGCAAGGTTACAGCAGCAGCAGCAGCAGCAGCACCTGTAGTGCACAGGAATCTGTCTGCAACACTAATGCTAATTACAGACACTTGCCCGAGTCCTCGGTGTGTTCCTGGCTCCCAGCAACCCCCCCTCCCCAGCCACGGCCTGGACTCTGTGCAAAGCTGCCCACAGTGAGACAGCCTCCAGTCACAAGCAGACCAGCGCTGTCCCGAAGGCACGTAGAAAAGGAGCAAATGTGAGGCTGGTCTCTGCCTACGGCCACACCACCCTGAACACGCCCGATCTCGTCTGATCTCGGAAGCTAAGCAGGGTCAGGCCTGGTTAGTACTTGGATGGGAGACCGCCTGGGAATACCAGGTGCTGTAGGCTTTTGCTTTTCTAGCCTGCAACCAGCAGGAGGCGCTCACGCCAGCTTACTTTTCTTCTTCTTCTTCACTTGATCACATTTTTCTTTCTTTCTGTCTTTTCTTCTTTCCTTCTTTCTTTCCTCCACTACACCAGCAGGTAGCAGCACCTGGGGTTGCCGACGCAGTCAAATGGCAGCACATGCCGCACAGGGATTTCCTGCAGCAACACAGAGTGCAGTAAAAGCGTCGCCCAGCACACAGGTTATTCCGCCGCCTCAAACACGGGCAAAGTGTTTGCCCTAAACCTGAATCCACTGCATTGCTGGACATCACATCATCCACGTGTCAGTCCGTCCCATATATCTGGAGCACAGCCACAATGCAGCTGTTGTCTGGACGGAATGTCCCAGTGAATCCGGCATGGCTGCACTTTTTATTTATGACGCGACCACGCGGCAGACACAGAAACCGGCTGCATTGGAACATGTGCACCTGCGGTGATCGTAACGGCATCAGGTGTTTCGCTAAAGAGGAGACAAGGCAACGTGTCGGCATTCTCAAACTGCCGACAGAATGATTAAGACAAATTCTATATACGCATAGTACAGAAAAAATATCCAGAGTCTGAAATCCCGACAGCTGCCATCCCAAACGTATGTATGCCGGGGAGGGTCAGGCTGCGGCGGGGAGGGTTAGGCTTCAAGAAGAGAGGCTAAGGGTTTGGCTGCGGTAAAAGGTTAGCGTTAGGAGGGTGTAACATACTTACCCGCCCAGGTGATGGAATTCGGTCATGTGACCACTGTCATTCTAAACGTCGGTCTCCCGTACCCAAATCGTATAACGGTATCACACACTATGGAGTCTATGTGCTAAGCCTTGGAGAAAGATAAAGTATCAACCAACCCGCTCCTTACACTTCTTTGTCAAACATAACCTGTAACATGGCAGTTAGGAGCTGATTGGCTGCTACTTTATCTCTCTCCACTGTATCTCTCTCTCCAGTACATAGACCCTCTGTCGACTCCACAGCAATGGATGATTGCGGACATAGAAATGGTTCTGTTTCACCAATGTACTGTACTGAGTCCGCATGCTACCTCCTCTCTGAAACAGAAGTACAGCTCCCCACTTCTGCGTGGAACCACAAGTCTCAGCCAGCCTTCTTGGCAGTCTCTGAGTCACGCTGCTCGTTGGCGTCTCTCATCGGCTACCACCGTTCCCCCTCCAGCTGCTCTTTTACTTTTAAATCAACTTTATGCGAAATGACGCTGCGCGCTTCTATGCCCTTTTTTAAAAATGGCCTAATCGGAGTAGGATCTGACAGGCCACAAAATGGCTGCCATCAGAATGCCCTGGAAAGTGATGGCTTCAGAAAGTAGCATATTACGTGTTGGTGGGACGGGTCTGTAAGTCATACCTCACAACGTCAGGGAATCACGGTGCAGCCATCTTCTCTGGGCCTCAATGCCTTGTGTGGGCCCACGTCTGCAAGGTTACAGCAGCAGCAGCAGCAGCAGCAGCAGCACCTGAAGTGCACAGGAATCTGTCTGCAACACTAATGCTAATTACAGACACTTGCCCGAGTCCTCGGTGTGTTCCTGGCTCCCAGCAACCCCCCCTCCCCAGCCACGGCCTGGACTCTGTGCAAAGCTGCCCACAGTGAGACAGCCTCCAGTCACAAGCAGACCAGCGCTGTCTCGAAGGCACGTAGAAAAGGAGCAAATGTGAGGCTGGTCTCTGCCTACGGCCACACCACCCTGAACACGCCCGATCTCGTCTGATCTCGGAAGCTAAGCAGGGTCAGGCCTGGTTAGTACTTGGATGGGAGACCGCCTGGGAATACCAGGTGCTGTATGTAGGCTTTTGCTTTTCTAGCCTGCAACCAGCAGGAGGCGCTCACGCCAGCTTACTTTTTTTCTTCTTCTTCTTCACTTGATCACATTTTTCTTTCTTTCTGTCTTTTCTTCTTTCCTTCTTTCTTTCCTCCACTACACCAGCAGGTAGCAGCACCTGGGGTTGCCGACGCAGTCAAATGGCAGCACATGCCGCACAGGGATTTCCTGCAGCAACACAGAGTGCAGTAAAAGCGTCGCCCAGCACACAGGTTATTCCGCCGCCTCAAACACGGGCAAAGTGTTTGCCCTAAACCTGAATCCACTGCATTGCTGGACATCACATCATCCACGTGTCAGTCCGTCCCATATATCTGGAGCACAGCCACAATGCAGCTGTTGTCTGGACGGAATGTCCCAGTGAATCCGGCATGGCTGCACTTTTTATTTATGACGCGACCACGCGGCAGACACAGAAACCGGCTGCATTGGAACATGTGCACCTGCGGTGATCTTAACGGCATCAGGTGTTTCGCTAAAGAGGAGACAAGGCAACGTGTCGGCATTCTCAAACTGCCGACAGAATGATTAAGACAAATTCTATATACGCATAGTACAGAAAAAATATCCAGAGTCTGAAATCCCGACAGCCGCCATCCCAAACGTATGTATGCCGGGGAGGGTCAGGCTGCGGCGGGGAGGGTTAGGCTTCAAGAAGAGAGGCTAAGGGTTTGGCTGCGGTAAAAGGTTAGCGTTAGGAGGGCGTAACATACTTACCCGCCCAGGTGATGGAATTCGGTCATGTGACCACTGTCATTCTAAACGTCGGTCTCCCGTACCCAAATCGTATAACGGTATCACACACTATGGAGTCTATGTGCTAAGCCTTGGAGAAAGATAAAGTATCAACCAACCCGCTCCTTACACTTCTTTGTCAAACATAACCTGTAACATGGCAGTTAGGAGCTGATTGGCTGCTACTTTATCTCTCTCCACTGTATCTCTCTCTCCAGTACATAGACCCTCTGTCGACTCCACAGCAATGGATGATTGCGGACATAGAAATGGTTCTGTTTCACCAATGTACTGTACTGAGTCCGCATGCTACCTCCTCTCTGAAACAGAAGTACAGCTCCCCACTTCTGCGTGGAACCACAAGTCTCAGCCAGCCTTCTTGGCAGTCTCTGAGTCACGCTGCTCGTTGGCGTCTCTCATCGGCTACCACCGTTCCCCCTCCAGCTGCTCTTTTACTTTTAAATCAACTTTATGCGAAATGACGCTGCGCGCTTCTATGCCCTTTTTTAAAAATGGCCTAATCGGAGTAGGATCTGACAGGCCACAAAATGGCTGCCATCAGAATGCCCTGGAAAGTGATGGCTTCAGAAAGTAGCATATTACGTGTTGGTGGGACGGGTCTGTAAGTCATACCTCACAACGTCAGGGAATCACGGTGCAGCCATCTTCTCTGGGCCTCAATGCCTTGTGTGGGCCCACGTCTGCAAGGTTACAGCAGCAGCAGCAGCAGCAGCAGCAGCACCTGAAGTGCACAGGAATCTGTCTGCAACACTAATGCTAATTACAGACACTTGCCCGAGTCCTCGGTGTGTTCCTGGCTCCCAGCAACCCCCCCTCCCCAGCCACGGCCTGGACTCTGTGCAAAGCTGCCCACAGTGAGACAGCCTCCAGTCACAAGCAGACCAGCGCTGTCCCGAAGGCACGTAGAAAAGGAGCAAATGTGAGGCTGGTCTCTGCCTACGGCCACACCACCCTGAACACGCCCGATCTCGTCTGATCTCGGAAGCTAAGCAGGGTCAGGCCTGGTTAGTACTTGGATGGGAGACCGCCTGGGAATACCAGGTGCTGTAGGCTTTTGCTTTTCTAGCCTGCAACCAGCAGGAGGCGCTCACGCCAGCTTACTTTTCTTCTTCTTCTTCACTTGATCACATTTTTCTTTCTTTCTGTCTTTTCTTCTTTCCTTCTTTCTTTCCTCCACTACACCAGCAGGTAGCAGCACCTGGGGTTGCCGACGCAGTCAAATGGCAGCACATGCCGCACAGGGATTTCCTGCAGCAACACAGAGTGCAGTAAAAGCGTCGCCCAGCACACAGGTTATTCCGCCGCCTCAAACACGGGCAAAGTGTTTGCCCTAAACCTGAATCCACTGCATTGCTGGACATCACATCATCCACGTGTCAGTCCGTCCCATATATCTGGAGCACAGCCACAATGCAGCTGTTGTCTGGACGGAATGTCCCAGTGAATCCGGCATGGCTGCACTTTTTATTTATGACGCGACCACGCGGCAGACACAGAAACCGGCTGCATTGGAACATGTGCACCTGCGGTGATCGTAACGGCATCAGGTGTTTCGCTAAAGAGGAGACAAGGCAACGTGTCGGCATTCTCAAACTGCCGACAGAATGATTAAGACAAATTCTATATACGCATAGTACAGAAAAAATATCCAGAGTCTGAAATCCCGACAGCTGCCATCCCAAACGTATGTATGCCGGGGAGGGTCAGGCTGCGGCGGGGAGGGTTAGGCTTCAAGAAGAGAGGCTAAGGGTTTGGCTGCGGTAAAAGGTTAGCGTTAGGAGGGTGTAACATACTTACCCGCCCAGGTGATGGAATTCGGTCATGTGACCACTGTCATTCTAAACGTCGGTCTCCCGTACCCAAATCGTATAACGGTATCACACACTATGGAGTCTATGTGCTAAGCCTTGGAGAAAGATAAAGTATCAACCAACCCGCTCCTTACACTTCTTTGTCAAACATAACCTGTAACATGGCAGTTAGGAGCTGATTGGCTGCTACTTTATCTCTCTCCACTGTATCTCTCTCTCCAGTACATAGACCCTCTGTCGACTCCACAGCAATGGATGATTGCGGACATAGAAATGGTTCTGTTTCACCAATGTACTGTACTGAGTCCGCATGCTACCTCCTCTCTGAAACAGAAGTACAGCTCCCCACTTCTGCGTGGAACCACAAGTCTCAGCCAGCCTTCTTGGCAGTCTCTGAGTCACGCTGCTCGTTGGCGTCTCTCATCGGCTACCACCGTTCCCCCTCCAGCTGCTCTTTTACTTTTAAATCAACTTTATGCGAAATGACGCTGCGCGCTTCTATGCCCTTTTTTAAAAATGGCCTAATCGGAGTAGGATCTGACAGGCCACAAAATGGCTGCCATCAGAATGCCCTGGAAAGTGATGGCTTCAGAAAGTAGCATATTACGTGTTGGTGGGACGGGTCTGTAAGTCATACCTTTACAACGTCAGGGAATCACGGTGCAGCCATCTTCTCTGGGCCTCAATGCCTTGTGTGGGCCCACGTCTGCAAGGTTACAGCAGCAGCAGCAGCAGCAGCAGCAGCACCTGAAGTGCACAGGAATCTGTCTGCAACACTAATGCTAATTACAGACACTTGCCCGAGTCCTCGGTGTGTTCCTGGCTCCCAGCAACCCCCCCTCCCCAGCCACGGCCTGGACTCTGTGCAAAGCTGCCCACAGTGAGACAGCCTCCAGTCACAAGCAGACCAGCGCTGTCTCGAAGGCACGTAGAAAAGGAGCAAATGTGAGGCTGGTCTCTGCCTACGGCCACACCACCCTGAACACGCCCGATCTCGTCTGATCTCGGAAGCTAAGCAGGGTCAGGCCTGGTTAGTACTTGGATGGGAGACCGCCTGGGAATACCAGGTGCTGTATGTAGGCTTTTGCTTTTCTAGCCTGCAACCAGCAGGAGGCGCTCACGCCAGCTTACTTTTTTTCTTCTTCTTCTTCACTTGATCACATTTTTCTTTCTTTCTGTCTTTTCTTCTTTCCTTCTTTCTTTCCTCCACTACACCAGCAGGTAGCAGCACCTGGGGTTGCCGACGCAGTCAAATGGCAGCACATGCCGCACAGGGATTTCCTGCAGCAACACAGAGTGCAGTAAAAGCGTCGCCCAGCACACAGGTTATTCCGCCGCCTCAAACACGGGCAAAGTGTTTGCCCTAAACCTGAATCCACTGCATTGCTGGACATCACATCATCCACGTGTCAGTCCGTCCCATATATCTGGAGCACAGCCACAATGCAGCTGTTGTCTGGACGGAATGTCCCAGTGAATCCGGCATGGCTGCACTTTTTATTTATGACGCGACCACGCGGCAGACACAGAAACCGGCTGCATTGGAACATGTGCACCTGCGGTGATCTTAACGGCATCAGGTGTTTCGCTAAAGAGGAGACAAGGCAACGTGTCGGCATTCTCAAACTGCCGACAGAATGATTAAGACAAATTCTATATACGCATAGTACAGAAAAAATATCCAGAGTCTGAAATCCCGACAGCCGCCATCCCAAACGTATGTATGCCGGGGAGGGTCAGGCTGCGGCGGGGAGGGTTAGGCTTCAAGAAGAGAGGCTAAGGGTTTGGCTGCGGTAAAAGGTTAGCGTTAGGAGGGCGTAACATACTTACCCGCCCAGGTGATGGAATTCGGTCATGTGACCACTGTCATTCTAAACGTCGGTCTCCCGTACCCAAATCGTATAACGGTATCACACACTATGGAGTCTATGTGCTAAGCCTTGGAGAAAGATAAAGTATCAACCAACCCGCTCCTTACACTTCTTTGTCAAACATAACCTGTAACATGGCAGTTAGGAGCTGATTGGCTGCTACTTTATCTCTCTCCACTGTATCTCTCTCTCCAGTACATAGACCCTCTGTCGACTCCACAGCAATGGATGATTGCGGACATAGAAATGGTTCTGTTTCACCAATGTACTGTACTGAGTCCGCATGCTACCTCCTCTCTGAAACAGAAGTACAGCTCCCCACTTCTGCGTGGAACCACAAGTCTCAGCCAGCCTTCTTGGCAGTCTCTGAGTCACGCTGCTCGTTGGCGTCTCTCATCGGCTACCACCGTTCCCCCTCCAGCTGCTCTTTTACTTTTAAATCAACTTTATGCGAAATGACGCTGCGCGCTTCTATGCCCTTTTTTAAAAATGGCCTAATCGGAGTAGGATCTGACAGGCCACAAAATGGCTGCCATCAGAATGCCCTGGAAAGTGATGGCTTCAGAAAGTAGCATATTACGTGTTGGTGGGACGGGTCTGTAAGTCATACCTCACAACGTCAGGGAATCACGGTGCAGCCATCTTCTCTGGGCCTCAATGCCTTGTGTGGGCCCACGTCTGCAAGGTTACAGCAGCAGCAGCAGCAGCAGCAGCAGCACCTGAAGTGCACAGGAATCTGTCTGCAACACTAATGCTAATTACAGACACTTGCCCGAGTCCTCGGTGTGTTCCTGGCTCCCAGCAACCCCCCCTCCCCAGCCACGGCCTGGACTCTGTGCAAAGCTGCCCACAGTGAGACAGCCTCCAGTCACAAGCAGACCAGCGCTGTCCCGAAGGCACGTAGAAAAGGAGCAAATGTGAGGCTGGTCTCTGCCTACGGCCACACCACCCTGAACACGCCCGATCTCGTCTGATCTCGGAAGCTAAGCAGGGTCAGGCCTGGTTAGTACTTGGATGGGAGACCGCCTGGGAATACCAGGTGCTGTAGGCTTTTGCTTTTCTAGCCTGCAACCAGCAGGAGGCGCTCACGCCAGCTTACTTTTCTTCTTCTTCACTTGATCACATTTTTCTTTCTTTCTGTCTTTTCTTCTTTCCTTCTTTCTTTCCTCCACTACACCAGCAGGTAGCAGCACCTGGGGTTGCCGACGCAGTCAAATGGCAGCACATGCCGCACAGGGATTTCCTGCAGCAACACAGAGTGCAGTAAAAGCGTCGCCCAGCACACAGGTTATTCCGCCGCCTCAAACACGGGCAAAGTGTTTGCCCTAAACCTGAATCCACTGCATTGCTGGACATCACATCATCCACGTGTCAGTCCGTCCCATATATCTGGAGCACAGCCACAATGCAGCTGTTGTCTGGACGGAATGTCCCAGTGAATCCGGCATGGCTGCACTTTTTATTTATGACGCGACCACGCGGCAGACACAGAAACCGGCTGCATTGGAACATGTGCACCTGCGGTGATCGTAACGGCATCAGGCGTTTCGCTAAAGAGGAGACAAGGCAACGTGTCGGCATTCTCAAACTGCCGACAGAATGATTAAGACAAATTCTATATACGCATAGTACAGAAAAAATATCCAGAGTCTGAAATCCCGACAGCCGCCATCCCAAACGTATGTATGCCGGGGAGGGTCAGGCTGCGGCGGGGAGGGTTAGGCTTCAAGAAGAGAGGCTAAGGGTTTGGCTGCGGTAAAAGGTTAGCGTTAGGAGGGCGTAACATACTTACCCGCCCAGGTGATGGAATTCGGTCATGTGACCACTGTCATTCTAAACGTCGGTCTCCCGTACCCAAATCGTATAACGGTATCACAAACTATGGAGTCTATGTGCTAAGCCTTGGAGAAAGATAAAGTATCAACCAACCCGCTCCTTACACTTCTTTGTCAAACATAACCTGTAACATGGCAGTTAGGAGCTGATTGGCTGCTACTTTATCTCTCTCCACTGTATCTCTCTCTCCAGTACATAGACCCTCTGTCGACTCCACAGCAATGGATGATTGCGGACATAGAAATGGTTCTGTTTCACCAATGTACTGTACTGAGTCCGCATGCTACCTCCTCTCTGAAACAGAAGTACAGCTCCCCACTTCTGCGTGGAACCACAAGTCTCAGCCAGCCTTCTTGGCAGTCTCTGAGTCACGCTGCTCGTTGGCGTCTCTCATCGGCTACCACCGTTCCCCCTCCAGCTGCTCTTTTACTTTTAAATCAACTTTATGCGAAATGACGCTGCGCGCTTCTATGCCCTTTTTTAAAAATGGCCTAATCGGAGTAGGATCTGACAGGCCACAAAATGGCTGCCATCAGAATGCCCTGGAAAGTGATGGCTTCAGAAAGTAGCATATTACGTGTTGGTGGGACGGGTCTGTAAGTCATACCTCACAACGTCAGGGAATCACGGTGCAGCCATCTTCTCTGGGCCTCAATGCCTTGTGTGGGCCCACGTCTGCAAGGTTACAGCAGCAGCAGCAGCAGCAGCACCTGAAGTGCACAGGAATCTGTCTGCAACACTAATGCTAATTACAGACACTTGCCCGAGTCCTCGGTGTGTTCCTGGCTCCCAGCAACCCCCCCTCCCCAGCCACGGCCTGGACTCTGTGCAAAGCTGCCCACAGTGAGACAGCCTCCAGTCACAAGCAGACCAGCGCTGTCCCGAAGGCACGTAGAAAAGGAGCAAATGTGAGGCTGGTCTCTGCCTACGGCCACACCACCCTGAACACGCCCGATCTCGTCTGATCTCGGAAGCTAAGCAGGGTCAGGCCTGGTTAGTACTTGGATGGGAGACCGCCTGGGAATACCAGGTGCTGTAGGCTTTTGCTTTTCTAGCCTGCAACCAGCAGGAGGCGCTCACGCCAGCTTACTTTTCTTCTTCTTCTTCACTTGATCACATTTTTCTTTCTTTCTGTCTTTTCTTCTTTCCTTCTTTCTTTCCTCCACTACACCAGCAGGTAGCAGCACCTGGGGTTGCCGACGCAGTCAAATGGCAGCACATGCCGCACAGGGATTTCCTGCAGCAACACAGAGTGCAGTAAAAGCGTCGCCCAGCACACAGGTTATTCCGCCGCCTCAAACACGGGCAAAGTGTTTGCCCTAAACCTGAATCCACTGCATTGCTGGACATCACATCATCCACGTGTCAGTCCGTCCCATATATCTGGAGCACAGCCACAATGCAGCTGTTGTCTGGACGGAATGTCCCAGTGAATCCGGCATGGCTGCACTTTTTATTTATGACGCGACCACGCGGCAGACACAGAAACCGGCTGCATTGGAACATGTGCACCTGCGGTGATCGTAACGGCATCAGGTGTTTCGCTAAAGAGGAGACAAGGCAACGTGTCGGCATTCTCAAACTGCCGACAGAATGATTAAGACAAATTCTATATACGCATAGTACAGAAAAAATATCCAGAGTCTGAAATCCCGACAGCTGCCATCCCAAACGTATGTATGCCGGGGAGGGTCAGGCTGCGGCGGGGAGGGTTAGGCTTCAAGAAGAGAGGCTAAGGGTTTGGCTGCGGTAAAAGGTTAGCGTTAGGAGGGCGTAACATACTTACCCGCCCAGGTGATGGAATTCGGTCATGTGACCACTGTCATTCTAAACGTCGGTCTCCCGTACCCAAATCGTATAACGGTATCACACACTATGGAGTCTATGTGCTAAGCCTTGGAGAAAGATAAAGTATCAACCAACCCGCTCCTTACACTTCTTTGTCAAACATAACCTGTAACATGGCAGTTAGGAGCTGATTGGCTGCTACTTTATCTCTCTCCACTGTATCTCTCTCTCCAGTACATAGACCCTCTGTCGACTCCACAGCAATGGATGATTGCGGACATAGAAATGGTTCTGTTTTACCAATGTACTGTACTGAGTCCGCATGCTACCTCCTCTCTGAAACAGAAGTACAGCTCCCCACTTCTGCGTGGAACCACAAGTCTCAGCCAGCCTTCTTGGCAGTCTCTGAGTCACGCTGCTCGTTGGCGTCTCTCATCGGCTACCACCGTTCCCCCTCCAGCTGCTCTTTTACTTTTAAATCAACTTTATGCGAAATGACGCTGCGCGCTTCTATGCCCTTTTTTAAAAATGGCCTAATCGGAGTAGGATCTGACAGGCCACAAAATGGCTGCCATCAGAATGCCCTGGAAAGTGATGGCTTCAGAAAGTAGCATATTACGTGTTGGTGGGACGGGTCTGTAAGTCATACCTCACAACGTCAGGGAATCACGGTGCAGCCATCTTCTCTGGGCCTCAATGCCTTGTGTGGGCCCACGTCTGCAAGGTTACAGCAGCAGCAGCAGCAGCAGCAGCAGCACCTGAAGTGCACAGGAATCTGTCTGCAACACTAATGCTAATTACAGACACTTGCCCGAGTCCTCGGTGTGTTCCTGGCTCCCAGCAACCCCCCCTCCCCAGCCACGGCCTGGACTCTGTGCAAAGCTGCCCACAGTGAGACAGCCTCCAGTCACAAGCAGACCAGCGCTGTCCCGAAGGCACGTAGAAAAGGAGCAAATGTGAGGCTGTTCTCTGCCTACGGCCACACCACCCTGAACACGCCCGATCTCGTCTGATCTCGGAAGCTAAGCAGGGTCAGGCCTGGTTAGTACTTGGATGGGAGACCGCCTGGGAATACCAGGTGCTGTAGGCTTTTGCTTTTCTAGCCTGCAACCAGCAGGAGGCGCTCACGCCAGCTTACTTTTCTTCTTCTTCTTCTTCTTCACTTGATCACATTTTTCTTTCTTTCTGTCTTTTCTTCTTTCCTTCTTTCTTTCCTCCACTACACCAGCAGGTAGCAGCACCTGGGGTTGCCAACGCAGTCAAATGGCAGCACATGCCGCACAGGGATTTACTGCAGCAACACAGAGTGCAGTAAAAGCGTCGCCCAGCACACAGGTTATTCCGCCGCCTCAAACACGGGCAAAGTGTTTGCCCTAAACCTGAATCCACTGCATTGCTGGACATCACATCATCCACGTGTCAGTCCGTCCCATATATCTGGAGCACAGCCACAATGCAGCTGTTGTCTGGACGGAATGTCCCAGTGAATCCGGCATGGCTGCACTTTTTATTTATGACGCGACCACGCGGCAGACACAGAAACCGGCTGCATTGGAACATGTGCACCTGCGGTGATCGTAACGGCATCAGGTGTTTCGCTAAAGAGGAGACAAGGCAACGTGTCGGCATTCTCAAACTGCCGACAGAATGATTAAGACAAATTCTATATACGCATAGTACAGAAAAAATATCCAGAGTCTGAAATCCCGACAGCTGCCATCCCAAACGTATGTATGCCGGGGAGGGTCAGGCTGCGGCGGGGAGGGTTAGGCTTCAAGAAGAGAGGCTAAGGGTTTGGCTGCGGTAAAAGGTTAGCGTTAGGAGGGCGTAACATACTTACCCGCCCAGGTGATGGAATTCGGTCATGTGACCACTGTCATTCTAAACGTCGGTCTCCCGTACCCAAATCGTATAACGGTATCACACACTATGGAGTCTATGTGCTAAGCCTTGGAGAAAGATAAAGTATCAACCAACCCGCTCCTTACACTTCTTTGTCAAACATAACCTGTAACATGGCAGTTAGGAGCTGATTGGCTGCTACTTTATCTCTCTCCACTGTATCTCTCTCTCCAGTACATAGACCCTCTGTCGACTCCACAGCAATGGATGATTGCGGACATAGAAATGGTTCTGTTTCACCAATGTACTGTACTGAGTCCGCATGCTACCTCCTCTCTGAAACAGAAGTACAGCTCCCCACTTCTGCGTGGAACCACAAGTCTCAGCCAGCCTTCTTGGCAGTCTCTGAGTCACGCTGCTCGTTGGCGTCTCTCATCGGCTACCACCGTTCCCCCCTCCAGCTGCTCTTTTACTTTTAAATCAACTTTATGCGAAATGGACGCTGCGCGCTTCTATGCCCTTTTTTAAAAATGGCCTAATCGGAGTAGGATCTGACAGGCCACAAAATGGCTGCCATCAGAATGCCCTGGAAAGTGATGGCTTCAGAAAGTAGCATATTACGTGTTGGTGGGACGGGTCTGTAAGTCATACCTCACAACGTCAGGGAATCACGGTGCAGCCATCTTCTCTGGGCCTCAATGCCTTGTGTGGGCCCACGTCTGCAAGGTTACAGCAGCAGCAGCACCTGAAGTGCACAGGAATCTGTCTGCAACACTAATGCTAATTACAGACACTTGCCCGAGTCCTCGGTGTGTTCCTGGCTCCCAGCAACCCCCCCTCCCCAGCCACGGCCTGGACTCTGTGCAAAGCTGCCCACAGTGAGACAGCCTCCAGTCACAAGCAGACCAGCGCTGTCCCGAAGGCACGTAGAAAAGGAGCAAATGTGAGGCTGGTCTCTGCCTACGGCCACACCACCCTGAACACGCCCGATCTCGTCTGATCTCGGAAGCTAAGCAGGGTCAGGCCTGGTTAGTACTTGGATGGGAGACCGCCTGGGAATACCAGGTGCTGTAGGCTTTTGCTTTTCTAGCCTGCAACCAGCAGGAGGCGCTCACGCCAGCTTACTTTTCTTCTTCTTCACTTGATCACATTTTTCTTTCTTTCTGTCTTTTCTTCTTTCCTTCTTTCTTTCCTCCACTACACCAGCAGGTAGCAGCACCTGGGGTTGCCGACGCAGTCAAATGGCAGCACATGCCGCACAGGGATTTCCTGCAGCAACACAGAGTGCAGTAAAAGCGTCGCCCAGCACACAGGTTATTCCGCCGCCTCAAACACGGGCAAAGTGTTTGCCCTAAACCTGAATCCACTGCATTGCTGGACATCACATCATCCACGTGTCAGTCCCGTCCCATATATCTGGAGCACAGCCACAATGCAGCTGTTGTCTGGACGGAATGTCCCAGTGAATCCGGCATGGCTGCACTTTTTTTTTATGACGCGACCACGCGGCAGACACAGAAACCGGCTGCATTGGAACATGTGCACCTGCGGTGATCTTAACGGCATCAGGTGTTTCGCTAAAGAGGAGACAAGGCAATGTGTCGGCATTCTCAAACTGCCGACAGAATGATTAAGACAAATTCTATATACGCATAGTACAGAAAAAATATCCAGAGTCTGAAATCCCGACAGCCGCCATCCCAAACGTATGTATGCCGGGGAGGGTCAGGCTGCGGCGGGGAGGGGTTAGGCTTCAAGAAGAGAGGCTAAGGGTTTGGCTGCGGTAAAAGGTTAGCGTTAGGAGGGCGTAACATACTTACCCGCCCAGGTGATGGAATTCGGTCATGTGACCACTGTCATTCTAAACGTCGGTCTCCCGTACCCAAATCGTATAACGGTATCACACACTATGGAGTCTATGTGCTAAGCCTTGGAGAAAGATAAAGTATCAACCAACCCGCTCCTTACACTTCTTTGTCAAACATAACCTGTAACATGGCAGTTAGGAGCTGATTGGCTGCTCCTTTATCTCTCTCCACTGTATCTCTCTCTCCAGTACATAGACCCTCTGTCGACTCCACAGCAATGGATGATTGCGGACATAGAAATGGTTCTGTTTCACCAATGTACTGTACTGAGTCCGCATGCTACCTCCTCTCTGAAACAGAAGTACAGCTCCCCACTTCTGCGTGGAACCACAAGTCTCAGCCAGCCTTCTTGGCAGTCTCTGAGTCACGCTGCTCGTTGGCGTCTCTCATCGGCTACCACCGTTCCCCCTCCAGCTGCTCTTTTACTTTTAAATCAACTTTATGCGAAATGACGCTGCGCGCTTCTATGCCCTTTTTTAAAAATGGCCTAATCGGAGTAGGATCTGACAGGCCACAAAATGGCTGCCATCAGAATGCCCTGGAAAGTGATGGCTTCAGAAAGTAGCATATTACGTGTTGGTGGGACGGGTCTGTAAGTCATACCTCACAACGTCAGGGAATCACGGTGCAGCCATCTTCTCTGGGCCTCAATGCCTTGTGTGGGCCCACGTCTGCAAGGTTACAGCAGCAGCAGCAGCAGCAGCAGCACCTGAAGTGCACAGGAATCTGTCTGCAACACTAATGCTAATTACAGACACTTGCCCGAGTCCTCGGTGTGTTCCTGGCTCCCAGCAACCCCCCCTCCCCAGCCACGGCCTGGACTCTGTGCAAAGCTGCCCACAGTGAGACAGCCTCCAGTCACAAGCAGACCAGCGCTGTCCCGAAGGCACGTAGAAAAGGAGCAAATGTGAGGCTGGTCTCTGCCTACGGCCACACCACCCTGAACACGCCCGATCTCGTCTGATCTCGGAAGCTAAGCAGGGTCAGGCCTGGTTAGTACTTGGATGGGAGACCGAGGGAATACCAGGTGCTGTAGGCTTTTGCTTTTCTAGCCTGCAACCAGCAGGAGGCGCTCACGCCAGCTTACTTTTCTTCTTCTTCACTTGATCACATTTTTCTTTCTTTCTGTCTTTTCTTCTTTCCTTCTTTCTTTCCTCCACTACACCAGCAGGTAGCAGCACCTGGGGTTGCCGACGCAGTCAAATGGCAGCACATGCCGCACAGGGATTTCCTGCAGCAACACAGAGTGCAGTAAAAGCGTCGCCCAGCACACAGGTTATTCCGCCGCCTCAAACACGGGCAAAGTGTTTGCCCTAAACCTGAATCCACTGCATTGCTGGACATCACATCATCCACGTGTCAGTCCGTCCCATATATCTGGAGCACAGCCACAATGCAGCTGTTGTCTGGACGGAATGTCCCAGTGAATCCGGCATGGCTGCACTTTTTTTTTATGACGCGACCACGCGGCAGACACAGAAACCGGCTGCATTGGAACATGTGCACCTGCGGTGATCTTAACGGCATCAGGTGTTTCGCTAAAGAGGAGACAAGGCAATGTGTCGGCATTCTCAAACTGCCGACAGAATGATTAAGACAAATTCTATATACGCATAGTACAGAAAAAATATCCAGAGTCTGAAATCCCGACAGCCGCCATCCCAAACGTATGTATGCCGGGGAGGGTCAGGCTGCGGCGGGGAGGGTTAGGCTTCAAGAAGAGAGGCTAAGGGTTTGGCTGCGGTAAAAGGTTAGCGTTAGGAGGGCGTAACATACTTACCCGCCCAGGTGATGGAATTCGGTCATGTGACCACTGTCATTCTAAACGTCGGTCCTCCCGTACCCAAATCGTATAACGGTATCACACACTATGGAGTCTATGTGCTAAGCCTTGGAGAAAGATAAAGTATCAACCAACCCGCTCCTTACACTTCTTTGTCAAACATAACCTGTAACATGGCAGTTAGGAGCTGATTGGCTGCTCCTTTATCTCTCTCCACTGTATCTCTCTCTCCAGTACATAGACCCTCTGTCGACTCCACAGCAATGGATGATTGCGGACATAGAAATGGTTCTGTTTCACCAATGTACTGTACTGAGTCCGCATGCTACCTCCTCTCTGAAACAGAAGTACAGCTCCCCACTTCTGCGTGGAACCACAAGTCTCAGCCAGCCTTCTTGGCAGTCTCTGAGTCACGCTGCTCGTTGGCGTCTCTCATCGGCTACCACCGTTCCCCCTCCAGCTGCTCTTTTACTTTTAAATCAACTTTATGCGAAATGACGCTGCGCGCTTCTATGCCCTTTTTTAAAAATGGCCTAATCGGAGTAGGATCTGACAGGCCACAAAATGGCTGCCATCAGAATGCCCTGGAAAGTGATGGCTTCAGAAAGTAGCATATTACGTGTTGGTGGGACGGGTCTGTAAGTCATACCTCACAACGTCAGGGAATCACGGTGCAGCCATCTTCTCTGGGCCTCAATGCCTTGTGTGGGCCCACGTCTGCAAGGTTACAGCAGCAGCAGCAGCAGCAGCAGCACCTGAAGTGCACAGGAATCTGTCTGCAACACTAATGCTAATTACAGACACTTGCCCGAGTCCTCGGTGTGTTCCTGGCTCCCAGCAACCCCCCCTCCCCAGCCACGGCCTGGACTCTGTGCAAAGCTGCCCACAGTGAGACAGCCTCCAGTCACAAGCAGACCAGCGCTGTCCCGAAGGCACGTAGAAAAGGAGCAAATGTGAGGCTGGTCTCTGCCTACGGCCACACCACCCTGAACACGCCCGATCTCGTCTGATCTCGGAAGCTAAGCAGGGTCAGGCCTGGTTAGTACTTGGATGGGAGACCGCCTGGGAATACCAGGTGCTGTAGGCTTTTGCTTTTCTAGCCTGCAACCAGCAGGAGGCGCTCACGCCAGCTTACTTTTTTTCTTCTTCTTCTTCACTTGATCACATTTTTCTTTCTTTCTGTCTTTTCTTCTTTCCTTCTTTCTTTCCTCCACTACACCAGCAGGTAGCAGCACCTGGGGTTGCCGACGCAGTCAAATGGCAGCACATGCCGCACAGGGATTTCCTGCAGCAACACAGAGTGCAGTAAAAGCGTCGCCCAGCACACAGGTTATTCCGCCGCCTCAAACACGGGCAAAGTGTTTGCCCTAAACCTGAATCCACTGCATTGCTGGACATCACATCATCCACGTGTCAGTCCGTCCCATATATCTGGAGCACAGCCACAATGCAGCTGTTGTCTGGACGGAATGTCCCAGTGAATCCGGCATGGCTGCACTTTTTATTTATGACGCGACCACGCGGCAGACACAGAAACCGGCTGCATTGGAACATGTGCACCTGCGGTGATCGTAACGGCATCAGGTGTTTCGCTAAAGAGGAGACAAGGCAACGTGTCGGCATTCTCAAACTGCCGACAGAATGATTAAGACAAATTCTATATACGCATAGTACAGAAAAAATATCCAGAGTCTGAAATCCCGACAGCTGCCATCCCAAACGTATGTATGCCGGGGAGGGTCAGGCTGCGGCGGGGAGGGTTAGGCTTCAAGAAGAGAGGCTAAGGGTTTGGCTGCGGTAAAAGGTTAGCGTTAGGAGGGTGTAACATACTTACCCGCCCAGGTGATGGAATTCGGTCATGTGACCACTGTCATTCTAAACGTCGGTCTCCCGTACCCAAATCGTATAACGGTATCACACACTATGGAGTCTATGTGCTAAGCCTTGGAGAAAGATAAAGTATCAACCAACCCGCTCCTTACACTTCTTTGTCAAACATAACCTGTAACATGGCAGTTAGGAGCTGATTGGCTGCTACTTTATCTCTCTCCACTGTATCTCTCTCTCCAGTACATAGACCCTCTGTCGACTCCACAGCAATGGATGATTGCGGACATAGAAATGGTTCTGTTTCACCAATGTACTGTACTGAGTCCGCATGCTACCTCCTCTCTGAAACAGAAGTACAGCTCCCCACTTCTGCGTGGAACCACAAGTCTCAGCCAGCCTTCTTGGCAGTCTCTGAGTCACGCTGCTCGTTGGCGTCTCTCATCGGCTACCACCGTTCCCCCTCCAGCTGCTCTTTTACTTTTAAATCAACTTTATGCGAAATGACGCTGCGCGCTTCTATGCCCTTTTTTAAAAATGGCCTAATCGGAGTAGGATCTGACAGGCCACAAAATGGCTGCCATCAGAATGCCCTGGAAAGTGATGGCTTCAGAAAGTAGCATATTACGTGTTGGTGGGACGGGTCTGTAAGTCATACCTCACAACGTCAGGGAATCACGGTGCAGCCATCTTCTCTGGGCCTCAATGCCTTGTGTGGGCCCACGTCTGCAAGGTTACAGCAGCAGCAGCAGCAGCAGCAGCAGCAGCAGCACCTGAAGTGCACAGGAATCTGTCTGCAACACTAATGCTAATTACAGACACTTGCCCGAGTCCTCGGTGTGTTCCTGGCTCCCAGAAACCCCCCCTCCCCAGCCACGGCCTGGACTCTGTGCAAAGCTGCCCACAGTGAGACAGCCTCCAGTCACAAGCAGACCAGCGCTGTCCCGAAGGCACGTAGAAAAGGAGCAAATGTGAGACCGTTCTCTGCCTACGGCCACACCACCCTGAACACGCCCGATCTCGTCTGATCTCGGAAGCTAAGCAGGGTCAGGCCTGGTTAGTACTTGGATGGGAGACCGCCTGGGAATACCAGGTGCTGTAGGCTTTTGCTTTTCTAGCCTGCAACCAGCAGGAGGCGCTCACGCCAGCTTACTTTTCTTCTTCTTCTTCTTCTTCACTTGATCACATTTTTCTTTCTTTCTGTCTTTTCTTCTTTCCTTCTTTCTTTCCTCCACTACACCAGCAGGTAGCAGCACCTGGGGTTGCCAACGCAGTCAAATGGCAGCACATGCCGCACAGGGATTTACTGCAGCAACACAGAGTGCAGTAAAAGCGTCGCCCAGCACACAGGTTATTCCGCCGCCTCAAACACGGGCAAAGTGTTTGCCCTAAACCTGAATCCACTGCATTGCTGGACATCACATCATCCACGTGTCAGTCCGTCCCATATATCTGGAGCACAGCCACAATGCAGCTGTTGTCTGGACGGAATGTCCCAGTGAATCCGGCATGGCTGCACTTTTTATTTATGACGCGACCACGCGGCAGACACAGAAACCGGCTGCATTGGAACATGTGCACCTGCGGTGATCTTAACGGCATCAGGTGTTTCGCTAAAGAGGAGACAAGGCAACGTGTCGGCATTCTCAAACTGCCGACAGAATGATTAAGACAAATTCTATATACGCATAGTACAGAAAAAATATCCAGAGTCTGAAATCCCGACAGCTGCCATCCCAAACGTATGTATGCCGGGGAGGGTCAGGCTGCGGCGGGGAGGGTTAGGCTTCAAGAAGAGAGGCTAAGGGTTTGGCTGCGGTAAAAGGTTAGCGTTAGGAGGGCGTAACATACTTACCCGCCCAGGTGATGGAATTCGGTCATGTGACCACTGTCATTCTAAACGTCGGTCTCCCGTACCCAAATCGTATAACGGTATCACACACTATGGAGTCTATGTGCTAAGCCTTGGAGAAAGATAAAGTATCAACCAACCCGCTCCTTACACTTCTTTGTCAAACATAACCTGTAACATGGCAGTTAGGAGCTGATTGGCTGCTACTTTATCTCTCTCCACTGTATCTCTCTCTCCAGTACATAGACCCTCTGTCGACTCCACAGCAATGGATGATTGCGGACATAGAAATGGTTCTGTTTCACCAATGTACTGTACTGAGTCCGCATGCTACCTCCTCTCTGAAACAGAAGTACAGCTCCCCACTTCTGCGTGGAACCACAAGTCTCAGCCAGCCTTCTTGGCAGTCTCTGAGTCACGCTGCTCGTTGGCGTCTCTCATCGGCTACCACCGTTCCCCCTCCAGCTGCTCTTTTACTTTTAAATCAACTTTATGCGAAATGACGCTGCGCGCTTCTATGCCCTTTTTTAAAAATGGCCTAATCGGAGTAGGATCTGACAGGCCACAAAATGGCTGCCATCAGAATGCCCTGGAAAGTGATGGCTTCAGAAAGTAGCATATTACGTGTTGGTGGGACGGGTCTGTAAGTCATACCTCACAACGTCAGGGAATCACGGTGCAGCCATCTTCTCTGGGCCTCAATGCCTTGTGTGGGCCCACGTCTGCAAGGTTACAGCAGCAGCAGCAGCAGCAGCAGCACCTGAAGTGCACAGGAATCTGTCTGCAACACTAATGCTAATTACAGACACTTGCCCGAGTCCTCGGTGTGTTCCTGGCTCCCAGCAACCCCCCCTCCCCAGCCACGGCCTGGACTCTGTGCAAAGCTGCCCACAGTGAGACAGCCTCCAGTCACAAGCAGACCAGCGCTGTCTCGAAGGCACGTAGAAAAGGAGCAAATGTGAGGCCGGTCTCTGCCTACGGCCACACCACCCTGAACACGCCCGATCTCGTCTGATCTCGGAAGCTAAGCAGGGTCAGGCCTGGTTAGTACTTGGATGGGAGACCGCCTGGGAATACCAGGTGCTGTAGGCTTTTGCTTTTCTAGCCTGCAACCAGCAGGAGGCGCTCACGCCAGCTTACTTTTTTTCTTCTTCTTCTTCACTTGATCACATTTTTCTTTCTTTCTGTCTTTTCTTCTTTCCTTCTTTCTTTCCTCCACTACACCAGCAGGTAGCAGCACCTGGGGTTGCCGACGCAGTCAAATGGCAGCACATGCCGCACAGGGATTTCCTGCAGCAACACAGAGTGCAGTAAAAGCGTCGCCCAGCACACAGGTTATTCCGCCGCCTCAAACACGGGCAAAGTGTTTGCCCTAAACCTGAATCCACTGCATTGCTGGACATCACATCATCCACGTGTCAGTCCGTCCCATATATCTGGAGCACAGCCACAATGCAGCTGTTGTCTGGACGGAATGTCCCAGTGAATCCGGCATGGCTGCACTTTTTATTTATGACGCGACCACGCGGCAGACACAGAAACCGGCTGCATTGGAACATGTGCACCTGCGGTGATCGTAACGGCATCAGGTGTTTCGCTAAAGAGGAGACAAGGCAACGTGTCGGCATTCTCAAACTGCCGACAGAATGATTAAGACAAATTCTATATACGCATAGTACAGAAAAAATATCCAGAGTCTGAAATCCCGACAGCTGCCATCCCAAACGTATGTATGCCGGGGAGGGTCAGGCTGCGGCGGGGAGGGTTAGGCTTCAAGAAGAGAGGCTAAGGGTTTGGCTGCGGTAAAAGGTTAGCGTTAGGAGGGCGTAACATACTTACCCGCCCAGGTGATGGAATTCGGTCATGTGACCACTGTCATTCTAAACGTCGGTCTCCCGTACCCAAATCGTATAACGGTATCACACACTATGGAGTCTATGTGCTAAGCCTTGGAGAAAGATAAAGTATCAACCAACCCGCTCCTTACACTTCTTTGTCAAACATAACCTGTAACATGGCAGTTAGGAGCTGATTGGCTGCTACTTTATCTCTCTCCACTGTATCTCTCTCTCCAGTACATAGACCCTCTGTCGACTCCACAGCAATGGATGATTGCGGACATAGAAATGGTTCTGTTTCACCAATGTACTGTACTGAGTCCGCATGCTACCTCCTCTCTGAAACAGAAGTACAGCTCCCCACTTCTGCGTGGAACCACAAGTCTCAGCCAGCCTTCTTGGCAGTCTCTGAGTCACGCTGCTCGTTGGCGTCTCTCATCGGCTACCACCGTTCCCCCTCCAGCTGCTCTTTTACTTTTAAATCAACTTTATGCGAAATGACGCTGCGCGCTTCTATGCCCTTTTTTAAAAATGGCCTAATCGGAGTAGGATCTGACAGGCCACAAAATGGCTGCCATCAGAATGCCCTGGAAAGTGATGGCTTCAGAAAGTAGCATATTACGTGTTGGTGGGACGGGTCTGTAAGTCATACCTCACAACGTCAGGGAATCACGGTGCAGCCATCTTCTCTGGGCCTCAATGCCTTGTGTGGGCCCACACCTGCAAGGTTACAGCAGCAGCAGCAGCAGCAGCAGCAGCAGCAGCAGCAGCACCTGAAGTGCACAGGAATCTGTCTGCAACACTAATGCTAATTACAGACACTTGCCCGAGTCCTCGGTGTGTTCCTGGCTCCCAGCAACCCCCCCTCCCCAGCCACGGCCTGGACTCTGTGCAAAGCTGCCCACAGTGAGACAGCCTCCAGTCACAAGCAGACCAGCGCTGTCCCGAAGGCACGTAGAAAAGGAGCAAATGTGAGGCTGGTCTCTGCCTACGGCCACACCACCCTGAACACGCCTGATCTCGTCTGATCTCGGAAGCTAAGCAGGGTCAGGCCTGGTTAGTACTTGGATGGGAGACCGCCTGGGAATACCAGGTGCTGTAGGCTTTTGCTTTTCTAGCCTGCAACCAGCAGGAGGCGCTCACGCCAGCTTACTTTTCTTCTTCTTCTTCACTTGATCACATTTTTCTTTCTTTCTGTCTTTTCTTCTTTCCTTCTTTCTTTCCTCCACTACACCAGCAGGTAGCAGCACCTGGGGTTGCCGACGCAGTCAAATGGCAGCACATGCCGCACAGGGATTTCCTGCAGCAACACAGAGTGCAGTAAAAGCGTCGCCCAGCACACAGGTTATTCCGCCGCCTCAAACACGGGCAAAGTGTTTGCCCTAAACCTGAACCCACTGCATTGCTGGACATCACATCATCCACGTGTCAGTCCGTCCCATATCAGAATCAGAATCAGAATCAGAATCAGAATCAGAATCAACTTTATTGGCCAGGTGTGCTTGCGCACACTCGGAATTTGTTGTGGATATACAGTGCAGCATCAAGCAGGGATGAAGGGGGGGGGGGGAAGAGGCCTTACATAGGTTACAGACACATTTCATGCTGGCAACACATGCTCATCGAGTAGCACAGCTGTACAGCAGGGACAGTACAGTATACACAGAGAATATGTACCCGCCAAGCTGCACAGCGCCTAGGCAGCCAATCAGCGGCGCCACTGGTCGCTGCAGCAGCCAGGTAGGTGACAATATAAGCAGGGACAGTACAGTGTCACACAGAGAACATATACCCACCAGGCTGCACAGCGCCTAGGCAGCCATCAGCGGCGCCACTGGTCGCTGCAGCAGCCAGGTAGGTGACAATATAGGCAGGGACAGTACAGTATCACACAGAGAACATATACCCGCCAAGCTGCACAGCGCCTAGGCACCGCACAGCCAGGTAGGTGACAATATGAGCAGGGACATTACAGTATCACACAGAACATATACCCGCCAAGCTGCACAGCGCCTAGGCAGCCATCAGCGGCGCCACTGGTCGCTGCAGCAGCCAGGTAGGTGACAATATAAGCAGGGACAGTACAGTGTCACACAGAGAACATATACCCCCAGGCTGCACAGCGCCTAGGCAGCCATCAGCGGCGCCACTGGTCGCTGCGGCAGCCAGATAGGTGACAATATAAGCAGGGACAGTACAGTACCACACAGAGAACATATACCTGCCAAGCTGCACAGCGCCTAGGCACCGCGCAGCCAGGTAGGTGACAATATAAGCAGGGACATTACAGTATCACACAGAACATATACCCACCAAGCTGCACAGCGCCTAGGCAGCCATCAGCGGCGCCACTGGTCGCTGCAGCAGCTGGGTGGTAACAGTATGAGCAAAGATACCGCAGTTATAGCAGGGACAGTACAGTTTTCACACAGGGGAACCACAGGGTACACAGGGGGTTACATATGCTGATTGCACAGATCCTAGGCAGCCATTTGCGGCGCCAGCTTCCTGTAGGGGAACAGCGTGGAGAGCCAGCAGGGGGGAGGGGGAGGGGGGGAGAAAGAGTCACTGGGGCCTGATGGAGTCAGTGGGGCCTAGGGCTGGAGTTGGGCCCTCCCTGGCTTGAGTTCCAATGGACCAGACGTCCAGACGTACCTCCTCCCTGGAGGGCGACGCCAGAGGCATAAAATGTCTTCTACAGCCTCTGGTGCTGGGGATCAGCAGCCGGGGCCTGCGGCCTGATCGCTTCTCATGTGAGGGTCAGCCGGGCGCCGGGGGGGGGGGGGGCCGCAGCCGTCTTTGTGATCATGCCGCCAGGTCCTCCCTCCTGGGCCCTGAGTCACCAGCGTCTTCCCGGGGGCCAGCTCCGTGCCGCGGGTGTCTTCGGCGGCGGCGGTGGTATTTGATCCGTCTGTGATCGGAAGCTTCCCTTAGCTTCCCTGGCGCTGACCTCGCAGTAGAGGTCACGCTGCTGTGTATCGTACGTCGTGCCGGGCCATGGCGGTGCGGCCGGGAGGGTGGACACCGTGCCGTCGGAAGCCGGGTAGCTGCCGCCAGGTCACCTTCCCTCTTCCCCTCCGTCCTCCCTCGTCTGCGTCTCCCCGCTGCTCTGGGGGCCGGGGATGTAAGCTCCGGTGGATGGGAGCTCGCGTGTGTGCGACCATCCCCGGCCCCGACCGGAAGTTGAATATCCAATATATCTGGAGCACAGCCACAATGCAGCTGTTGTCTGGACGGAATGTCCCAGTGAATCCGGCATGGCTGCACTTTTTATTTATGACGCGACCACGCGGCAGACACAGAAACCGGCTGCATTGGAACATGTGCACCTGCGGTGATCTTAACGGCATCAGGTGTTTCGCTAAAGAGGAGACAAGGCAACGTGTCGGCATTCTCAAACTGCCGACAGAATGATTAAGACAAATTCTATATACGCATAGTACAGAAAAAATATCCAGAGTCTGAAATCCCGACAGCTGCCATCCCAAACGTATGTATGCCGGGGAGGGTCAGGCTGCGGCGGGGAGGGTTAGGCTTCAAGAAGAGAGGCTAAGGGTTTGGCTGCGGTAAAAGGTTAGCGTTAGGAGGGCGTAACATACTTACCCGCCCAGGTGATGGAATTCGGTCATGTGACCACTGTCATTCTAAACGTCGGTCTCCCGTACCCAAATCGTATAACGGTATCACACACTATGGAGTCTATGTGCTAAGCCTTGGAGAAAGATAAAGTATCAACCAACCCGCTCCTTACACTTCTTTGTCAAACATAACCTGTAACATGGCAGTTAGGAGCTGATTGGCTGCTACTTTATCTCTCTCCACTGTATCTCTCTCTCCAGTACATAGACCCTCTGTCGACTCCACAGCAATGGATGATTGCGGACATAGAAATGGTTCTGTTTCACCAATGTACTGTACTGAGTCCGCATGCTACCTCCTCTCTGAAACAGAAGTACAGCTCCCCACTTCTGCGTGGAACCACAAGTCTCAGCCAGCCTTCTTGGCAGTCTCTGAGTCACGCTGCTCGTTGGCGTCTCTCATCGGCTACCACCGTTCCCCCTCCAGCTGCTCTTTTACTTTTAAATCAACTTTATGCGAAATGACGCTGCGCGCTTCTATGCCCTTTTTTAAAAATGGCCTAATCGGAGTAGGATCTGACAGGCCACAAAATGGCTGCCATCAGAATGCCCTGGAAAGTGATGGCTTCAGAAAGTAGCATATTACGTGTTGGTGGGACGGGTCTGTAAGTCATACCTCACAACGTCAGGGAATCACGGTGCAGCCATCTTCTCTGGGCCTCAATGCCTTGTGTGGGCCCACGTCTGCAAGGTTACAGCAGCAGCAGCAGCAGCAGCAGCACCTGAAGTGCACAGGAATCTGTCTGCAACACTAATGCTAATTACAGACACTTGCCCGAGTCCTCGGTGTGTTCCTGGCTCCCAGCAACCCCCCCTCCCCAGCCACGGCCTGGACTCTGTGCAAAGCTGCCCACAGTGAGACAGCCTCCAGTCACAAGCAGACCAGCGCTGTCCCGAAGGCACGTAGAAAAGGAGCAAATGTGAGGCTGGTCTCTGCCTACGGCCACACCACCCTGAACACGCCCGATCTCGTCTGATCTCGGAAGCTAAGCAGGGTCAGGCCTGGTTAGTACTTGGATGGGAGACCGCCTGGGAATACCAGGTGCTGTAGGCTTTTGCTTTTCTAGCCTGCAACCAGCAGGAGGCGCTCACGCCAGCTTACTTTTTTTCTTCTTCTTCTTCACTTGATCACATTTTTCTTTCTTTCTGTCTTTTCTTCTTTCCTTCTTTCTTTCCTCCACTACACCAGCAGGTAGCAGCACCTGGGGTTGCCGACGCAGTCAAATGGCAGCACATGCCGCACAGGGATTTCCTGCAGCAACACAGAGTGCAGTAAAAGCGTCGCCCAGCACACAGGTTATTCCGCCGCCTCAAACACGGGCAAAGTGTTTGCCCTAAACCTGAATCCACTGCATTGCTGGACATCACATCATCCACGTGTCAGTCCGTCCCATATATCTGGAGCACAGCCACAATGCAGCTGTTGTCTGGACGGAATGTCCCAGTGAATCCGGCATGGCTGCACTTTTTATTTATGACGCGACCACGCGGCAGACACAGAAACCGGCTGCATTGGAACATGTGCACCTGCGGTGATCTTAACGGCATCAGGTGTTTCGCTAAAGAGGAGACAAGGCAACGTGTCGGCATTCTCAAACTGCCGACAGAATGATTAAGACAAATTCTATATACGCATAGTACAGAAAAAATATCCAGAGTCTGAAATCCCGACAGCCGCCATCCCAAACGTATGTATGCCGGGGAGGGTCAGGCTGCGGCGGGGAGGGTTAGGCTTCAAGAAGAGAGGCTAAGGGTTTGGCTGCGGTAAAAGGTTAGCGTTAGGAGGGCGTAACATACTTACCCGCCCAGGTGATGGAATTCGGTCATGTGACCACTGTCATTCTAAACGTCGGTCTCCCGTACCCAAATCGTATAACGGTATCACACACTATGGAGTCTATGTGCTAAGCCTTGGAGAAAGATAAAGTATCAACCAACCCGCTCCTTACACTTCTTTGTCAAACATAACCTGTAACATGGCAGTTAGGAGCTGATTGTCTGCTACTTTATCTCTCTCCACTGTATCTCTCTCTCCAGTACATAGACCCTCTGTCGACTCCACAGCAATGGATGATTGCGGACATAGAAATGGTTCTGTTTCACCAATGTACTGTACTGAGTCCGCATGCTACCTCCTCTCTGAAACAGAAGTACAGCTCCCCACTTCTGCGTGGAACCACAAGTCTCAGCCAGCCTTCTTGGCAGTCTCTGAGTCACGCTGCTCGTTGGCGTCTCTCATCGGCTACCACCGTTCCCCCTCCAGCTGCTCTTTTACTTTTAAATCAACTTTATGCGAAATGACGCTGCGCGCTTCTATGCCCTTTTTTAAAAATGGCCTAATCGGAGTAGGATCTGACAGGCCACAAAATGGCTGCCATCAGAATGCCCTGGAAAGTGATGGCTTCAGAAAGTAGCATATTACGTGTTGGTGGGACGGGTCTGTAAGTCATACCTCACAACGTCAGGGAATCACGGTGCAGCCATCTTCTCTGGGCCTCAATGCCTTGTGTGGGCCCACGTCTGCAAGGTTACAGCAGCAGCAGCAGCAGCAGCACCTGAAGTGCACAGGAATCTGTCTGCAACACTAATGCTAATTACAGACACTTGCCCGAGTCCTCGGTGTGTTCCTGGCTCCCAGCAACCCCCCCTCCCCAGCCACGGCCTGGACTCTGTGCAAAGCTGCCCACAGTGAGACAGCCTCCAGTCACAAGCAGACCAGCGCTGTCCCGAAGGCACGTAGAAAAGGAGCAAATGTGAGGCTGGTCTCTGCCTACGGCCACACCACCCTGAACACGCCCGATCTCGTCTGATCTCGGAAGCTAAGCAGGGTCAGGCCTGGTTAGTACTTGGATGGGAGACCGCCTGGGAATACCAGGTGCTGTAGGCTTTTGCTTTTCTAGCCTGCAACCAGCAGGAGGCGCTCACGCCAGCTTACTTTTCTTCTTCTTCTTCACTTGATCACATTTTTCTTTCTTTCTGTCTTTTCTTCTTTCCTTCTTTCTTTCCTCCACTACACCAGCAGGTAGCAGCACCTGGGGTTGCCAACGCAGTCAAATGGCAGCACATGCCGCACAGGGATTTCCTGCAGCAACACAGAGTGCAGTAAAAGCGTCGCCCAGCACACAGGTTATTCCGCCGCCTCAAACACGGGCAAAGTGTTTGCCCTAAACCTGAATCCACTGCATTGCTGGACATCACATCATCCACGTGTCAGTTCCTTCCCATATATCTGGAGCACAGCCACAATGCAGCTGTTGTCTGGACGGAATGTCCCAGTGAATCCGGCATGGCTGCACTTTTTATTTATGACGCGACCACGCGGCAGACACAGAAACCGGCTGCATTGGAACATGTGCACCTGCGGTGATCTTAACGGCATCAGGTGTTTCGCTAAAGAGGAGACAAGGCAACGTGTCGGCATTCTCAAACTGACGACAGAATGATTAAGACAAATTCTATATACGCATAGTACAGAAAAAATATCCAGAGTCTGAAATCCCGACAGCTGCCATCCCAAACGTATGTATGCCGGGGAGGGTCAGGCTGCGGCGGGGAGGGTTAGGCTTCAAGAAGAGAGGCTAAGGGTTTGGCTGCGGTAAAAGGTTAGCGTTAGGAGGGCGTAACATACTTACCCGCCCAGGTGATGGAATTCGGTCATGTGACCACTGTCATTCTAAACGTCGGTCTCCCGTACCCAAATCGTATAACGGTATCACACACTATGGAGTCTATGTGCTAAGCCTTGGAGAAAGATAAAGTATCAACCAACCCGCTCCTTACACTTCTTTGTCAAACATAACCTGTAACATGGCAGTTAGGAGCTGATTGTCTGCTACTTTATCTCTCTCCACTGTATCTCTCTCTCTCCAGTACATAGACCCTCTGTCGACTCCACAGCAATGGATGATTGCGGACATAGAAATGGTTCTGTTTCACCAATGTACTGTACTGAGTCCGCATGCTACCTCCTCTCTGAAACAGAAGTACAGCTCCCCACTTCTGCGTGGAACCACAAGTCTCAGCCAGCCTTCTTGGCAGTCTCTGAGTCACGCTGCTCGTTGGCGTCTCTCATCGGCTACCACCGTTCCCCCTCCAGCTGCTCTTTTACTTTTAAATCAACTTTATGCGAAATGACGCTGCGCGCTTCTATGCCCTTTTTTAAAAATGGCCTAATCGGAGTAGGATCTGACAGGCCACAAAATGGCTGCCATCAGAATGCCCTGGAAAGTGATGGCTTCAGAAAGTAGCATATTACGTGTTGGTGGGACGGGTCTGTAAGTCATACCTCACAACGTCAGGGAATCACGGTGCAGCCATCTTCTCTGGGCCTCAATGCCTTGTGTGGGCCCACGTCTGCAAGGTTACAGCAGCAGCAGCAGCAGCAGCAGCAGCAGCAGCACCTGAAGTGCACAGGAATCTGTCTGCAACACTAATGCTAATTACAGACACTTGCCCGTGTCCTCGGTGTGTTCCTGGCTCCCAGCAACCCCCCCTCCCCAGCCACGGCCTGGACTCTGTGCAAAGCTGCCCACAGTGAGACAGCCTCCAGTCACAAGCAGACCAGCGCTGTCCCGAAGGCACGTAGAAAAGGAGCAAATGTGAGGCTGGTCTCTGCCTACGGCCACACCACCCTGAACACGCCCGATCTCGTCTGATCTCGGAAGCTAAGCAGGGTCAGGCCTGGTTAGTACTTGGATGGGAGACCGCCTGGGAATACCAGGTGCTGTAGGCTTTTGCTTTTCTAGCCTGCAACCAGCAGGAGGCGCTCACGCCAGCTTACTTTTCTTCTTCTTCACTTGATCACATTTTTCTTTCTTTCTGTCTTTTCTTCTTTCCTTCTTTCTTTCCTCCACTACACCAGCAGGTAGCAGCACCTGGGGTTGCCGACGCAGTCAAATGGCAGCACATGCCGCACAGGGATTTCCTGCAGCAACACAGAGTGCAGTAAAAGCGTCGCCCAGCACACAGGTTATTCCGCCGCCTCAAACACGGGCAAAGTGTTTGCCCTAAACCTGAATCCACTGCATTGCTGGACATCACATCATCCACGTGTCAGTCCGTCCCATATATCTGGAGCACAGCCACAATGCAGCTGTTGTCTGGACGGAATGTCCCAGTGAATCCGGCATGGCTGCACTTTTTTTTTATGACGCGACCACGCGGCAGACACAGAAACCGGCTGCATTGGAACATGTGCACCTGCGGTGATCTTAACGGCATCAGGTGTTTCGCTAAAGAGGAGACAAGGCAATGTGTCGGCATTCTCAAACTGCCGACAGAATGATTAAGACAAATTCTATATACGCATAGTACAGAAAAAATATCCAGAGTCTGAAATCCCGACAGCCGCCATCCCAAACGTATGTATGCCGGGGAGGGTCAGGCTGCGGCGGGGAGGGTTAGGCTTCAAGAAGAGAGGCTAAGGGTTTGGCTGCGGTAAAAGGTTAGCGTTAGGAGGGCGTAACATACTTACCCGCCCAGGTGATGGAATTCGGTCATGTGACCACTGTCATTCTAAACGTCGGTCTCCCGTACCCAAATCGTATAACGGTATCACACACTATGGAGTCTATGTGCTAAGCCTTGGAGAAAGATAAAGTATCAACCAACCCGCTCCTTACACTTCTTTGTCAAACATAACCTGTAACATGGCAGTTAGGAGCTGATTGGCTGCTCCTTTATCTCTCTCCACTGTATCTCTCTCTCCAGTACATAGACCCTCTGTCGACTCCACAGCAATGGATGATTGCGGACATAGAAATGGTTCTGTTTCACCAATGTACTGTACTGAGTCCGCATGCTACCTCCTCTCTGAAACAGAAGTACAGCTCCCCACTTCTGCGTGGAACCACAAGTCTCAGCCAGCCTTCTTGGCAGTCTCTGAGTCACGCTGCTCGTTGGCGTCTCTCATCGGCTACCACCGTTCCCCCTCCAGCTGCTCTTTTACTTTTAAATCAACTTTATGCGAAATGACGCTGCGCGCTTCTATGCCCTTTTTTAAAAATGGCCTAATCGGAGTAGGATCTGACAGGCCACAAAATGGCTGCCATCAGAATGCCCTGGAAAGTGATGGCTTCAGAAAGTAGCATATTACGTGTTGGTGGGACGGGTCTGTAAGTCATACCTCACAACGTCAGGGAATCACGGTGCAGCCATCTTCTCTGGGCCTCAATGCCTTGTGTGGGCCCACGTCTGCAAGGTTACAGCAGCAGCAGCAGCAGCATCTGAAGTGCACAGGAATCTGTCTGCAACACTAATGCTAATTACAGACACTTGCCCGAGTCCTCGGTGTGTTCCTGGCTCCCAGCAACCCCCCCTCCCCAGCCACGGCCTGGACTCTGTGCAAAGCTGCCCACAGTGAGACAGCCTCCAGTCACAAGCAGACCAGCGCTGTCCCGAAGGCACGTAGAAAAGGAGCAAATGTGAGGCTGTTCTCTGCCTACGGCCACACCACCCTGAACACGCCCGATCTCGTCTGATCTCGGAAGCTAAGCAGGGTCAGGCCTGGTTAGTACTTGGATGGGAGACCGCCTGGGAATACCAGGTGCTGTAGGCTTTTGCTTTTCTAGCCTGCAACCAGCAGGAGGCGCTCACGCCAGCTTACTTTTCTTCTTCTTCTTCTTCTTCACTTGATCACATTTTTCTTTCTTTCTGTCTTTTCTTCTTTCCTTCTTTCTTTCCTCCACTACACCAGCAGGTAGCAGCACCTGGGGTTGCCAACGCAGTCAAATGGCAGCACATGCCGCACAGGGATTTACTGCAGCAACACAGAGTGCAGTAAAAGCGTCGCCCAGCACACAGGTTATTCCGCCGCCTCAAACACGGGCAAAGTGTTTGCCCTAAACCTGAATCCACTGCATTGCTGGACATCACATCATCCTTGTGTCAGTCCGTCCCATATATCTGGAGCACAGCCACAATGCAGCTGTTGTCTGGACGGAATGTCCCAGTGAATCCGGCATGGCTGCACTTTTTATTTATGACGCGACCACGCGGCAGACACAGAAACCGGCTGCATTGGAACATGTGCACCTGCGGTGATCTTAACGGCATCAGGTGTTTCGCTAAAGAGGAGACAAGGCAACGTGTCGGCATTCTCAAACTGACGACAGAATGATTAAGACAAATTCTATATACGCATAGTACAGAAAAAATATCCAGAGTCTGAAATCCCGACAGCTGCCATCCCAAACGTATGTATGCCGGGGAGGGTCAGGCTGCGGCGGGGAGGGTTAGGCTTCAAGAAGAGAGGCTAAGGGTTTGGCTGCGGTAAAAGGTTAGCGTTAGGAGGGCGTAACATACTTACCCGCCCAGGTGATGGAATTCGGTCATGTGACCACTGTCATTCTAAACGTCGGTCTCCCGTACCCAAATCGTATAACGGTATCACACACTATGGAGTCTATGTGCTAAGCCTTGGAGAAAGATAAAGTATCAACCAACCCGCTCCTTACACTTCTTTGTCAAACATAACCTGTAACATGGCAGTTAGGAGCTGATTGGCTGCTACTTTATCTCTCTCCACTGTATCTCTCTCTCTCCAGTACATAGACCCTCTGTCGACTCCACAGCAATGGATGATTGCGGACATAGAAATGGTTCTGTTTCACCAATGTACTGTACTGAGTCCGCATGCTACCTCCTCTCTGAAACAGAAGTACAGCTCCCCACTTCTGCGTGGAACCACAAGTCTCAGCCAGCCTTCTTGGCAGTCTCTGAGTCACGCTGCTCGTTGGCGTCTCTCATCGGCTACCACCGTTCCCCCTCCAGCTGCTCTTTTACTTTTAAATCAACTTTATGCGAAATGACGCTGCGCGCTTCTATGCCCTTTTTTAAAAATGGCCTAATCGGAGTAGGATCTGACAGGCCACAAAATGGCTGCCATCAGAATGCCCTGGAAAGTGATGGCTTCAGAAAGTAGCATATTACGTGTTGGTGGGACGGGTCTGTAAGTCATACCTCACAACGTCAGGGAATCACGGTGCAGCCATCTTCTCTGGGCCTCAATGCCTTGTGTGGGCCCACGTCTGCAAGGTTACAGCAGCAGCAGCAGCAGCAGCAGCAGCACCTGAAGTGCACAGGAATCTGTCTGCAACACTAATGCTAATTACAGACACTTGCCCGAGTCCTCGGTGTGTTCCTGGCTCCCAGCAACCCCCCCTCCCCAGCCACGGCCTGGACTCTGTGCAAAGCTGCCCACAGTGAGACAGCCTCCAGTCACAAGCAGACCAGCGCTGTCCCGAAGGCACGTAGAAAAGGAGCAAATGTGAGGCTGTTCTCTGCCTACGGCCACACCACCCTGAACACGCCCGATCTCGTCTGATCTCGGAAGCTAAGCAGGGTCAGGCCTGGTTAGTACTTGGATGGGAGACTGCCTGGGAATACCAGGTGCTGTAGGCTTTTGCTTTTCTAGCCTGCAACCAGCAGGAGGCGCTCACGCCAGCTTACTTTTCTTCTTCTTCACTTGATCACATTTTTCTTTCTTTCTGTCTTTTCTTCTTTCCTTCTTTCTTTCCTCCACTACACCAGCAGGTAGCAGCACCTGGGGTTGCCGACGCAGTCAAATGGCAGCACATGCCGCACAGGGATTTCCTGCAGCAACACAGAGTGCAGTAAAAGCGTCGCCCAGCACACAGGTTATTCCGCCGCCTCAAACACGGGCAAAGTGTTTGCCCTAAACCTGAATCCACTGCATTGCTGGACATCACATCATCCACGTGTCAGTCCGTCCCATATATCTGGAGCACAGCCACAATGCAGCTGTTGTCTGGACGGAATGTCCCAGTGAATCCGGCATGGCTGCACTTTTTTTTTATGACGCGACCACGCGGCAGACACAGAAACCGGCTGCATTGGAACATGTGCACCTGCGGTGATCTTAACGGCAACAGGTGTTTCGCTAAAGAGGAGACAAGGCAATGTGTCGGCATTCTCAAACTGCCGACAGAATGATTAAGACAAATTCTATATACGCATAGTACAGAAAAAATATCCAGAGTCTGAAATCCCGACAGCCGCCATCCCAAACGTATGTATGCCGGGGAGGGTCAGGCTGCGGCGGGGAGGGTTAGGCTTCAAGAAGAGAGGCTAAGGGTTTGGCTGCGGTAAAAGGTTAGCGTTAGGAGGGCGTAACATACTTACCCGCCCAGGTGATGGAATTCGGTCATGTGACCACTGTCATTCTAAACGTCGGTCTCCCGTACCCAAATCGTATAACGGTATCACACACTATGGAGTCTATGTGCTAAGCCTTGGAGAAAGATAAAGTATCAACCAACCCGCTCCTTACACTTCTTTGTCAAACATAACCTGTAACATGGCAGTTAGGAGCTGATTGGCTGCTCCTTTATCTCTCTCCACTGTATCTCTCTCTCCAGTACATAGACCCTCTGTCGACTCCACAGCAATGGATGATTGCGGACATAGAAATGGTTCTGTTTCACCAATGTACTGTACTGAGTCCGCATGCTACCTCCTCTCTGAAACAGAAGTACAGCTCCCCACTTCTGCGTGGAACCACAAGTCTCAGCCAGCCTTCTTGGCAGTCTCTGAGTCACGCTGCTCGTTGGCGTCTCTCATCGGCTACCACCGTTCCCCCTCCAGCTGCTCTTTTACTTTTAAATCAACTTTATGCGAAATGACGCTGCGCGCTTCTATGCCCTTTTTTAAAAATGGCCTAATCGGAGTAGGATCTGACAGGCCACAAAATGGCTGCCATCAGAATGCCCTGGAAAGTGATGGCTTCAGAAAGTAGCATATTACGTGTTGGTGGGACGGGTCTGTAAGTCATACCTCACAACGTCAGGGAATCACGGTGCAGCCATCTTCTCTGGGCCTCAATGCCTTGTGTGGGCCCACGTCTGCAAGGTTACAGCAGCAGCAGCAGCAGCACCTGAAGTGCACAGGAATCTGTCTGCAACACTAATGCTAATTACAGACACTTGCCCGAGTCCTCGGTGTGTTCCTGGCTCCCAGCAACCCCCCCTCCCCAGCCACGGCCTGGACTCTGTGCAAAGCTGCCCACAGTGAGACAGCCTCCAGTCACAAGCAGACCAGCGCTGTCTCGAAGGCACGTAGAAAAGGAGCAAATGTGAGGCCGGTCTCTGCCTACGGCCACACCACCCTGAACACGCCCGATCTCGTCTGATCTCGGAAGCTAAGCAGGGTCAGGCCTGGTTAGTACTTGGATGGGAGACCGCCTGGGAATACCAGGTGCTGTAGGCTTTTGCTTTTCTAGCCTGCAACCAGCAGGAGGCGCTCACGCCAGCTTACTTTTTTTCTTCTTCTTCTTCACTTGATCACATTTTTCTTTCTTTCTGTCTTTTCTTCTTTCCTTCTTTCTTTCCTCCACTACACCAGCAGGTAGCAGCACCTGGGGTTGCCGACGCAGTCAAATGGCAGCACATGCCGCACAGGGATTTCCTGCAGCAACACAGAGTGCAGTAAAAGCGTCGCCCAGCACACAGGTTATTCCGCCGCCTCAAACACGGGCAAAGTGTTTGCCCTAAACCTGAATCCACTGCATTGCTGGACATCACATCATCCACGTGTCAGTCCGTCCCATATATCTGGAGCACAGCCACAATGCAGCTGTTGTCTGGACGGAATGTCCCAGTGAATCCGGCATGGCTGCACTTTTTATTTATGACGCGACCACGCGGCAGACACAGAAACCGGCTGCATTGGAACATGTGCACCTGCGGTGATCTTAACGGCATCAGGTGTTTCGCTAAAGAGGAGACAAGGCAACGTGTCGGCATTCTCAAACTGCCGACAGAATGATTAAGACAAATTCTATATACGCATAGTACAGAAAAAATATCCAGAGTCTGAAATCCCGACAGCCGCCATCCCAAACGTATGTATGCCGGGGAGGGTCAGGCTGCGGCGGGGAGGGTTAGGCTTCAAGAAGAGAGGCTAAGGGTTTGGCTGCGGTAAAAGGTTAGCGTTAGGAGGGCGTAACATACTTACCCGCCCAGGTGATGGAATTCGGTCATGTGACCACTGTCATTCTAAACGTCGGTCTCCCGTACCCAAATCGTATAACGGTATCACACACTATGGAGTCTATGTGCTAAGCCTTGGAGAAAGATAAAGTATCAACCAACCCGCTCCTTACACTTCTTTGTCAAACATAACCTGTAACATGGCAGTTAGGAGCTGATTGGCTGCTACTTTATCTCTCTCCACTGTATCTCTCTCTCTCCAGTACATAGACCCTCTGTCGACTCCACAGCAATGGATGATTGCGGACATAGAAATGGTTCTGTTTCACCAATGTACTGTACTGAGTCCGCATGCTACCTCCTCTCTGAAACAGAAGTACAGCTCCCCACTTCTGCGTGGAACCACAAGTCTCAGCCAGCCTTCTTGGCAGTCTCTGAGTCACGCTGCTCGTTGGCGTCTCTCATCGGCTACCACCGTTCCCCCTCCAGCTGCTCTTTTACTTTTAAATCAACTTTATGCGAAATGACGCTGCGCGCTTCTATGCCCTTTTTTAAAAATGGCCTAATCGGAGTAGGATCTGACAGGCCACAAAATGGCTGCCATCAGAATGCCCTGGAAAGTGATGGCTTCAGAAAGTAGCATATTACGTGTTGGTGGGACGGGTCTGTAAGTCATACCTCACAACGTCAGGGAATCACGGTGCAGCCATCTTCTCTGGGCCTCAATGCCTTGTGTGGGCCCACGTCTGCAAGGTTACAGCAGCAGCAGCAGCAGCAGCAGCAGCAGCAGCACCTGAAGTGCACAGGAATCTGTCTGCAACACTAATGCTAATTACAGACACTTGCCCGAGTCCTCGGTGTGTTCCTGGCTCCCAGCAACCCCCCCTCCCCAGCCACGGCCTGGACTCTGTGCAAAGCTGCCCACAGTGAGACAGCCTCCAGTCACAAGCAGACCAGCGCTGTCTCGAAGGCACGTAGAAAAGGAGCAAATGTGAGGCCGGTCTCTGCCTACGGCCACACCACCCTGAACACGCCCGATCTCGTCTGATCTCGGAAGCTAAGCAGGGTCAGGCCTGGTTAGTACTTGGATGGGAGACCGCCTGGGAATACCAGGTGCTGTAGGCTTTTGCTTTTCTAGCCTGCAACCAGCAGGAGGCGCTCACGCCAGCTTACTTTTTTTCTTCTTCTTCTTCACTTGATCACATTTTTCTTTCTTTCTGTCTTTTCTTCTTTCCTTCTTTCTTTCCTCCACTACACCAGCAGGTAGCAGCACCTGGGGTTGCCGACGCAGTCAAATGGCAGCACATGCCGCACAGGGATTTCCTGCAGCAACACAGAGTGCAGTAAAAGCGTCGCCCAGCACACAGGTTATTCCGCCGCCTCAAACACGGGCAAAGTGTTTGCCCTAAACCTGAATCCACTGCATTGCTGGACATCACATCATCCACGTGTCAGTCCGTCCCATATATCTGGAGCACAGCCACAATGCAGCTGTTGTCTGGACGGAATGTCCCAGTGAATCCGGCATGGCTGCACTTTTTATTTATGACGCGACCACGCGGCAGACACAGAAACCGGCTGCATTGGAACATGTGCACCTGCGGTGATCTTAACGGCATCAGGTGTTTCGCTAAAGAGGAGACAAGGCAACGTGTCGGCATTCTCAAACTGCCGACAGAATGATTAAGACAAATTCTATATACGCATAGTACAGAAAAAATATCCAGAGTCTGAAATCCCGACAGCCGCCATCCCAAACGTATGTATGCCGGGGAGGGTCAGGCTGCGGCGGGGAGGGTTAGGCTTCAAGAAGAGAGGCTAAGGGTTTGGCTGCGGTAAAAGGTTAGCGTTAGGAGGGCGTAACATACTTACCCGCCCAGGTGATGGAATTCGGTCATGTGACCACTGTCATTCTAAACGTCGGTCTCCCGTACCCAAATCGTATAACGGTATCACACACTATGGAGTCTATGTGCTAAGCCTTGGAGAAAGATAAAGTATCAACCAACCCGCTCCTTACACTTCTTTGTCAAACATAACCTGTAACATGGCAGTTAGGAGCTGATTGGCTGCTACTTTATCTCTCTCCACTGTATCTCTCTCTCCAGTACATAGACCCTCTGTCGACTCCACAGCAATGGATGATTGCGGACATAGAAATGGTTCTGTTTCACCAATGTACTGTACTGAGTCCGCATGCTACCTCCTCTCTGAAACAGAAGTACAGCTCCCCACTTCTGCGTGGAACCACAAGTCTCAGCCAGCCTTCTTGGCAGTCTCTGAGTCACGCTGCTCGTTGGCGTCTCTCATCGGCTACCACCGTTCCCCCTCCAGCTGCTCTTTTACTTTTAAATCAACTTTATGCGAAATGACGCTGCGCGCTTCTATGCCCTTTTTTAAAAATGGCCTAATCGGAGTAGGATCTGACAGGCCACAAAATGGCTGCCATCAGAATGCCCTGGAAAGTGATGGCTTCAGAAAGTAGCATATTACGTGTTGGTGGGACGGGTCTGTAAGTCATACCTCACAACGTCAGGGAATCACGGTGCAGCCATCTTCTCTGGGCCTCAATGCCTTGTGTGGGCCCACGTCTGCAAGGTTACAGCAGCAGCAGCAGCAGCAGCAGCAGCACCTGAAGTGCACAGGAATCTGTCTGCAACACTAATGCTAATTACAGACACTTGCCCGAGTCCTCGGTGTGTTCCTGGCTCCCAGCAACCCCCCCTCCCCAGCCACGGCCTGGACTCTGTGCAAAGCTGCCCACAGTGAGACAGCCTCCAGTCACAAGCAGACCAGCGCTGTCCCGAAGGCACGTAGAAAAGGAGCAAATGTGAGGCTGGTCTCTGCCTACGGCCACACCACCCTGAACACGCCCGATCTCGTCTGATCTCGGAAGCTAAGCAGGGTCAGGCCTGGTTAGTACTTGGATGGGAGACCGCCTGGGAATACCAGGTGCTGTAGGCTTTTGCTTTTCTAGCCTGCAACCAGCAGGAGGCGCTCACGCCAGCTTACTTTTCTTCTTCTTCACTTGATCACATTTTTCTTTCTTTCTGTCTTTTCTTCTTTCCTTCTTTCTTTCCTCCACTACACCAGCAGGTAGCAGCACCTGGGGTTGCCGACGCAGTCAAATGGCAGCACATGCCGCACAGGGATTTCCTGCAGCAACACAGAGTGCAGTAAAAGCGTCGCCCAGCACACAGGTTATTCCGCCGCCTCAAACACGGGCAAAGTGTTTGCCCTAAACCTGAATCCACTGCATTGCTGGACATCACATCATCCACGTGTCAGTCCGTCCCATATATCTGGAGCACAGCCACAATGCAGCTGTTGTCTGGACGGAATGTCCCAGTGAATCCGGCATGGCTGCACTTTTTTTTTATGACGCGACCACGCGGCAGACACAGAAACCGGCTGCATTGGAACATGTGCACCTGCGGTGATCTTAACGGCATCAGGTGTTTCGCTAAAGAGGAGACAAGGCAATGTGTCGGCATTCTCAAACTGCCGACAGAATGATTAAGACAAATTCTATATACGCATAGTACAGAAAAAATATCCAGAGTCTGAAATCCCGACAGCCGCCATCCCAAACGTATGTATGCCGGGGAGGGTCAGGCTGCGGCGGGGAGGGTTAGGCTTCAAGAAGAGAGGCTAAGGGTTTGGCTGCGGTAAAAGGTTAGCGTTAGGAGGGCGTAACATACTTACCCGCCCAGGTGATGGAATTCGGTCATGTGACCACTGTCATTCTAAACGTCGGTCTCCCGTACCCAAATCGTATAACGGTATCACACACTATGGAGTCTATGTGCTAAGCCTTGGAGAAAGATAAAGTATCAACCAACCCGCTCCTTACACTTCTTTGTCAAACATAACCTGTAACATGGCAGTTAGGAGCTGATTGGCTGCTCCTTTATCTCTCTCCACTGTATCTCTCTCTCCAGTACATAGACCCTCTGTCGACTCCACAGCAATGGATGATTGCGGACATAGAAATGGTTCTGTTTCACCAATGTACTGTACTGAGTCCGCATGCTACCTCCTCTCTGAAACAG
The DNA here is from genome assembly GCF_055691185.1 of Crinia signifera. Classification (NCBI taxonomy): domain Eukaryota; kingdom Metazoa; phylum Chordata; class Amphibia; order Anura; family Myobatrachidae; genus Crinia; species Crinia signifera. The sequence goes on from NW_028142708.1 coordinate 152,345, forward strand.
AAGTACAGCTCCCCACTTCTGCGTGGAACCACAAGTCTCAGCCAGCCTTCTTGGCAGTCTCTGAGTCACGCTGCTCGTTGGCGTCTCTCATCGGCTACCACCGTTCCCCCTCCAGCTGCTCTTTTACTTTTAAATCAACTTTATGCGAAATGACGCTGCGCGCTTCTATGCCCTTTTTTAAAAATGGCCTAATCGGAGTAGGATCTGACAGGCCACAAAATGGCTGCCATCAGAATGCCCTGGAAAGTGATGGCTTCAGAAAGTAGCATATTACGTGTTGGTGGGACGGGTCTGTAAGTCATACCTCACAACGTCAGGGAATCACGGTGCAGCCATCTTCTCTGGGCCTCAATGCCTTGTGTGGGCCCACGTCTGCAAGGTTACAGCAGCAGCAGCAGCAGCACCTGAAGTGCACAGGAATCTGTCTGCAACACTAATGCTAATTACAGACACTTGCCCGAGTCCTCGGTGTGTTCCTGGCTCCCAGCAACCCCCCCTCCCCAGCCACGGCCTGGACTCTGTGCAAAGCTGCCCACAGTGAGACAGCCTCCAGTCACAAGCAGACCAGCGCTGTCCCGAAGGCACGTAGAAAAGGAGCAAATGTGAGGCTGTTCTCTGCCTACGGCCACACCACCCTGAACACGCCCGATCTCGTCTGATCTCGGAAGCTAAGCAGGGTCAGGCCTGGTTAGTACTTGGATGGGAGACCGCCTGGGAATACCAGGTGCTGTAGGCTTTTGCTTTTCTAGCCTGCAACCAGCAGGAGGCGCTCACGCCAGCTTACTTTTCTTCTTCTTCTTCTTCTTCACTTGATCACATTTTTCTTTCTTTCTGTCTTTTCTTCTTTCCTTCTTTCTTTCCTCCACTACACCAGCAGGTAGCAGCACCTGGGGTTGCCAACGCAGTCAAATGGCAGCACATGCCGCACAGGGATTTACTGCAGCAACACAGAGTGCAGTAAAAGCGTCGCCCAGCACACAGGTTATTCCGCCGCCTCAAACACGGGCAAAGTGTTTGCCCTAAACCTGAATCCACTGCATTGCTGGACATCACATCATCCACGTGTCAGTCCGTCCCATATATCTGGAGCACAGCCACAATGCAGCTGTTGTCTGGACGGAATGTCCCAGTGAATCCGGCATGGCTGCACTTTTTATTTATGACGCGACCACGCGGCAGACACAGAAACCGGCTGCATTGGAACATGTGCACCTGCGGTGATCTTAACGGCATCAGGTGTTTCGCTAAAGAGGAGACAAGGCAACGTGTCGGCATTCTCAAACTGACGACAGAATGATTAAGACAAATTCTATATACGCATAGTACAGAAAAAATATCCAGAGTCTGAAATCCCGACAGCTGCCATCCCAAACGTATGTATGCCGGGGAGGGTCAGGCTGCGGCGGGGAGGGTTAGGCTTCAAGAAGAGAGGCTAAGGGTTTGGCTGCGGTAAAAGGTTAGCGTTAGGAGGGCGTAACATACTTACCCGCCCAGGTGATGGAATTCGGTCATGTGACCACTGTCATTCTAAACGTCGGTCTCCCGTACCCAAATCGTATAACGGTATCACACACTATGGAGTCTATGTGCTAAGCCTTGGAGAAAGATAAAGTATCAACCAACCCGCTCCTTACACTTCTTTGTCAAACATAACCTGTAACATGGCAGTTAGGAGCTGATTGGCTGCTACTTTATCTCTCTCCACTGTATCTCTCTCTCCAGTACATAGACCCTCTGTCGACTCCACAGCAATGGATGATTGCGGACATAGAAATGGTTCTGTTTCACCAATGTACTGTACTGAGTCCGCATGCTACCTCCTCTCTGAAACAGAAGTACAGCTCCCCACTTCTGCGTGGAACCACAAGTCTCAGCCAGCCTTCTTGGCAGTCTCTGAGTCACGCTGCTCGTTGGCGTCTCTCATCGGCTACCACCGTTCCCCCTCCAGCTGCTCTTTTACTTTTAAATCAACTTTATGCGAAATGACGCTGCGCGCTTCTATGCCCTTTTTTAAAAATGGCCTAATCGGAGTAGGATCTGACAGGCCACAAAATGGCTGCCATCAGAATGCCCTGGAAAGTGATGGCTTCAGAAAGTAGCATATTACGTGTTGGTGGGACGGGTCTGTAAGTCATACCTCACAACGTCAGGGAATCACGGTGCAGCCATCTTCTCTGGGCCTCAATGCCTTGTGTGGGCCCACGTCTGCAAGGTTACAGCAGCAGCAGCAGCAGCAGCAGCAGCACCTGAAGTGCACAGGAATCTGTCTGCAACACTAATGCTAATTACAGACACTTGCCCGAGTCCTCGGTGTGTTCCTGGCTCCCAGCAACCCCCCCTCCCCAGCCACGGCCTGGACTCTGTGCAAAGCTGCCCACAGTGAGACAGCCTCCAGTCACAAGCAGACCAGCGCTGTCTCGAAGGCACGTAGAAAAGGAGCAAATGTGAGGCCGGTCTCTGCCTACGGCCACACCACCCTGAACACGCCCGATCTCGTCTGATCTCGGAAGCTAAGCAGGGTCAGGCCTGGTTAGTACTTGGATGGGAGACCGCCTGGGAATACCAGGTGCTGTAGGCTTTTGCTTTTCTAGCCTGCAACCAGCAGGAGGCGCTCACGCCAGCTTACTTTTTTTCTTCTTCTTCTTCACTTGATCACATTTTTCTTTCTTTCTGTCTTTTCTTCTTTCCTTCTTTCTTTCCTCCACTACACCAGCAGGTAGCAGCACCTGGGGTTGCCGACGCAGTCAAATGGCAGCACATGCCGCACAGGGATTTCCTGCAGCAACACAGAGTGCAGTAAAAGCGTCGCCCAGCACACAGGTTATTCCGCCGCCTCAAACACGGGCAAAGTGTTTGCCCTAAACCTGAATCCACTGCATTGCTGGACATCACATCATCCACGTGTCAGTCCGTCCCATATATCTGGAGCACAGCCACAATGCAGCTGTTGTCTGGACGGAATGTCCCAGTGAATCCGGCATGGCTGCACTTTTTATTTATGACGCGACCACGCGGCAGACACAGAAACCGGCTGCATTGGAACATGTGCACCTGCGGTGATCTTAACGGCATCAGGTGTTTCGCTAAAGAGGAGACAAGGCAACGTGTCGGCATTCTCAAACTGCCGACAGAATGATTAAGACAAATTCTATATACGCATAGTACAGAAAAAATATCCAGAGTCTGAAATCCCGACAGCCGCCATCCCAAACGTATGTATGCCGGGGAGGGTCAGGCTGCGGCGGGGAGGGTTAGGCTTCAAGAAGAGAGGCTAAGGGTTTGGCTGCGGTAAAAGGTTAGCGTTAGGAGGGCGTAACATACTTACCCGCCCAGGTGATGGAATTCGGTCATGTGACCACTGTCATTCTAAACGTCGGTCTCCCGTACCCAAATCGTATAACGGTATCACACACTATGGAGTCTATGTGCTAAGCCTTGGAGAAAGATAAAGTATCAACCAACCCGCTCCTTACACTTCTTTGTCAAACATAACCTGTAACATGGCAGTTAGGAGCTGATTGGCTGCTACTTTATCTCTCTCCACTGTATCTCTCTCTCTCCAGTACATAGACCCTCTGTCGACTCCACAGCAATGGATGATTGCGGACATAGAAATGGTTCTGTTTCACCAATGTACTGTACTGAGTCCGCATGCTACCTCCTCTCTGAAACAGAAGTACAGCTCCCCACTTCTGCGTGGAACCACAAGTCTCAGCCAGCCTTCTTGGCAGTCTCTGAGTCACGCTGCTCGTTGGCGTCTCTCATCGGCTACCACCGTTCCCCCTCCAGCTGCTCTTTTACTTTTAAATCAACTTTATGCGAAATGACGCTGCGCGCTTCTATGCCCTTTTTTAAAAATGGCCTAATCGGAGTAGGATCTGACAGGCCACAAAATGGCTGCCATCAGAATGCCCTGGAAAGTGATGGCTTCAGAAAGTAGCATATTACGTGTTGGTGGGACGGGTCTGTAAGTCATACCTCACAACGTCAGGGAATCACGGTGCAGCCATCTTCTCTGGGCCTCAATGCCTTGTGTGGGCCCACGTCTGCAAGGTTACAGCAGCAGCAGCAGCAGCAGCAGCAGCAGCAGCACCTGAAGTGCACAGGAATCTGTCTGCAACACTAATGCTAATTACAGACACTTGCCCGAGTCCTCGGTGTGTTCCTGGCTCCCAGCAACCCCCCCTCCCCAGCCACGGCCTGGACTCTGTGCAAAGCTGCCCACAGTGAGACAGCCTCCAGTCACAAGCAGACCAGCGCTGTCTCGAAGGCACGTAGAAAAGGAGCAAATGTGAGGCCGGTCTCTGCCTACGGCCACACCACCCTGAACACGCCCGATCTCGTCTGATCTCGGAAGCTAAGCAGGGTCAGGCCTGGTTAGTACTTGGATGGGAGACCGCCTGGGAATACCAGGTGCTGTAGGCTTTTGCTTTTCTAGCCTGCAACCAGCAGGAGGCGCTCACGCCAGCTTACTTTTTTTCTTCTTCTTCTTCACTTGATCACATTTTTCTTTCTTTCTGTCTTTTCTTCTTTCCTTCTTTCTTTCCTCCACTACACCAGCAGGTAGCAGCACCTGGGGTTGCCGACGCAGTCAAATGGCAGCACATGCCGCACAGGGATTTCCTGCAGCAACACAGAGTGCAGTAAAAGCGTCGCCCAGCACACAGGTTATTCCGCCGCCTCAAACACGGGCAAAGTGTTTGCCCTAAACCTGAATCCACTGCATTGCTGGACATCACATCATCCACGTGTCAGTCCGTCCCATATATCTGGAGCACAGCCACAATGCAGCTGTTGTCTGGACGGAATGTCCCAGTGAATCCGGCATGGCTGCACTTTTTATTTATGACGCGACCACGCGGCAGACACAGAAACCGGCTGCATTGGAACATGTGCACCTGCGGTGATCTTAACGGCATCAGGTGTTTCGCTAAAGAGGAGACAAGGCAACGTGTCGGCATTCTCAAACTGCCGACAGAATGATTAAGACAAATTCTATATACGCATAGTACAGAAAAAATATCCAGAGTCTGAAATCCCGACAGCCGCCATCCCAAACGTATGTATGCCGGGGAGGGTCAGGCTGCGGCGGGGAGGGTTAGGCTTCAAGAAGAGAGGCTAAGGGTTTGGCTGCGGTAAAAGGTTAGCGTTAGGAGGGCGTAACATACTTACCCGCCCAGGTGATGGAATTCGGTCATGTGACCACTGTCATTCTAAACGTCGGTCTCCCGTACCCAAATCGTATAACGGTATCACACACTATGGAGTCTATGTGCTAAGCCTTGGAGAAAGATAAAGTATCAACCAACCCGCTCCTTACACTTCTTTGTCAAACATAACCTGTAACATGGCAGTTAGGAGCTGATTGGCTGCTACTTTATCTCTCTCCACTGTATCTCTCTCTCCAGTACATAGACCCTCTGTCGACTCCACAGCAATGGATGATTGCGGACATAGAAATGGTTCTGTTTCACCAATGTACTGTACTGAGTCCGCATGCTACCTCCTCTCTGAAACAGAAGTACAGCTCCCCACTTCTGCGTGGAACCACAAGTCTCAGCCAGCCTTCTTGGCAGTCTCTGAGTCACGCTGCTCGTTGGCGTCTCTCATCGGCTACCACCGTTCCCCCTCCAGCTGCTCTTTTACTTTTAAATCAACTTTATGCGAAATGACGCTGCGCGCTTCTATGCCCTTTTTTAAAAATGGCCTAATCGGAGTAGGATCTGACAGGCCACAAAATGGCTGCCATCAGAATGCCCTGGAAAGTGATGGCTTCAGAAAGTAGCATATTACGTGTTGGTGGGACGGGTCTGTAAGTCATACCTCACAACGTCAGGGAATCACGGTGCAGCCATCTTCTCTGGGCCTCAATGCCTTGTGTGGGCCCACGTCTGCAAGGTTACAGCAGCAGCAGCAGCAGCAGCAGCAGCACCTGAAGTGCACAGGAATCTGTCTGCAACACTAATGCTAATTACAGACACTTGCCCGAGTCCTCGGTGTGTTCCTGGCTCCCAGCAACCCCCCCTCCCCAGCCACGGCCTGGACTCTGTGCAAAGCTGCCCACAGTGAGACAGCCTCCAGTCACAAGCAGACCAGCGCTGTCCCGAAGGCACGTAGAAAAGGAGCAAATGTGAGGCTGGTCTCTGCCTACGGCCACACCACCCTGAACACGCCCGATCTCGTCTGATCTCGGAAGCTAAGCAGGGTCAGGCCTGGTTAGTACTTGGATGGGAGACCGCCTGGGAATACCAGGTGCTGTAGGCTTTTGCTTTTCTAGCCTGCAACCAGCAGGAGGCGCTCACGCCAGCTTACTTTTCTTCTTCTTCACTTGATCACATTTTTCTTTCTTTCTGTCTTTTCTTCTTTCCTTCTTTCTTTCCTCCACTACACCAGCAGGTAGCAGCACCTGGGGTTGCCGACGCAGTCAAATGGCAGCACATGCCGCACAGGGATTTCCTGCAGCAACACAGAGTGCAGTAAAAGCGTCGCCCAGCACACAGGTTATTCCGCCGCCTCAAACACGGGCAAAGTGTTTGCCCTAAACCTGAATCCACTGCATTGCTGGACATCACATCATCCACGTGTCAGTCCGTCCCATATATCTGGAGCACAGCCACAATGCAGCTGTTGTCTGGACGGAATGTCCCAGTGAATCCGGCATGGCTGCACTTTTTTTTTATGACGCGACCACGCGGCAGACACAGAAACCGGCTGCATTGGAACATGTGCACCTGCGGTGATCTTAACGGCATCAGGTGTTTCGCTAAAGAGGAGACAAGGCAATGTGTCGGCATTCTCAAACTGCCGACAGAATGATTAAGACAAATTCTATATACGCATAGTACAGAAAAAATATCCAGAGTCTGAAATCCCGACAGCCGCCATCCCAAACGTATGTATGCCGGGGAGGGTCAGGCTGCGGCGGGGAGGGTTAGGCTTCAAGAAGAGAGGCTAAGGGTTTGGCTGCGGTAAAAGGTTAGCGTTAGGAGGGCGTAACATACTTACCCGCCCAGGTGATGGAATTCGGTCATGTGACCACTGTCATTCTAAACGTCGGTCTCCCGTACCCAAATCGTATAACGGTATCACACACTATGGAGTCTATGTGCTAAGCCTTGGAGAAAGATAAAGTATCAACCAACCCGCTCCTTACACTTCTTTGTCAAACATAACCTGTAACATGGCAGTTAGGAGCTGATTGGCTGCTCCTTTATCTCTCTCCACTGTATCTCTCTCTCCAGTACATAGACCCTCTGTCGACTCCACAGCAATGGATGATTGCGGACATAGAAATGGTTCTGTTTCACCAATGTACTGTACTGAGTCCGCATGCTACCTCCTCTCTGAAACAGAAGTACAGCTCCCCACTTCTGCGTGGAACCACAAGTCTCAGCCAGCCTTCTTGGCAGTCTCTGAGTCACGCTGCTCGTTGGCGTCTCTCATCGGCTACCACCGTTCCCCCTCCAGCTGCTCTTTTACTTTTAAATCAACTTTATGCGAAATGACGCTGCGCGCTTCTATGCCCTTTTTTAAAAATGGCCTAATCGGAGTAGGATCTGACAGGCCACAAAATGGCTGCCATCAGAATGCCCTGGAAAGTGATGGCTTCAGAAAGTAGCATATTACGTGTTGGTGGGACGGGTCTGTAAGTCATACCTCACAACGTCAGGGAATCACGGTGCAGCCATCTTCTCTGGGCCTCAATGCCTTGTGTGGGCCCACGTCTGCAAGGTTACAGCAGCAGCAGCAGCAGCACCTGAAGTGCACAGGAATCTGTCTGCAACACTAATGCTAATTACAGACACTTGCCCGAGTCCTCGGTGTGTTCCTGGCTCCCAGCAACCCCCCCTCCCCAGCCACGGCCTGGACTCTGTGCAAAGCTGCCCACAGTGAGACAGCCTCCAGTCACAAGCAGACCAGCGCTGTCTCGAAGGCACGTAGAAAAGGAGCAAATGTGAGGCCGGTCTCTGCCTACGGCCACACCACCCTGAACACGCCCGATCTCGTCTGATCTCGGAAGCTAAGCAGGGTCAGGCCTGGTTAGTACTTGGATGGGAGACCGCCTGGGAATACCAGGTGCTGTAGGCTTTTGCTTTTCTAGCCTGCAACCAGCAGGAGGCGCTCACGCCAGCTTACTTTTTTTCTTCTTCTTCTTCACTTGATCACATTTTTCTTTCTTTCTGTCTTTTCTTCTTTCCTTCTTTCTTTCCTCCACTACACCAGCAGGTAGCAGCACCTGGGGTTGCCGACGCAGTCAAATGGCAGCACATGCCGCACAGGGATTTCCTGCAGCAACACAGAGTGCAGTAAAAGCGTCGCCCAGCACACAGGTTATTCCGCCGCCTCAAACACGGGCAAAGTGTTTGCCCTAAACCTGAATCCACTGCATTGCTGGACATCACATCATCCACGTGTCAGTCCGTCCCATATATCTGGAGCACAGCCACAATGCAGCTGTTGTCTGGACGGAATGTCCCAGTGAATCCGGCATGGCTGCACTTTTTATTTATGACGCGACCACGCGGCAGACACAGAAACCGGCTGCATTGGAACATGTGCACCTGCGGTGATCTTAACGGCATCAGGTGTTTCGCTAAAGAGGAGACAAGGCAACGTGTCGGCATTCTCAAACTGCCGACAGAATGATTAAGACAAATTCTATATACGCATAGTACAGAAAAAATATCCAGAGTCTGAAATCCCGACAGCCGCCATCCCAAACGTATGTATGCCGGGGAGGGTCAGGCTGCGGCGGGGAGGGTTAGGCTTCAAGAAGAGAGGCTAAGGGTTTGGCTGCGGTAAAAGGTTAGCGTTAGGAGGGCGTAACATACTTACCCGCCCAGGTGATGGAATTCGGTCATGTGACCACTGTCATTCTAAACGTCGGTCTCCCGTACCCAAATCGTATAACGGTATCACACACTATGGAGTCTATGTGCTAAGCCTTGGAGAAAGATAAAGTATCAACCAACCCGCTCCTTACACTTCTTTGTCAAACATAACCTGTAACATGGCAGTTAGGAGCTGATTGGCTGCTACTTTATCTCTCTCCACTGTATCTCTCTCTCTCCAGTACATAGACCCTCTGTCGACTCCACAGCAATGGATGATTGCGGACATAGAAATGGTTCTGTTTCACCAATGTACTGTACTGAGTCCGCATGCTACCTCCTCTCTGAAACAGAAGTACAGCTCCCCACTTCTGCGTGGAACCACAAGTCTCAGCCAGCCTTCTTGGCAGTCTCTGAGTCACGCTGCTCGTTGGCGTCTCTCATCGGCTACCACCGTTCCCCCTCCAGCTGCTCTTTTACTTTTAAATCAACTTTATGCGAAATGACGCTGCGCGCTTCTATGCCCTTTTTTAAAAATGGCCTAATCGGAGTAGGATCTGACAGGCCACAAAATGGCTGCCATCAGAATGCCCTGGAAAGTGATGGCTTCAGAAAGTAGCATATTACGTGTTGGTGGGACGGGTCTGTAAGTCATACCTCACAACGTCAGGGAATCACGGTGCAGCCATCTTCTCTGGGCCTCAATGCCTTGTGTGGGCCCACGTCTGCAAGGTTACAGCAGCAGCAGCAGCAGCAGCAGCAGCAGCAGCACCTGAAGTGCACAGGAATCTGTCTGCAACACTAATGCTAATTACAGACACTTGCCCGAGTCCTCGGTGTGTTCCTGGCTCCCAGCAACCCCCCCTCCCCAGCCACGGCCTGGACTCTGTGCAAAGCTGCCCACAGTGAGACAGCCTCCAGTCACAAGCAGACCAGCGCTGTCTCGAAGGCACGTAGAAAAGGAGCAAATGTGAGGCCGGTCTCTGCCTACGGCCACACCACCCTGAACACGCCCGATCTCGTCTGATCTCGGAAGCTAAGCAGGGTCAGGCCTGGTTAGTACTTGGATGGGAGACCGCCTGGGAATACCAGGTGCTGTAGGCTTTTGCTTTTCTAGCCTGCAACCAGCAGGAGGCGCTCACGCCAGCTTACTTTTTTTCTTCTTCTTCTTCACTTGATCACATTTTTCTTTCTTTCTGTCTTTTCTTCTTTCCTTCTTTCTTTCCTCCACTACACCAGCAGGTAGCAGCACCTGGGGTTGCCGACGCAGTCAAATGGCAGCACATGCCGCACAGGGATTTCCTGCAGCAACACAGAGTGCAGTAAAAGCGTCGCCCAGCACACAGGTTATTCCGCCGCCTCAAACACGGGCAAAGTGTTTACCCTAAACCTGAATCCACTGCATTGCTGGACATCACATCATCCACGTGTCAGTCCGTCCCATATATCTGGAGCACAGCCACAATGCAGCTGTTGTCTGGACGGAATGTCCCAGTGAATCCGGCATGGCTGCACTTTTTATTTATGACGCGACCACGCGGCAGACACAGAAACCGGCTGCATTGGAACATGTGCACCTGCGGTGATCTTAACGGCATCAGGTGTTTCGCTAAAGAGGAGACAAGGCAACGTGTCGGCATTCTCAAACTGCCGACAGAATGATTAAGACAAATTCTATATACGCATAGTACAGAAAAAATATCCAGAGTCTGAAATCCCGACAGCCGCCATCCCAAACGTATGTATGCCGGGGAGGGTCAGGCTGCGGCGGGGAGGGTTAGGCTTCAAGAAGAGAGGCTAAGGGTTTGGCTGCGGTAAAAGGTTAGCGTTAGGAGGGCGTAACATACTTACCCGCCCAGGTGATGGAATTCGGTCATGTGACCACTGTCATTCTAAACGTCGGTCTCCCGTACCCAAATCGTATAACGGTATCACACACTATGGAGTCTATGTGCTAAGCCTTGGAGAAAGATAAAGTATCAACCAACCCGCTCCTTACACTTCTTTGTCAAACATAACCTGTAACATGGCAGTTAGGAGCTGATTGGCTGCTACTTTATCTCTCTCCACTGTATCTCTCTCTCCAGTACATAGACCCTCTGTCGACTCCACAGCAATGGATGATTGCGGACATAGAAATGGTTCTGTTTCACCAATGTACTGTACTGAGTCCGCATGCTACCTCCTCTCTGAAACAGAAGTACAGCTCCCCACTTCTGCGTGGAACCACAAGTCTCAGCCAGCCTTCTTGGCAGTCTCTGAGTCACGCTGCTCGTTGGCGTCTCTCATCGGCTACCACCGTTCCCCCTCCAGCTGCTCTTTTACTTTTAAATCAACTTTATGCGAAATGACGCTGCGCGCTTCTATGCCTTTTTTAAAAATGGCCTAATCGGAGTAGGATCTGACAGGCCACAAAATGGCTGCCATCAGAATGCCCTGGAAAGTGATGGCTTCAGAAAGTAGCATATTACGTGTTGGTGGGACGGGTCTGTAAGTCATACCTCACAACGTCAGGGAATCACGGTGCAGCCATCTTCTCTGGGCCTCAATGCCTTGTGTGGGCCCACGTCTGCAAGGTTACAGCAGCAGCAGCAGCAGCAGCAGCAGCACCTGAAGTGCACAGGAATCTGTCTGCAACACTAATGCTAATTACAGACACTTGCCCGAGTCCTCGGTGTGTTCCTGGCTCCCAGCAACCCCCCCTCCCCAGCCACGGCCTGGACTCTGTGCAAAGCTGCCCACAGTGAGACAGCCTCCAGTCACAAGCAGACCAGCGCTCTGTCCCGAAGGCACGTAGAAAAGGAGCAAATGTGAGGCTGGTCTCTGCCTACGGCCACACCACCCTGAACACGCCCGATCTCGTCTGATCTCGGAAGCTAAGCAGGGTCAGGCCTGGTTAGTACTTGGATGGGAGACCGCCTGGGAATACCAGGTGCTGTAGGCTTTTGCTTTTCTAGCCTGCAACCAGCAGGAGGCGCTCACGCCAGCTTACTTTTCTTCTTCTTCACTTGATCACATTTTCTTTCTTTCTGTCTTTTCTTCTTTCCTTCTTTCTTTCCTCCACTACAAAGCAGGTAGCAGCACCTGGGGTTGCCGACGCAGTCAAATGGCAGCACATGCCGCACAGGGATTTCCTGCAGCAACACAGAGTGCAGTAAAAGCGTCGCCCAGCACACAGGTTATTCCGCCGCCTCAAACACGGGCAAAGTGTTTGCCCTAAACCTGAATCCACTGCATTGCTGGACATCACATCATCCACGTGTCAGTCCGTCCCATATATCTGGAGCACAGCCACAATGCAGCTGTTGTCTGGACGGAATGTCCCAGTGAATCCGGCATGGCTGCACTTTTTTTTTATGACGCGACCACGCGGCAGACACAGAAACCGGCTGCATTGGAACATGTGCACCTGCGGTGATCTTAACGGCATCAGGTGTTTCGCTAAAGAGGAGACAAGGCAATGTGTCGGCATTCTCAAACTGCCGACAGAATGATTAAGACAAATTCTATATACGCATAGTACAGAAAAAATATCCAGAGTCTGAAATCCCGACAGCCGCCATCCCAAACGTATGTATGCCGGGGAGGGTCAGGCTGCGGCGGGGAGGGTTAGGCTTCAAGAAGAGAGGCTAAGGGTTTGGCTGCGGTAAAAGGTTAGCGTTAGGAGGGCGTAACATACTTACCCGCCCAGGTGATGGAATTCGGTCATGTGACCACTGTCATTCTAAACGTCGGTCTCCCGTACCCAAATCGTATAACGGTATCACACACTATGGAGTCTATGTGCTAAGCCTTGGAGAAAGATAAAGTATCAACCAACCCGCTCCTTACACTTCTTTGTCAAACATAACCTGTAACATGGCAGTTAGGAGCTGATTGGCTGCTCCTTTATCTCTCTCCACTGTATCTCTCTCTCCAGTACATAGACCCTCTGTCGACTCCACAGCAATGGATGATTGCGGACATAGAAATGGTTCTGTTTCACCAATGTACTGTACTGAGTCCGCATGCTACCTCCTCTCTGAAACAGAAGTACAGCTCCCCACTTCTGCGTGGAACCACAAGTCTCAGCCAGCCTTCTTGGCAGTCTCTGAGTCACGCTGCTCGTTGGCGTCTCTCATCGGCTACCACCGTTCCCCCTCCAGCTGCTCTTTTACTTTTAAATCAACTTTATGCGAAATGACGCTGCGCGCTTCTATGCCCTTTTTTAAAAATGGCCTAATCGGAGTAGGATCTGACAGGCCACAAAATGGCTGCCATCAGAATGCCCTGGAAAGTGATGGCTTCAGAAAGTAGCATATTACGTGTTGGTGGGACGGGTCTGTAAGTCATACCTCACAACGTCAGGGAATCACGGTGCAGCCATCTTCTCTGGGCCTCAATGCCTTGTGTGGGCCCACGTCTGCAAGGTTACAGCAGCAGCAGCAGCAGCACCTGAAGTGCACAGGAATCTGTCTGCAACACTAATGCTAATTACAGACACTTGCCCGAGTCCTCGGTGTGTTCCTGGCTCCCAGCAACCCCCCCTCCCCAGCCACGGCCTGGACTCTGTGCAAAGCTGCCCACAGTGAGACAGCCTCCAGTCACAAGCAGACCAGCGCTGTCCCGAAGGCACGTAGAAAAGGAGCAAATGTGAGGCTGTTCTCTGCCTACGGCCACACCACCCTGAACACGCCCGATCTCGTCTGATCTCGGAAGCTAAGCAGGGTCAGGCCTGGTTAGTACTTGGATGGGAGACCGCCTGGGAATACCAGGTGCTGTAGGCTTTTGCTTTTCTAGCCTGCAACCAGCAGGAGGCGCTCACGCCAGCTTACTTTTCTTCTTCTTCTTCTTCTTCACTTGATCACATTTTTCTTTCTTTCTGTCTTTTCTTCTTTCCTTCTTTCTTTCCTCCACTACACCAGCAGGTAGCAGCACCTGGGGTTGCCAACGCAGTCAAATGGCAGCACATGCCGCACAGGGATTTACTGCAGCAACACAGAGTGCAGTAAAAGCGTCGCCCAGCACACAGGTTATTCCGCCGCCTCAAACACGGGCAAAGTGTTTGCCCTAAACCTGAATCCACTGCATTGCTGGACATCACATCATCCACGTGTCAGTCCGTCCCATATATCTGGAGCACAGCCACAATGCAGCTGTTGTCTGGACGGAATGTCCCAGTGAATCCGGCATGGCTGCACTTTTTATTTATGACGCGACCACGCGGCAGACACAGAAACCGGCTGCATTGGAACATGTGCACCTGCGGTGATCTTAACGGCATCAGGTGTTTCGCTAAAGAGGAGACAAGGCAACGTGTCGGCATTCTCAAACTGACGACAGAATGATTAAGACAAATTCTATATACGCATAGTACAGAAAAAATATCCAGAGTCTGAAATCCCGACAGCTGCCATCCCAAACGTATGTATGCCGGGGAGGGTCAGGCTGCGGCGGGGAGGGTTAGGCTTCAAGAAGAGAGGCTAAGGGTTTGGCTGCGGTAAAAGGTTAGCGTTAGGAGGGCGTAACATACTTACCCGCCCAGGTGATGGAATTCGGTCATGTGACCACTGTCATTCTAAACGTCGGTCTCCCGTACCCAAATCGTATAACGGTATCACACACTATGGAGTCTATGTGCTAAGCCTTGGAGAAAGATAAAGTATCAACCAACCCGCTCCTTACACTTCTTTGTCAAACATAACCTGTAACATGGCAGTTAGGAGCTGATTGGCTGCTACTTTATCTCTCTCCACTGTATCTCTCTCTCCAGTACATAGACCCTCTGTCGACTCCACAGCAATGGATGATTGCGGACATAGAAATGGTTCTGTTTCACCAATGTACTGTACTGAGTCCGCATGCTACCTCCTCTCTGAAACAGAAGTACAGCTCCCCACTTCTGCGTGGAACCACAAGTCTCAGCCAGCCTTCTTGGCAGTCTCTGAGTCACGCTGCTCGTTGGCGTCTCTCATCGGCTACCACCGTTCCCCCTCCAGCTGCTCTTTTACTTTTAAATCAACTTTATGCGAAATGACGCTGCGCGCTTCTATGCCCTTTTTTAAAAATGGCCTAATCGGAGTAGGATCTGACAGGCCACAAAATGGCTGCCATCAGAATGCCCTGGAAAGTGATGGCTTCAGAAAGTAGCATATTACGTGTTGGTGGGACGGGTCTGTAAGTCATACCTCACAACGTCAGGGAATCACGGTGCAGCCATCTTCTCTGGGCCTCAATGCCTTGTGTGGGCCCACGTCTGCAAGGTTACAGCAGCAGCAGCAGCAGCAGCAGCAGCACCTGAAGTGCACAGGAATCTGTCTGCAACACTAATGCTAATTACAGACACTTGCCCGAGTCCTCGGTGTGTTCCTGGCTCCCAGCAACCCCCCCTCCCCAGCCACGGCCTGGACTCTGTGCAAAGCTGCCCACAGTGAGACAGCCTCCAGTCACAAGCAGACCAGCGCTGTCTCGAAGGCACGTAGAAAAGGAGCAAATGTGAGGCCGGTCTCTGCCTACGGCCACACCACCCTGAACACGCCCGATCTCGTCTGATCTCGGAAGCTAAGCAGGGTCAGGCCTGGTTAGTACTTGGATGGGAGACCGCCTGGGAATACCAGGTGCTGTAGGCTTTTGCTTTTCTAGCCTGCAACCAGCAGGAGGCGCTCACGCCAGCTTACTTTTTTTCTTCTTCTTCTTCACTTGATCACATTTTTCTTTCTTTCTGTCTTTTCTTCTTTCCTTCTTTCTTTCCTCCACTACACCAGCAGGTAGCAGCACCTGGGGTTGCCGACGCAGTCAAATGGCAGCACATGCCGCACAGGGATTTCCTGCAGCAACACAGAGTGCAGTAAAAGCGTCGCCCAGCACACAGGTTATTCCGCCGCCTCAAACACGGGCAAAGTGTTTGCCCTAAACCTGAATCCACTGCATTGCTGGACATCACATCATCCACGTGTCAGTCCGTCCCATATATCTGGAGCACAGCCACAATGCAGCTGTTGTCTGGACGGAATGTCCCAGTGAATCCGGCATGGCTGCACTTTTTATTTATGACGCGACCACGCGGCAGACACAGAAACCGGCTGCATTGGAACATGTGCACCTGCGGTGATCTTAACGGCATCAGGTGTTTCGCTAAAGAGGAGACAAGGCAACGTGTCGGCATTCTCAAACTGCCGACAGAATGATTAAGACAAATTCTATATACGCATAGTACAGAAAAAATATCCAGAGTCTGAAATCCCGACAGCCGCCATCCCAAACGTATGTATGCCGGGGAGGGTCAGGCTGCGGCGGGGAGGGTTAGGCTTCAAGAAGAGAGGCTAAGGGTTTGGCTGCGGTAAAAGGTTAGCGTTAGGAGGGCGTAACATACTTACCCGCCCAGGTGATGGAATTCGGTCATGTGACCACTGTCATTCTAAACGTCGGTCTCCCGTACCCAAATCGTATAACGGTATCACACACTATGGAGTCTATGTGCTAAGCCTTGGAGAAAGATAAAGTATCAACCAACCCGCTCCTTACACTTCTTTGTCAAACATAACCTGTAACATGGCAGTTAGGAGCTGATTGGCTGCTACTTTATCTCTCTCCACTGTATCTCTCTCTCTCCAGTACATAGACCCTCTGTCGACTCCACAGCAATGGATGATTGCGGACATAGAAATGGTTCTGTTTCACCAATGTACTGTACTGAGTCCGCATGCTACCTCCTCTCTGAAACAGAAGTACAGCTCCCCACTTCTGCGTGGAACCACAAGTCTCAGCCAGCCTTCTTGGCAGTCTCTGAGTCACGCTGCTCGTTGGCGTCTCTCATCGGCTACCACCGTTCCCCCTCCAGCTGCTCTTTTACTTTTAAATCAACTTTATGCGAAATGACGCTGCGCGCTTCTATGCCCTTTTTTAAAAATGGCCTAATCGGAGTAGGATCTGACAGGCCACAAAATGGCTGCCATCAGAATGCCCTGGAAAGTGATGGCTTCAGAAAGTAGCATATTACGTGTTGGTGGGACGGGTCTGTAAGTCATACCTCACAACGTCAGGGAATCACGGTGCAGCCATCTTCTCTGGGCCTCAATGCCTTGTGTGGGCCCACGTCTGCAAGGTTACAGCAGCAGCAGCAGCAGCAGCAGCAGCAGCAGCAGCACCTGAAGTGCACAGGAATCTGTCTGCAACACTAATGCTAATTACAGACACTTGCCCGAGTCCTCGGTGTGTTCCTGGCTCCCAGCAACCCCCCCTCCCCAGCCACGGCCTGGACTCTGTGCAAAGCTGCCCACAGTGAGACAGCCTCCAGTCACAAGCAGACCAGCGCTGTCTCGAAGGCACGTAGAAAAGGAGCAAATGTGAGGCCGGTCTCTGCCTACGGCCACACCACCCTGAACACGCCCGATCTCGTCTGATCTCGGAAGCTAAGCAGGGTCAGGCCTGGTTAGTACTTGGATGGGAGACCGCCTGGGAATACCAGGTGCTGTAGGCTTTTGCTTTTCTAGCCTGCAACCAGCAGGAGGCGCTCACGCCAGCTTACTTTTTTTCTTCTTCTTCTTCACTTGATCACATTTTTCTTTCTTTCTGTCTTTTCTTCTTTCCTTCTTTCTTTCCTCCACTACACCAGCAGGTAGCAGCACCTGGGGTTGCCGACGCAGTCAAATGGCAGCACATGCCGCACAGGGATTTCCTGCAGCAACACAGAGTGCAGTAAAAGCGTCGCCCAGCACACAGGTTATTCCGCCGCCTCAAACACGGGCAAAGTGTTTGCCCTAAACCTGAATCCACTGCATTGCTGGACATCACATCATCCACGTGTCAGTCCGTCCCATATATCTGGAGCACAGCCACAATGCAGCTGTTGTCTGGACGGAATGTCCCAGTGAATCCGGCATGGCTGCACTTTTTATTTATGACGCGACCACGCGGCAGACACAGAAACCGGCTGCATTGGAACATGTGCACCTGCGGTGATCTTAACGGCATCAGGTGTTTCGCTAAAGAGGAGACAAGGCAACGTGTCGGCATTCTCAAACTGCCGACAGAATGATTAAGACAAATTCTATATACGCATAGTACAGAAAAAATATCCAGAGTCTGAAATCCCGACAGCCGCCATCCCAAACGTATGTATGCCGGGGAGGGTCAGGCTGCGGCGGGGAGGGTTAGGCTTCAAGAAGAGAGGCTAAGGGTTTGGCTGCGGTAAAAGGTTAGCGTTAGGAGGGCGTAACATACTTACCCGCCCAGGTGATGGAATTCGGTCATGTGACCACTGTCATTCTAAACGTCGGTCTCCCGTACCCAAATCGTATAACGGTATCACACACTATGGAGTCTATGTGCTAAGCCTTGGAGAAAGATAAAGTATCAACCAACCCGCTCCTTACACTTCTTTGTCAAACATAACCTGTAACATGGCAGTTAGGAGCTGATTGGCTGCTACTTTATCTCTCTCCACTGTATCTCTCTCTCCAGTACATAGACCCTCTGTCGACTCCACAGCAATGGATGATTGCGGACATAGAAATGGTTCTGTTTCACCAATGTACTGTACTGAGTCCGCATGCTACCTCCTCTCTGAAACAGAAGTACAGCTCCCCACTTCTGCGTGGAACCACAAGTCTCAGCCAGCCTTCTTGGCAGTCTCTGAGTCACGCTGCTCGTTGGCGTCTCTCATCGGCTACCACCGTTCCCCCTCCAGCTGCTCTTTTACTTTTAAATCAACTTTATGCGAAATGACGCTGCGCGCTTCTATGCCCTTTTTTAAAAATGGCCTAATCGGAGTAGGATCTGACAGGCCACAAAATGGCTGCCATCAGAATGCCCTGGAAAGTGATGGCTTCAGAAAGTAGCATATTACGTGTTGGTGGGACGGGTCTGTAAGTCATACCTCACAACGTCAGGGAATCACGGTGCAGCCATCTTCTCTGGGCCTCAATGCCTTGTGTGGGCCCACGTCTGCAAGGTTACAGCAGCAGCAGCAGCAGCAGCAGCAGCACCTGAAGTGCACAGGAATCTGTCTGCAACACTAATGCTAATTACAGACACTTGCCCGAGTCCTCGGTGTGTTCCTGGCTCCCAGCAACCCCCCCTCCCCAGCCACGGCCTGGACTCTGTGCAAAGCTGCCCACAGTGAGACAGCCTCCAGTCACAAGCAGACCAGCGCTGTCCCGAAGGCACGTAGAAAAGGAGCAAATGTGAGGCTGGTCTCTGCCTACGGCCACACCACCCTGAACACGCCCGATCTCGTCTGATCTCGGAAGCTAAGCAGGGTCAGGCCTGGTTAGTACTTGGATGGGAGACCGCCTGGGAATACCAGGTGCTGTAGGCTTTTGCTTTTCTAGCCTGCAACCAGCAGGAGGCGCTCACGCCAGCTTACTTTTCTTCTTCTTCACTTGATCACATTTTTCTTTCTTTCTGTCTTTTCTTCTTTCCTTCTTTCTTTCCTCCACTACACCAGCAGGTAGCAGCACCTGGGGTTGCCGACGCAGTCAAATGGCAGCACATGCCGCACAGGGATTTCCTGCAGCAACACAGAGTGCAGTAAAAGCGTCGCCCAGCACACAGGTTATTCCGCCGCCTCAAACACGGGCAAAGTGTTTGCCCTAAACCTGAATCCACTGCATTGCTGGACATCACATCATCCACGTGTCAGTCCGTCCCATATATCTGGAGCACAGCCACAATGCAGCTGTTGTCTGGACGGAATGTCCCAGTGAATCCGGCATGGCTGCACTTTTTTTTTATGACGCGACCACGCGGCAGACACAGAAACCGGCTGCATTGGAACATGTGCACCTGCGGTGATCTTAACGGCATCAGGTGTTTCGCTAAAGAGGAGACAAGGCAATGTGTCGGCATTCTCAAACTGCCGACAGAATGATTAAGACAAATTCTATATACGCATAGTACAGAAAAAATATCCAGAGTCTGAAATCCCGACAGCCGCCATCCCAAACGTATGTATGCCGGGGAGGGTCAGGCTGCGGCGGGGAGGGTTAGGCTTCAAGAAGAGAGGCTAAGGGTTTGGCTGCGGTAAAAGGTTAGCGTTAGGAGGGCGTAACATACTTACCCGCCCAGGTGATGGAATTCGGTCATGTGACCACTGTCATTCTAAACGTCGGTCTCCCGTACCCAAATCGTATAACGGTATCACACACTATGGAGTCTATGTGCTAAGCCTTGGAGAAAGATAAAGTATCAACCAACCCGCTCCTTACACTTCTTTGTCAAACATAACCTGTAACATGGCAGTTAGGAGCTGATTGGCTGCTCCTTTATCTCTCTCCACTGTATCTCTCTCTCCAGTACATAGACCCTCTGTCGACTCCACAGCAATGGATGATTGCGGACATAGAAATGGTTCTGTTTCACCAATGTACTGTACTGAGTCCGCATGCTACCTCCTCTCTGAAACAGAAGTACAGCTCCCCACTTCTGCGTGGAACCACAAGTCTCAGCCAGCCTTCTTGGCAGTCTCTGAGTCACGCTGCTCGTTGGCGTCTCTCATCGGCTACCACCGTTCCCCCTCCAGCTGCTCTTTTACTTTTAAATCAACTTTATGCGAAATGACGCTGCGCGCTTCTATGCCCTTTTTTAAAAATGGCCTAATCGGAGTAGGATCTGACAGGCCACAAAATGGCTGCCATCAGAATGCCCTGGAAAGTGATGGCTTCAGAAAGTAGCATATTACGTGTTGGTGGGACGGGTCTGTAAGTCATACCTCACAACGTCAGGGAATCACGGTGCAGCCATCTTCTCTGGGCCTCAATGCCTTGTGTGGGCCCACGTCTGCAAGGTTACAGCAGCAGCAGCAGCAGCACCTGAAGTGCACAGGAATCTGTCTGCAACACTAATGCTAATTACAGACACTTGCCCGAGTCCTCGGTGTGTTCCTGGCTCCCAGCAACCCCCCCTCCCCAGCCACGGCCTGGACTCTGTGCAAAGCTGCCCACAGTGAGACAGCCTCCAGTCACAAGCAGACCAGCGCTGTCCCGAAGGCACGTAGAAAAGGAGCAAATGTGAGGCTGTTCTCTGCCTACGGCCACACCACCCTGAACACGCCCGATCTCGTCTGATCTCGGAAGCTAAGCAGGGTCAGGCCTGGTTAGTACTTGGATGGGAGACCGCCTGGGAATACCAGGTGCTGTAGGCTTTTGCTTTTCTAGCCTGCAACCAGCAGGAGGCGCTCACGCCAGCTTACTTTTCTTCTTCTTCTTCTTCTTCACTTGATCACATTTTTCTTTCTTTCTGTCTTTTCTTCTTTCCTTCTTTCTTTCCTCCACTACACCAGCAGGTAGCAGCACCTGGGGTTGCCAACGCAGTCAAATGGCAGCACATGCCGCACAGGGATTTACTGCAGCAACACAGAGTGCAGTAAAAGCGTCGCCCAGCACACAGGTTATTCCGCCGCCTCAAACACGGGCAAAGTGTTTGCCCTAAACCTGAATCCACTGCATTGCTGGACATCACATCATCCTTGTGTCAGTCCGTCCCATATATCTGGAGCACAGCCACAATGCAGCTGTTGTCTGGACGGAATGTCCCAGTGAATCCGGCATGGCTGCACTTTTTTTTTATGACGCGACCACGCGGCAGACACAGAAACCGGCTGCATTGGAACATGTGCACCTGCGGTGATCTTAACGGCAACAGGTGTTTCGCTAAAGAGGAGACAAGGCAATGTGTCGGCATTCTCAAACTGCCGACAGAATGATTAAGACAAATTCTATATACGCATAGTACAGAAAAAATATCCAGAGTCTGAAATCCCGACAGCCGCCATCCCAAACGTATGTATGCCGGGGAGGGTCAGGCTGCGGCGGGGAGGGTTAGGCTTCAAGAAGAGAGGCTAAGGGTTTGGCTGCGGTAAAAGGTTAGCGTTAGGAGGGCGTAACATACTTACCCGCCCAGGTGATGGAATTCGGTCATGTGACCACTGTCATTCTAAACGTCGGTCTCCCGTACCCAAATCGTATAACGGTATCACACACTATGGAGTCTATGTGCTAAGCCTTGGAGAAAGATAAAGTATCAACCAACCCGCTCCTTACACTTCTTTGTCAAACATAACCTGTAACATGGCAGTTAGGAGCTGATTGGCTGCTCCTTTATCTCTCTCCACTGTATCTCTCTCTCCAGTACATAGACCCTCTGTCGACTCCACAGCAATGGATGATTGCGGACATAGAAATGGTTCTGTTTCACCAATGTACTGTACTGAGTACGCATGCTACCTCCTCTCTGAAACAGAAGTACAGCTCCCCACTTCTGCGTGGAACCACAAGTCTCAGCCAGCCTTCTTGGCAGTCTCTGAGTCACGCTGCTCGTTGGCGTCTCTCATCGGCTACCACCGTTCCCCCTCCAGCTGCTCTTTTACTTTTAAATCAACTTTATGCGAAATGACGCTGCGCGCTTCTATGCCCTTTTTTAAAAATGGCCTAATCGGAGTAGGATCTGACAGGCCACAAAATGGCTGCCATCAGAATGCCCTGGAAAGTGATGGCTTCAGAAAGTAGCATATTACGTGTTGGTGGGACGGGTCTGTAAGTCATACCTCACAACGTCAGGGAATCACGGTGCAGCCATCTTCTCTGGGCCTCAATGCCTTGTGTGGGCCCACGTCTGCAAGGTTACAGCAGCAGCAGCAGCAGCACCTGAAGTGCACAGGAATCTGTCTGCAACACTAATGCTAATTACAGACACTTGCCCGAGTCCTCGGTGTGTTCCTGGCTCCCAGCAACCCCCCCTCCCCAGCCACGGCCTGGACTCTGTGCAAAGCTGCCCACAGTGAGACAGCCTCCAGTCACAAGCAGACCAGCGCTGTCCCGAAGGCACGTAGAAAAGGAGCAAATGTGAGGCTGTTCTCTGCCTACGGCCACACCACCCTGAACACGCCCGATCTCGTCTGATCTCGGAAGCTAAGCAGGGTCAGGCCTGGTTAGTACTTGGATGGGAGACCGCCTGGGAATACCAGGTGCTGTAGGCTTTTGCTTTTCTAGCCTGCAACCAGCAGGAGGCGCTCACGCCAGCTTACTTTTCTTCTTCTTCTTCTTCTTCACTTGATCACATTTTTCTTTCTTTCTGTCTTTTCTTCTTTCCTTCTTTCTTTCCTCCACTACACCAGCAGGTAGCAGCACCTGGGGTTGCCAACGCAGTCAAATGGCAGCACATGCCGCACAGGGATTTACTGCAGCAACACAGAGTGCAGTAAAAGCGTCGCCCAGCACACAGGTTATTCCGCCGCCTCAAACACGGGCAAAGTGTTTGCCCTAAACCTGAATCCACTGCATTGCTGGACATCACATCATCCACGTGTCAGTCCGTCCCATATATCTGGAGCACAGCCACAATGCAGCTGTTGTCTGGACGGAATGTCCCAGTGAATCCGGCATGGCTGCACTTTTTATTTATGACGCGACCACGCGGCAGACACAGAAACCGGCTGCATTGGAACATGTGCACCTGCGGTGATCTTAACGGCATCAGGTGTTTCGCTAAAGAGGAGACAAGGCAACGTGTCGGCATTCTCAAACTGACGACAGAATGATTAAGACAAATTCTATATACGCATAGTACAGAAAAAATATCCAGAGTCTGAAATCCCGACAGCTGCCATCCCAAACGTATGTATGCCGGGGAGGGTCAGGCTGCGGCGGGGAGGGTTAGGCTTCAAGAAGAGAGGCTAAGGGTTTGGCTGCGGTAAAAGGTTAGCGTTAGGAGGGCGTAACATACTTACCCGCCCAGGTGATGGAATTCGGTCATGTGACCACTGTCATTCTAAACGTCGGTCTCCCGTACCCAAATCGTATAACGGTATCACACACTATGGAGTCTATGTGCTAAGCCTTGGAGAAAGATAAAGTATCAACCAACCCGCTCCTTACACTTCTTTGTCAAACATAACCTGTAACATGGCAGTTAGGAGCTGATTGGCTGCTACTTTATCTCTCTCCACTGTATCTCTCTCTCCAGTACATAGACCCTCTGTCGACTCCACAGCAATGGATGATTGCGGACATAGAAATGGTTCTGTTTCACCAATGTACTGTACTGAGTCCGCATGCTACCTCCTCTCTGAAACAGAAGTACAGCTCCCCACTTCTGCGTGGAACCACAAGTCTCAGCCAGCCTTCTTGGCAGTCTCTGAGTCACGCTGCTCGTTGGCGTCTCTCATCGGCTACCACCGTTCCCCCTCCAGCTGCTCTTTTACTTTTAAATCAACTTTATGCGAAATGACGCTGCGCGCTTCTATGCCCTTTTTTAAAAATGGCCTAATCGGAGTAGGATCTGACAGGCCACAAAATGGCTGCCATCAGAATGCCCTGGAAAGTGATGGCTTCAGAAAGTAGCATATTACGTGTTGGTGGGACGGGTCTGTAAGTCATACCTCACAACGTCAGGGAATCACGGTGCAGCCATCTTCTCTGGGCCTCAATGCCTTGTGTGGGCCCACGTCTGCAAGGTTACAGCAGCAGCAGCAGCAGCAGCAGCAGCACCTGAAGTGCACAGGAATCTGTCTGCAACACTAATGCTAATTACAGACACTTGCCCGAGTCCTCGGTGTGTTCCTGGCTCCCAGCAACCCCCCCTCCCCAGCCACGGCCTGGACTCTGTGCAAAGCTGCCCACAGTGAGACAGCCTCCAGTCACAAGCAGACCAGCGCTGTCTCGAAGGCACGTAGAAAAGGAGCAAATGTGAGGCCGGTCTCTGCCTACGGCCACACCACCCTGAACACGCCCGATCTCGTCTGATCTCGGAAGCTAAGCAGGGTCAGGCCTGGTTAGTACTTGGATGGGAGACCGCCTGGGAATACCAGGTGCTGTAGGCTTTTGCTTTTCTAGCCTGCAACCAGCAGGAGGCGCTCACGCCAGCTTACTTTTTTTCTTCTTCTTCTTCACTTGATCACATTTTTCTTTCTTTCTGTCTTTTCTTCTTTCCTTCTTTCTTTCCTCCACTACACCAGCAGGTAGCAGCACCTGGGGTTGCCGACGCAGTCAAATGGCAGCACATGCCGCACAGGGATTTCCTGCAGCAACACAGAGTGCAGTAAAAGCGTCGCCCAGCACACAGGTTATTCCGCCGCCTCAAACACGGGCAAAGTGTTTGCCCTAAACCTGAATCCACTGCATTGCTGGACATCACATCATCCACGTGTCAGTCCGTCCCATATATCTGGAGCACAGCCACAATGCAGCTGTTGTCTGGACGGAATGTCCCAGTGAATCCGGCATGGCTGCACTTTTTATTTATGACGCGACCACGCGGCAGACACAGAAACCGGCTGCATTGGAACATGTGCACCTGCGGTGATCTTAACGGCATCAGGTGTTTCGCTAAAGAGGAGACAAGGCAACGTGTCGGCATTCTCAAACTGCCGACAGAATGATTAAGACAAATTCTATATACGCATAGTACAGAAAAAATATCCAGAGTCTGAAATCCCGACAGCCGCCATCCCAAACGTATGTATGCCGGGGAGGGTCAGGCTGCGGCGGGGAGGGTTAGGCTTCAAGAAGAGAGGCTAAGGGTTTGGCTGCGGTAAAAGGTTAGCGTTAGGAGGGCGTAACATACTTACCCGCCCAGGTGATGGAATTCGGTCATGTGACCACTGTCATTCTAAACGTCGGTCTCCCGTACCCAAATCGTATAACGGTATCACACACTATGGAGTCTATGTGCTAAGCCTTGGAGAAAGATAAAGTATCAACCAACCCGCTCCTTACACTTCTTTGTCAAACATAACCTGTAACATGGCAGTTAGGAGCTGATTGGCTGCTACTTTATCTCTCTCCACTGTATCTCTCTCTCTCCAGTACATAGACCCTCTGTCGACTCCACAGCAATGGATGATTGCGGACATAGAAATGGTTCTGTTTCACCAATGTACTGTACTGAGTCCGCATGCTACCTCCTCTCTGAAACAGAAGTACAGCTCCCCACTTCTGCGTGGAACCACAAGTCTCAGCCAGCCTTCTTGGCAGTCTCTGAGTCACGCTGCTCGTTGGCGTCTCTCATCGGCTACCACCGTTCCCCCTCCAGCTGCTCTTTTACTTTTAAATCAACTTTATGCGAAATGACGCTGCGCGCTTCTATGCCCTTTTTTAAAAATGGCCTAATCGGAGTAGGATCTGACAGGCCACAAAATGGCTGCCATCAGAATGCCCTGGAAAGTGATGGCTTCAGAAAGTAGCATATTACGTGTTGGTGGGACGGGTCTGTAAGTCATACCTCACAACGTCAGGGAATCACGGTGCAGCCATCTTCTCTGGGCCTCAATGCCTTGTGTGGGCCCACGTCTGCAAGGTTACAGCAGCAGCAGCAGCAGCAGCAGCAGCAGCAGCACCTGAAGTGCACAGGAATCTGTCTGCAACACTAATGCTAATTACAGACACTTGCCCGAGTCCTCGGTGTGTTCCTGGCTCCCAGCAACCCCCCCTCCCCAGCCACGGCCTGGACTCTGTGCAAAGCTGCCCACAGTGAGACAGCCTCCAGTCACAAGCAGACCAGCGCTGTCCCGAAGGCACGTAGAAAAGGAGCAAATGTGAGGCTGGTCTCTGCCTACGGCCACACCACCCTGAACACGCCCGATCTCGTCTGATCTCGGAAGCTAAGCAGGGTCAGGCCTGGTTAGTACTTGGATGGGAGACCGCCTGGGAATACCAGGTGCTGTAGGCTTTTGCTTTTCTAGCCTGCAACCAGCAGGAGGCGCTCACGCCAGCTTACTTTTCTTCTTCTTCACTTGATCACATTTTTCTTTCTTTCTGTCTTTTCTTCTTTCCTTCTTTCTTTCCTCCACTACACCAGCAGGTAGCAGCACCTGGGGTTGCCGACGCAGTCAAATGGCAGCACATGCCGCACAGGGATTTCCTGCAGCAACACAGAGTGCAGTAAAAGCGTCGCCCAGCACACAGGTTATTCCGCCGCCTCAAACACGGGCAAAGTGTTTGCCCTAAACCTGAATCCACTGCATTGCTGGACATCACATCATCCACGTGTCAGTCCGTCCCATATATCTGGAGCACAGCCACAATGCAGCTGTTGTCTGGACGGAATGTCCCAGTGAATCCGGCATGGCTGCACTTTTTTTTTATGACGCGACCACGCGGCAGACACAGAAACCGGCTGCATTGGAACATGTGCACCTGCGGTGATCTTAACGGCATCAGGTGTTTCGCTAAAGAGGAGACAAGGCAATGTGTCGGCATTCTCAAACTGCCGACAGAATGATTAAGACAAATTCTATATACGCATAGTACAGAAAAAATATCCAGAGTCTGAAATCCCGACAGCCGCCATCCCAAACGTATGTATGCCGGGGAGGGTCAGGCTGCGGCGGGGAGGGTTAGGCTTCAAGAAGAGAGGCTAAGGGTTTGGCTGCGGTAAAAGGTTAGCGTTAGGAGGGCGTAACATACTTACCCGCCCAGGTGATGGAATTCGGTCATGTGACCACTGTCATTCTAAACGTCGGTCTCCCGTACCCAAATTGTATAACGGTATCACACACTATGGAGTCTATGTGCTAAGCCTTGGAGAAAGATAAAGTATCAACCAACCCGCTCCTTACACTTCTTTGTCAAACATAACCTGTAACATGGCAGTTAGGAGCTGATTGGCTGCTCCTTTATCTCTCTCCACTGTATCTCTCTCTCCAGTACATAGACCCTCTGTCGACTCCACAGCAATGGATGATTGCGGACATAGAAATGGTTCTGTTTCACCAATGTACTGTACTGAGTCCGCATGCTACCTCCTCTCTGAAACAGAAGTACAGCTCCCCACTTCTGCGTGGAACCACAAGTCTCAGCCAGCCTTCTTGGCAGTCTCTGAGTCACGCTGCTCGTTGGCGTCTCTCATCGGCTACCACCGTTCCCCCTCCAGCTGCTCTTTTACTTTTAAATCAACTTTATGCGAAATGACGCTGCGCGCTTCTATGCCCTTTTTTAAAAATGGCCTAATCGGAGTAGGATCTGACAGGCCACAAAATGGCTGCCATCAGAATGCCCTGGAAAGTGATGGCTTCAGAAAGTAGCATATTACGTGTTGGTGGGACGGGTCTGTAAGTCATACCTCACAACGTCAGGGAATCACGGTGCAGCCATCTTCTCTGGGCCTCAATGCCTTGTGTGGGCCCACGTCTGCAAGGTTACAGCAGCAGCAGCAGCAGCACCTGAAGTGCACAGGAATCTGTCTGCAACACTAATGCTAATTACAGACACTTGCCCGAGTCCTCGGTGTGTTCCTGGCTCCCAGCAACCCCCCCTCCCCAGCCACGGCCTGGACTCTGTGCAAAGCTGCCCACAGTGAGACAGCCTCCAGTCACAAGCAGACCAGCGCTGTCCCGAAGGCACGTAGAAAAGGAGCAAATGTGAGGCTGTTCTCTGCCTACGGCCACACCACCCTGAACACGCCCGATCTCGTCTGATCTCGGAAGCTAAGCAGGGTCAGGCCTGGTTAGTACTTGGATGGGAGACCGCCTGGGAATACCAGGTGCTGTAGGCTTTTGCTTTTCTAGCCTGCAACCAGCAGGAGGCGCTCACGCCAGCTTACTTTTCTTCTTCTTCTTCTTCTTCACTTGATCACATTTTTCTTTCTTTCTGTCTTTTCTTCTTTCCTTCTTTCTTTCCTCCACTACACCAGCAGGTAGCAGCACCTGGGGTTGCCAACGCAGTCAAATGGCAGCACATGCCGCACAGGGATTTACTGCAGCAACACAGAGTGCAGTAAAAGCGTCGCCCAGCACACAGGTTATTCCGCCGCCTCAAACACGGGCAAAGTGTTTGCCCTAAACCTGAATCCACTGCATTGCTGGACATCACATCATCCTTGTGTCAGTCCGTCCCATATATCTGGAGCACAGCCACAATGCAGCTGTTGTCTGGACGGAATGTCCCAGTGAATCCGGCATGGCTGCACTTTTTATTTATGACGCGACCACGCGGCAGACACAGAAACCGGCTGCATTGGAACATGTGCACCTGCGGTGATCTTAACGGCATCAGGTGTTTCGCTAAAGAGGAGACAAGGCAACGTGTCGGCATTCTCAAACTGACGACAGAATGATTAAGACAAATTCTATATACGCATAGTACAGAAAAAATATCCAGAGTCTGAAATCCCGACAGCTGCCATCCCAAACGTATGTATGCCGGGGAGGGTCAGGCTGCGGCGGGGAGGGTTAGGCTTCAAGAAGAGAGGCTAAGGGTTTGGCTGCGGTAAAAGGTTAGCGTTAGGAGGGCGTAACATACTTACCCGCCCAGGTGATGGAATTCGGTCATGTGACCACTGTCATTCTAAACGTCGGTCTCCCGTACCCAAATCGTATAACGGTATCACACACTATGGAGTCTATGTGCTAAGCCTTGGAGAAAGATAAAGTATCAACCAACCCGCTCCTTACACTTCTTTGTCAAACATAACCTGTAACATGGCAGTTAGGAGCTGATTGGCTGCTACTTTATCTCTCTCCACTGTATCTCTCTCTCTCCAGTACATAGACCCTCTGTCGACTCCACAGCAATGGATGATTGCGGACATAGAAATGGTTCTGTTTCACCAATGTACTGTACTGAGTCCGCATGCTACCTCCTCTCTGAAACAGAAGTACAGCTCCCCACTTCTGCGTGGAACCACAAGTCTCAGCCAGCCTTCTTGGCAGTCTCTGAGTCACGCTGCTCGTTGGCGTCTCTCATCGGCTACCACCGTTCCCCCTCCAGCTGCTCTTTTACTTTTAAATCAACTTTATGCGAAATGACGCTGCGCGCTTCTATGCCCTTTTTTAAAAATGGCCTAATCGGAGTAGGATCTGACAGGCCACAAAATGGCTGCCATCAGAATGCCCTGGAAAGTGATGGCTTCAGAAAGTAGCATATTACGTGTTGGTGGGACGGGTCTGTAAGTCATACCTCACAACGTCAGGGAATCACGGTGCAGCCATCTTCTCTGGGCCTCAATGCCTTGTGTGGGCCCACGTCTGCAAGGTTACAGCAGCAGCAGCAGCAGCAGCAGCAGCACCTGAAGTGCACAGGAATCTGTCTGCAACACTAATGCTAATTACAGACACTTGCCCGAGTCCTCGGTGTGTTCCTGGCTCCCAGCAACCCCCCCTCCCCAGCCACGGCCTGGACTCTGTGCAAAGCTGCCCACAGTGAGACAGCCTCCAGTCACAAGCAGACCAGCGCTGTCCCGAAGGCACGTAGAAAAGGAGCAAATGTGAGGCTGTTCTCTGCCTACGGCCACACCACCCTGAACACGCCCGATCTCGTCTGATCTCGGAAGCTAAGCAGGGTCAGGCCTGGTTAGTACTTGGATGGGAGACTGCCTGGGAATACCAGGTGCTGTAGGCTTTTGCTTTTCTAGCCTGCAACCAGCAGGAGGCGCTCACGCCAGCTTACTTTTCTTCTTCTTCACTTGATCACATTTTTCTTTCTTTCTGTCTTTTCTTCTTTCCTTCTTTCTTTCCTCCACTACACCAGCAGGTAGCAGCACCTGGGGTTGCCGACGCAGTCAAATGGCAGCACATGCCGCACAGGGATTTCCTGCAGCAACACAGAGTGCAGTAAAAGCGTCGCCCAGCACACAGGTTATTCCGCCGCCTCAAACACGGGCAAAGTGTTTGCCCTAAACCTGAATCCACTGCATTGCTGGACATCACATCATCCACGTGTCAGTCCGTCCCATATATCTGGAGCACAGCCACAATGCAGCTGTTGTCTGGACGGAATGTCCCAGTGAATCCGGCATGGCTGCACTTTTTTTTTATGACGCGACCACGCGGCAGACACAGAAACCGGCTGCATTGGAACATGTGCACCTGCGGTGATCTTAACGGCAACAGGTGTTTCGCTAAAGAGGAGACAAGGCAATGTGTCGGCATTCTCAAACTGCCGACAGAATGATTAAGACAAATTCTATATACGCATAGTACAGAAAAAATATCCAGAGTCTGAAATCCCGACAGCCGCCATCCCAAACGTATGTATGCCGGGGAGGGTCAGGCTGCGGCGGGGAGGGTTAGGCTTCAAGAAGAGAGGCTAAGGGTTTGGCTGCGGTAAAAGGTTAGCGTTAGGAGGGCGTAACATACTTACCCGCCCAGGTGATGGAATTCGGTCATGTGACCACTGTCATTCTAAACGTCGGTCTCCCGTACCCAAATCGTATAACGGTATCACACACTATGGAGTCTATGTGCTAAGCCTTGGAGAAAGATAAAGTATCAACCAACCCGCTCCTTACACTTCTTTGTCAAACATAACCTGTAACATGGCAGTTAGGAGCTGATTGGCTGCTCCTTTATCTCTCTCCACTGTATCTCTCTCTCCAGTACATAGACCCTCTGTCGACTCCACAGCAATGGATGATTGCGGACATAGAAATGGTTCTGTTTCACCAATGTACTGTACTGAGTACGCATGCTACCTCCTCTCTGAAACAGAAGTACAGCTCCCCACTTCTGCGTGGAACCACAAGTCTCAGCCAGCCTTCTTGGCAGTCTCTGAGTCACGCTGCTCGTTGGCGTCTCTCATCGGCTACCACCGTTCCCCCTCCAGCTGCTCTTTTACTTTTAAATCAACTTTATGCGAAATGACGCTGCGCGCTTCTATGCCCTTTTTTAAAAATGGCCTAATCGGAGTAGGATCTGACAGGCCACAAAATGGCTGCCATCAGAATGCCCTGGAAAGTGATGGCTTCAGAAAGTAGCATATTACGTGTTGGTGGGACGGGTCTGTAAGTCATACCTCACAACGTCAGGGAATCACGGTGCAGCCATCTTCTCTGGGCCTCAATGCCTTGTGTGGGCCCACGTCTGCAAGGTTACAGCAGCAGCAGCAGCAGCACCTGAAGTGCACAGGAATCTGTCTGCAACACTAATGCTAATTACAGACACTTGCCCGAGTCCTCGGTGTGTTCCTGGCTCCCAGCAACCCCCCCTCCCCAGCCACGGCCTGGACTCTGTGCAAAGCTGCCCACAGTGAGACAGCCTCCAGTCACAAGCAGACCAGCGCTGTCCCGAAGGCACGTAGAAAAGGAGCAAATGTGAGGCTGTTCTCTGCCTACGGCCACACCACCCTGAACACGCCCGATCTCGTCTGATCTCGGAAGCTAAGCAGGGTCAGGCCTGGTTAGTACTTGGATGGGAGACCGCCTGGGAATACCAGGTGCTGTAGGCTTTTGCTTTTCTAGCCTGCAACCAGCAGGAGGCGCTCACGCCAGCTTACTTTTCTTCTTCTTCTTCTTCTTCACTTGATCACATTTTTCTTTCTTTCTGTCTTTTCTTCTTTCCTTCTTTCTTTCCTCCACTACACCAGCAGGTAGCAGCACCTGGGGTTGCCAACGCAGTCAAATGGCAGCACATGCCGCACAGGGATTTACTGCAGCAACACAGAGTGCAGTAAAAGCGTCGCCCAGCACACAGGTTATTCCGCCGCCTCAAACACGGGCAAAGTGTTTGCCCTAAACCTGAATCCACTGCATTGCTGGACATCACATCATCCTTGTGTCAGTCCGTCCCATATATCTGGAGCACAGCCACAATGCAGCTGTTGTCTGGACGGAATGTCCCAGTGAATCCGGCATGGCTGCACTTTTTATTTATGACGCGACCACGCGGCAGACACAGAAACCGGCTGCATTGGAACATGTGCACCTGCGGTGATCTTAACGGCATCAGGTGTTTCGCTAAAGAGGAGACAAGGCAACGTGTCGGCATTCTCAAACTGACGACAGAATGATTAAGACAAATTCTATATACGCATAGTACAGAAAAAATATCCAGAGTCTGAAATCCCGACAGCTGCCATCCCAAACGTATGTATGCCGGGGAGGGTCAGGCTGCGGCGGGGAGGGTTAGGCTTCAAGAAGAGAGGCTAAGGGTTTGGCTGCGGTAAAAGGTTAGCGTTAGGAGGGCGTAACATACTTACCCGCCCAGGTGATGGAATTCGGTCATGTGACCACTGTCATTCTAAACGTCGGTCTCCCGTACCCAAATCGTATAACGGTATCACACACTATGGAGTCTATGTGCTAAGCCTTGGAGAAAGATAAAGTATCAACCAACCCGCTCCTTACACTTCTTTGTCAAACATAACCTGTAACATGGCAGTTAGGAGCTGATTGGCTGCTACTTTATCTCTCTCCACTGTATCTCTCTCTCCAGTACATAGACCCTCTGTCGACTCCACAGCAATGGATGATTGCGGACATAGAAATGGTTCTGTTTCACCAATGTACTGTACTGAGTCCGCATGCTACCTCCTCTCTGAAACAGAAGTACAGCTCCCCACTTCTGCGTGGAACCACAAGTCTCAGCCAGCCTTCTTGGCAGTCTCTGAGTCACGCTGCTCGTTGGCGTCTCTCATCGGCTACCACCGTTCCCCCTCCAGCTGCTCTTTTACTTTTAAATCAACTTTATGCGAAATGACGCTGCGCGCTTCTATGCCCTTTTTTAAAAATGGCCTAATCGGAGTAGGATCTGACAGGCCACAAAATGGCTGCCATCAGAATGCCCTGGAAAGTGATGGCTTCAGAAAGTAGCATATTACGTGTTGGTGGGACGGGTCTGTAAGTCATACCTCACAACGTCAGGGAATCACGGTGCAGCCATCTTCTCTGGGCCTCAATGCCTTGTGTGGGCCCACGTCTGCAAGGTTACAGCAGCAGCAGCAGCAGCAGCAGCAGCACCTGAAGTGCACAGGAATCTGTCTGCAACACTAATGCTAATTACAGACACTTGCCCGAGTCCTCGGTGTGTTCCTGGCTCCCAGCAACCCCCCCTCCCCAGCCACGGCCTGGACTCTGTGCAAAGCTGCCCACAGTGAGACAGCCTCCAGTCACAAGCAGACCAGCGCTGTCTCGAAGGCACGTAGAAAAGGAGCAAATGTGAGGCCGGTCTCTGCCTACGGCCACACCACCCTGAACACGCCCGATCTCGTCTGATCTCGGAAGCTAAGCAGGGTCAGGCCTGGTTAGTACTTGGATGGGAGACCGCCTGGGAATACCAGGTGCTGTAGGCTTTTGCTTTTCTAGCCTGCAACCAGCAGGAGGCGCTCACGCCAGCTTACTTTTTTTCTTCTTCTTCTTCACTTGATCACATTTTTCTTTCTTTCTGTCTTTTCTTCTTTCCTTCTTTCTTTCCTCCACTACACCAGCAGGTAGCAGCACCTGGGGTTGCCGACGCAGTCAAATGGCAGCACATGCCGCACAGGGATTTCCTGCAGCAACACAGAGTGCAGTAAAAGCGTCGCCCAGCACACAGGTTATTCCGCCGCCTCAAACACGGGCAAAGTGTTTGCCCTAAACCTGAATCCACTGCATTGCTGGACATCACATCATCCACGTGTCAGTCCGTCCCATATATCTGGAGCACAGCCACAATGCAGCTGTTGTCTGGACGGAATGTCCCAGTGAATCCGGCATGGCTGCACTTTTTATTTATGACGCGACCACGCGGCAGACACAGAAACCGGCTGCATTGGAACATGTGCACCTGCGGTGATCTTAACGGCATCAGGTGTTTCGCTAAAGAGGAGACAAGGCAACGTGTCGGCATTCTCAAACTGCCGACAGAATGATTAAGACAAATTCTATATACGCATAGTACAGAAAAAATATCCAGAGTCTGAAATCCCGACAGCCGCCATCCCAAACGTATGTATGCCGGGGAGGGTCAGGCTGCGGCGGGGAGGGTTAGGCTTCAAGAAGAGAGGCTAAGGGTTTGGCTGCGGTAAAAGGTTAGCGTTAGGAGGGCGTAACATACTTACCCGCCCAGGTGATGGAATTCGGTCATGTGACCACTGTCATTCTAAACGTCGGTCTCCCGTACCCAAATCGTATAACGGTATCACACACTATGGAGTCTATGTGCTAAGCCTTGGAGAAAGATAAAGTATCAACCAACCCGCTCCTTACACTTCTTTGTCAAACATAACCTGTAACATGGCAGTTAGGAGCTGATTGGCTGCTACTTTATCTCTCTCCACTGTATCTCTCTCTCCAGTACATAGACCCTCTGTCGACTCCACAGCAATGGATGATTGCGGACATAGAAATGGTTCTGTTTCACCAATGTACTGTACTGAGTCCGCATGCTACCTCCTCTCTGAAACAGAAGTACAGCTCCCCACTTCTGCGTGGAACCACAAGTCTCAGCCAGCCTTCTTGGCAGTCTCTGAGTCACGCTGCTCGTTGGCGTCTCTCATCGGCTACCACCGTTCCCCCTCCAGCTGCTCTTTTACTTTTAAATCAACTTTATGCGAAATGACGCTGCGCGCTTCTATGCCCTTTTTTAAAAATGGCCTAATCGGAGTAGGATCTGACAGGCCACAAAATGGCTGCCATCAGAATGCCCTGGAAAGTGATGGCTTCAGAAAGTAGCATATTACGTGTTGGTGGGACGGGTCTGTAAGTCATACCTCACAACGTCAGGGAATCACGGTGCAGCCATCTTCTCTGGGCCTCAATGCCTTGTGTGGGCCCACGTCTGCAAGGTTACAGCAGCAGCAGCAGCAGCAGCAGCAGCACCTGAAGTGCACAGGAATCTGTCTGCAACACTAATGCTAATTACAGACACTTGCCCGAGTCCTCGGTGTGTTCCTGGCTCCCAGCAACCCCCCCTCCCCAGCCACGGCCTGGACTCTGTGCAAAGCTGCCCACAGTGAGACAGCCTCCAGTCACAAGCAGACCAGCGCTGTCCCGAAGGCACGTAGAAAAGGAGCAAATGTGAGGCTGGTCTCTGCCTACGGCCACACCACCCTGAACACGCCCGATCTCGTCTGATCTCGGAAGCTAAGCAGGGTCAGGCCTGGTTAGTACTTGGATGGGAGACCGCCTGGGAATACCAGGTGCTGTAGGCTTTTGCTTTTCTAGCCTGCAACCAGCAGGAGGCGCTCACGCCAGCTTACTTTTCTTCTTCTTCTTCACTTGATCACATTTTTCTTTCTTTCTGTCTTTTCTTCTTTCCTTCTTTCTTTCCTCCACTACACCAGCAGGTAGCAGCACCTGGGGTTGCCAACGCAGTCAAATGGCAGCACATGCCGCACAGGGATTTCCTGCAGCAACACAGAGTGCAGTAAAAGCGTCGCCCAGCACACAGGTTATTCCGCCGCCTCAAACACGGGCAAAGTGTTTGCCCTAAACCTGAATCCACTGCATTGCTGGACATCACATCATCCACGTGTCAGTCCGTCCCATATATCTGGAGCACAGCCACAATGCAGCTGTTGTCTGGACGGAATGTCCCAGTGAATCCGGCATGGCTGCACTTTTTATTTATGACGCGACCACGCGGCAGACACAGAAACCGGCTGCATTGGAACATGTGCACCTGCGGTGATCTTAACGGCATCAGGTGTTTCGCTAAAGAGGAGACAAGGCAACGTGTCGGCATTCTCAAACTGACGACAGAATGATTAAGACAAATTCTATATACGCATAGTACAGAAAAAATATCCAGAGTCTGAAATCCCGACAGCTGCCATCCCAAACGTATGTATGCCGGGGAGGGTCAGGCTGCGGCGGGGAGGGTTAGGCTTCAAGAAGAGAGGCTAAGGGTTTGGCTGCGGTAAAAGGTTAGCGTTAGGAGGGCGTAACATACTTACCCGCCCAGGTGATGGAATTCGGTCATGTGACCACTGTCATTCTAAACGTCGGTCTCCCGTACCCAAATCGTATAACGGTATCACACACTATGGAGTCTATGTGCTAAGCCTTGGAGAAAGATAAAGTATCAACCAACCCGCTCCTTACACTTCTTTGTCAAACATAACCTGTAACATGGCAGTTAGGAGCTGATTGTCTGCTACTTTATCTCTCTCCACTGTATCTCTCTCTCCAGTACATAGACCCTCTGTCGACTCCACAGCAATGGATGATTGCGGACATAGAAATGGTTCTGTTTCACCAATGTACTGTACTGAGTCCGCATGCTACCTCCTCTCTGAAACAGAAGTACAGCTCCCCACTTCTGCGTGGAACCACAAGTCTCAGCCAGCCTTCTTGGCAGTCTCTGAGTCACGCTGCTCGTTGGCGTCTCTCATCGGCTACCACCGTTCCCCCTCCAGCTGCTCTTTTACTTTTAAATCAACTTTATGCGAAATGACGCTGCGCGCTTCTATGCCCTTTTTTAAAAATGGCCTAATCGGAGTAGGATCTGACAGGCCACAAAATGGCTGCCATCAGAATGCCCTGGAAAGTGATAACTTCAGAAAGTAGCATATTACGTGTTGGTGGGACGGGTCTGTAAGTCATACCTCACAACGTCAGGGAATCACGGTGCAGCCATCTTCTCTGGGCCTCAATGCCTTGTGTGGGCCCACGTCTGCAAGGTTACAGCAGCAGCAGCAGCACCTGAAGTGCACAGGAATCTGTCTGCAACACTAATGCTAATTACAGACACTTGCCCGAGTCCTCGGTGTGTTCCTGGCTCCCAGCAACCCCCCCTCCCCAGCCACGGCCTGGACTCTGTGCAAAGCTGCCCACAGTGAGACAGCCTCCAGTCACAAGCAGACCAGCGCTGTCCCGAAGGCACGTAGAAAAGGAGCAAATGTGAGGCTGGTCTCTGCCTACGGCCACACCACCCTGAACACGCCCGATCTCGTCTGATCTCGGAAGCTAAGCAGGGTCAGGCCTGGTTAGTACTTGGATGGGAGACCGCCTGGGAATACCAGGTGCTGTAGGCTTTTGCTTTTCTAGCCTGCAACCAGCAGGAGGCGCTCACGCCAGCTTACTTTTCTTCTTCTTCACTTGATCACATTTTTCTTTCTTTCTGTCTTTTCTTCTTTCCTTCTTTCTTTCCTCCACTACACCAGCAGGTAGCAGCACCTGGGGTTGCCGACGCAGTCAAATGGCAGCACATGCCGCACAGGGATTTCCTGCAGCAACACAGAGTGCAGTAAAAGCGTCGCCCAGCACACAGGTTATTCCGCCGCCTCAAACACGGGCAAAGTGTTTGCCCTAAACCTGAATCCACTGCATTGCTGGACATCACATCATCCACGTGTCAGTCCGTCCCATATATCTGGAGCACAGCCACAATGCAGCTGTTGTCTGGACGGAATGTCCCAGTGAATCCGGCATGGCTGCACTTTTTATTTATGACGCGACCACGCGGCAGACACAGAAACCGGCTGCATTGGAACATGTGCACCTGCGGTGATCTTAACGGCATCAGGTGTTTCGCTAAAGAGGAGACAAGGCAACGTGTCGGCATTCTCAAACTGCCGACAGAATGATTAAGACAAATTCTATATACGCATAGTACAGAAAAAATATCCAGAGTCTGAAATCCCGACAGCCGCCATCCCAAACGTATGTATGCCGGGGAGGGTCAGGCTGCGGCGGGGAGGGTTAGGCTTCAAGAAGAGAGGCTAAGGGTTTGGCTGCGGTAAAAGGTTAGCGTTAGGAGGGCGTAACATACTTACCCGCCCAGGTGATGGAATTCGGTCATGTGACCACTGTCATTCTAAACGTCGGTCTCCCGTACCCAAATCGTATAACGGTATCACACACTATGGAGTCTATGTGCTAAGCCTTGGAGAAAGATAAAGTATCAACCAACCCGCTCCTTACACTTCTTTGTCAAACATAACCTGTAACATGGCAGTTAGGAGCTGATTGGCTGCTACTTTATCTCTCTCCACTGTATCTCTCTCTCCAGTACATAGACCCTCTGTCGACTCCACAGCAATGGATGATTGCGGACATAGAAATGGTTCTGTTTCACCAATGTACTGTACTGAGTCCGCATGCTACCTCCTCTCTGAAACAGAAGTACAGCTCCCCACTTCTGCGTGGAACCACAAGTCTCAGCCAGCCTTCTTGGCAGTCTCTGAGTCACGCTGCTCGTTGGCGTCTCTCATCGGCTACCACCGTTCCCCCTCCAGCTGCTCTTTTACTTTTAAATCAACTTTATGCGAAATGACGCTGCGCGCTTCTATGCCCTTTTTTAAAAATGGCCTAATCGGAGTAGGATCTGACAGGCCACAAAATGGCTGCCATCAGAATGCCCTGGAAAGTGATGGCTTCAGAAAGTAGCATATTACGTGTTGGTGGGACGGGTCTGTAAGTCATACCTCACAACGTCAGGGAATCACGGTGCAGCCATCTTCTCTGGGCCTCAATGCCTTGTGTGGGCCCACGTCTGCAAGGTTACAGCAGCAGCAGCAGCAGCAGCAGCAGCACCTGAAGTGCACAGGAATCTGTCTGCAACACTAATGCTAATTACAGACACTTGCCCGA
Organism: Crinia signifera; assembly: GCF_055691185.1. Lineage (NCBI taxonomy): Eukaryota > Metazoa > Chordata > Amphibia > Anura > Myobatrachidae > Crinia > Crinia signifera. Next base: position 191,374 of record NW_028142708.1, read on the forward strand.
GTCCTCGGTGTGTTCCTGGCTCCCAGCAACCCCCCCTCCCCAGCCACGGCCTGGACTCTGTGCAAAGCTGCCCACAGTGAGACAGCCTCCAGTCACAAGCAGACCAGCGCTGTCCCGAAGGCACGTAGAAAAGGAGCAAATGTGAGGCTGGTCTCTGCCTACGGCCACACCACCCTGAACACGCCCGATCTCGTCTGATCTCGGAAGCTAAGCAGGGTCAGGCCTGGTTAGTACTTGGATGGGAGACCGCCTGGGAATACCAGGTGCTGTAGGCTTTTGCTTTTCTAGCCTGCAACCAGCAGGAGGCGCTCACGCCAGCTTACTTTTCTTCTTCTTCTTCACTTGATCACATTTTTCTTTCTTTCTGTCTTTTCTTCTTTCCTTCTTTCTTTCCTCCACTACACCAGCAGGTAGCAGCACCTGGGGTTGCCAACGCAGTCAAATGGCAGCACATGCCGCACAGGGATTTCCTGCAGCAACACAGAGTGCAGTAAAAGCGTCGCCCAGCACACAGGTTATTCCGCCGCCTCAAACACGGGCAAAGTGTTTGCCCTAAACCTGAATCCACTGCATTGCTGGACATCACATCATCCACGTGTCAGTCCGTCCCATATATCTGGAGCACAGCCACAATGCAGCTGTTGTCTGGACGGAATGTCCCAGTGAATCCGGCATGGCTGCACTTTTTATTTATGACGCGACCACGCGGCAGACACAGAAACCGGCTGCATTGGAACATGTGCACCTGCGGTGATCTTAACGGCATCAGGTGTTTCGCTAAAGAGGAGACAAGGCAACGTGTCGGCATTCTCAAACTGACGACAGAATGATTAAGACAAATTCTATATACGCATAGTACAGAAAAAATATCCAGAGTCTGAAATCCCGACAGCTGCCATCCCAAACGTATGTATGCCGGGGAGGGTCAGGCTGCGGCGGGGAGGGTTAGGCTTCAAGAAGAGAGGCTAAGGGTTTGGCTGCGGTAAAAGGTTAGCGTTAGGAGGGCGTAACATACTTACCCGCCCAGGTGATGGAATTCGGTCATGTGACCACTGTCATTCTAAACGTCGGTCTCCCGTACCCAAATCGTATAACGGTATCACACACTATGGAGTCTATGTGCTAAGCCTTGGAGAAAGATAAAGTATCAACCAACCCGCTCCTTACACTTCTTTGTCAAACATAACCTGTAACATGGCAGTTAGGAGCTGATTGTCTGCTACTTTATCTCTCTCCACTGTATCTCTCTCTCCAGTACATAGACCCTCTGTCGACTCCACAGCAATGGATGATTGCGGACATAGAAATGGTTCTGTTTCACCAATGTACTGTACTGAGTCCGCATGCTACCTCCTCTCTGAAACAGAAGTACAGCTCCCCACTTCTGCGTGGAACCACAAGTCTCAGCCAGCCTTCTTGGCAGTCTCTGAGTCACGCTGCTCGTTGGCGTCTCTCATCGGCTACCACCGTTCCCCCTCCAGCTGCTCTTTTACTTTTAAATCAACTTTATGCGAAATGACGCTGCGCGCTTCTATGCCCTTTTTTAAAAATGGCCTAATCGGAGTAGGATCTGACAGGCCACAAAATGGCTGCCATCAGAATGCCCTGGAAAGTGATAACTTCAGAAAGTAGCATATTACGTGTTGGTGGGACGGGTCTGTAAGTCATACCTCACAACGTCAGGGAATCACGGTGCAGCCATCTTCTCTGGGCCTCAATGCCTTGTGTGGGCCCACGTCTGCAAGGTTACAGCAGCAGCAGCAGCACCTGAAGTGCACAGGAATCTGTCTGCAACACTAATGCTAATTACAGACACTTGCCCGAGTCCTCGGTGTGTTCCTGGCTCCCAGCAACCCCCCCTCCCCAGCCACGGCCTGGACTCTGTGCAAAGCTGCCCACAGTGAGACAGCCTCCAGTCACAAGCAGACCAGCGCTGTCCCGAAGGCACGTAGAAAAGGAGCAAATGTGAGGCTGGTCTCTGCCTACGGCCACACCACCCTGAACACGCCCGATCTCGTCTGATCTCGGAAGCTAAGCAGGGTCAGGCCTGGTTAGTACTTGGATGGGAGACCGCCTGGGAATACCAGGTGCTGTAGGCTTTTGCTTTTCTAGCCTGCAACCAGCAGGAGGCGCTCACGCCAGCTTACTTTTCTTCTTCTTCACTTGATCACATTTTTCTTTCTTTCTGTCTTTTCTTCTTTCCTTCTTTCTTTCCTCCACTACACCAGCAGGTAGCAGCACCTGGGGTTGCCGACGCAGTCAAATGGCAGCACATGCCGCACAGGGATTTCCTGCAGCAACACAGAGTGCAGTAAAAGCGTCGCCCAGCACACAGGTTATTCCGCCGCCTCAAACACGGGCAAAGTGTTTGCCCTAAACCTGAATCCACTGCATTGCTGGACATCACATCATCCACGTGTCAGTCCGTCCCATATATCTGGAGCACAGCCACAATGCAGCTGTTGTCTGGACGGAATGTCCCAGTGAATCCGGCATGGCTGCACTTTTTATTTATGACGCGACCACGCGGCAGACACAGAAACCGGCTGCATTGGAACATGTGCACCTGCGGTGATCGTAACGGCATCAGGCGTTTCGCTAAAGAGGAGACAAGGCAACGTGTCGGCATTCTCAAACTGCCGACAGAATGATTAAGACAAATTCTATATACGCATAGTACAGAAAAAATATCCAGAGTCTGAAATCCCGACAGCCGCCATCCCAAACGTATGTATGCCGGGGAGGGTCAGGCTGCGGCGGGGAGGGTTAGGCTTCAAGAAGAGAGGCTAAGGGTTTGGCTGCGGTAAAAGGTTAGCGTTAGGAGGGCGTAACATACTTACCCGCCCAGGTGATGGAATTCGGTCATGTGACCACTGTCATTCTAAACGTCGGTCTCCCGTACCCAAATCGTATAACGGTATCACACACTATGGAGTCTATGTGCTAAGCCTTGGAGAAAGATAAAGTATCAACCAACCCGCTCCTTACACTTCTTTGTCAAACATAACCTGTAACATGGCAGTTAGGAGCTGATTGGCTGCTACTTTATCTCTCTCCACTGTATCTCTCTCTCCAGTACATAGACCCTCTGTCGACTCCACAGCAATGGATGATTGCGGACATAGAAATGGTTCTGTTTCACCAATGTACTGTACTGAGTCCGCATGCTACCTCCTCTCTGAAACAGAAGTACAGCTCCCCACTTCTGCGTGGAACCACAAGTCTCAGCCAGCCTTCTTGGCAGTCTCTGAGTCACGCTGCTCGTTGGCGTCTCTCATCGGCTACCACCGTTCCCCCTCCAGCTGCTCTTTTACTTTTAAATCAACTTTATGCGAAATGACGCTGCGCGCTTCTATGCCCTTTTTTAAAAATGGCCTAATCGGAGTAGGATCTGACAGGCCACAAAATGGCTGCCATCAGAATGCCCTGGAAAGTGATGGCTTCAGAAAGTAGCATATTACGTGTTGGTGGGACGGGTCTGTAAGTCATACCTCACAACGTCAGGGAATCACGGTGCAGCCATCTTCTCTGGGCCTCAATGCCTTGTGTGGGCCCACGTCTGCAAGGTTACAGCAGCAGCAGCAGCAGCAGCAGCAGCAGCACCACCTGAAGTGCACAGGAATCTGTCTGCAACACTAATGCTAATTACAGACACTTGCCCGAGTCCTCGGTGTGTTCCTGGCTCCCAGCAACCCCCCCTCCCCAGCCACGGCCTGGACTCTGTGCAAAGCTGCCCACAGTGAGACAGCCTCCAGTCACAAGCAGACCAGCGCTGTCCCGAAGGCACGTAGAAAAGGAGCAAATGTGAGGCTGGTCTCTGCCAACGGCCACACCACCCTGAACACGCCCGATCTCGTCTGATCTCGGAAGCTAAGCAGGGTCAGGCCTGGTTAGTACTTGGATGGGAGACCGCCTGGGAATACCAGGTGCTGTAGGCTTTTGCTTTTCTAGCCTGCAACCAGCAGGAGGCGCTCACGCCAGCTTACTTTTCTTCTTCTTCTTCACTTGATCACATTTTTCTTTCTTTCTGTCTTTTCTTCTTTCCTTCTTTCTTTCCTCCACTACACCAGCAGGTAGCAGCACCTGGGGTTGCCAACGCAGTCAAATGGCAGCACATGCCGCACAGGGATTTCCTGCAGCAACACAGAGTGCAGTAAAAGCGTCGCCCAGCACACAGGTTATTCCGCCGCCTCAAACACGGGCAAAGTGTTTGCCCTAAACCTGAATCCACTGCATTGCTGGACATCACATCATCCACGTGTCAGTCCGTCCCATATATCTGGAGCACAGCCACAATGCAGCTGTTGTCTGGACGGAATGTCCCAGTGAATCCGGCATGGCTGCACTTTTTATTTATGACGCGACCACGCGGCAGACACAGAAACCGGCTGCATTGGAACATGTGCACCTGCGGTGATCGTAACGGCATCAGGTGTTTCGCTAAAGAGGAGACAAGGCAACGTGTCGGCATTCTCAAACTGCCGACAGAATGATTAAGACAAATTCTATATACGCATATGTAAGGACTCCCGGGCTCATGGGTGCATGTCGGGACCTAGCGCTCGTATCCGCCTTGAGAAAGGCAGTGTTTACAGCATTTGCACAGTCCCGGGAGAACTTCAGTTCGCGGATCACACAGTAAGGCCACAAAAGCAAGGTACAAAACGCACCTTTATTTCATATTAACAGTACATGAAAACCATAACCACACCACTAACACTACACAATACAGGTAGCCTACAATATACACAGCACACACTAACTATATCAGAACCACACAAAGGTGAACACCTCCCCTTCCCTTCCACAGACAATAGTCACCTTGGGCAGTCTCTGAGCTGAGGCTGGTGGGGCCTTGGTGAGGGGGGAATGCAGAACCCCAGCGGAGGTACGGGCTCCACTGAGCCAGGGCCGATGCCCGCTGCCGGTCCTGCAGGTGATGAATCCCAGCCGCTTGGCCTGTGGGTGCCGTCGGGGTGCTGGCACGCTGGATGCAACCGCTGGCTGTGGTATGGGGTCCACTGCGCCAGGGCCGACTGCCCACTGCTGATGTTCTGGTGGGGTCTGGAGGGAACTCAGCTTCCTCCCCTGGGATCCTGCCTCGCCGGGTCAGGGATCCTGGATGGATGCAGAAAGTTGAACCCAGAGCTGTTGTTTCAGCCCATTTTATCCTCGAGTTCTGCGACCGGATTGGTTGTTGCTTGAAGCCTGAGATGTAAATGCCCCTGAGTCCTGTGTAGGGATTGGCTGCTGCTGTAGCCCTGCCAACTTGCTGTTCTCTGGGACTCTCTGGCCCCCTGCTGGTCTGGTGCCGGCCAGTCTATAACAAGTCCCCGGGGAGAACAAAAGGCCAGGAACCATTGCTGATAAGGGGGCGGCCCAGGTGTGAAGTCAAAACAGACCCTGTTGTTGGTTGTGAAGTCTCAGCCTATTCAGCTTGCTGATGCTTCCTGTGAGGGGGATGAGATAGGGGGGGGTGTCGGCTGTCCGCATTTAGACAACAAGATATTACACACATGCAATAAACCATACATTACTGTGATAGAGACATATCAGGCTCAGGAGTATATGCCCTGATGGGCGCAATACTTATAAACACGCGGTACTATTTCCCATCGCAGGCAGACATCTGGTATGTAATAAAGTCCTGTCCTAGTACTATAGAACACACAGTCCTGTGGAAGGCTCTATTAGTGTGAGAGGCACGGCTCCCATGAGATTGCAGGCAGGGAATTGTATTGGGAAAATGTTGTTAATTCAGGTAAGAGAGTGTCTGGGTCTCTGGGCTATATTTAGGAATCTTGGGGTGCCTACCCCCTCATGATCCAGGTGGGGGTGCCCAGAGGGGGGATCATGACAGCATAGTACAGAAAAAATATCCAGAGTCTGAAATCCCGACAGCTGCCATCCCAAACGTATGTATGCCGGGGAGGGTCAGGCTGCGGCGGGGAGGGTTAGGCTTCAAGAAGAGAGGCTAAGGGTTTGGCTGCGGTAAAAGGTTAGCGTTAGGAGGGTGTAACATACTTACCCGCCCAGGTGATGGAATTCGGTCATGTGACCACTGTCATTCTAAACGTCGGTCTCCCGTACCCAAATCGTATAACGGTATCACACACTATGGAGTCTATGTGCTAAGCCTTGGAGAAAGATAAAGTATCAACCAACCCGCTCCTTACACTTCTTTGTCAAACATAACCTGTAACATGGCAGTTAGGAGCTGATTGGCTGCTACTTTATCTCTCTCCACTGTATCTCTCTCTCCAGTACATAGACCCTCTGTCGACTCCACAGCAATGGATGATTGCGGACATAGAAATGGTTCTGTTTCACCAATGTACTGTACTGAGTCCGCATGCTACCTCCTCTCTGAAACAGAAGTACAGCTCCCCACTTCTGCGTGGAACCACAAGTCTCAGCCAGCCTTCTTGGCAGTCTCTGAGTCACGCTGCTCGTTGGCGTCTCTCATCGGCTACCACCGTTCCCCCTCCAGCTGCTCTTTTACTTTTAAATCAACTTTATGCGAAATGACGCTGCGCGCTTCTATGCCCTTTTTTAAAAATGGCCTAATCGGAGTAGGATCTGACAGGCCACAAAATGGCTGCCATCAGAATGCCCTGGAAAGTGATGGCTTCAGAAAGTAGCATATTACGTGTTGGTGGGACGGGTCTGTAAGTCATACCTCACAACGTCAGGGAATCACGGTGCAGCCATCTTCTCTGGGCCTCAATGCCTTGTGTGGGCCCACGTCTGCAAGGTTACAGCAGCAGCAGCAGCAGCAGCAGCAGCAGCACCTGAAGTGCACAGGAATCTGTCTGCAACACTAATGCTAATTACAGACACTTGCCCGAGTCCTCGGTGTGTTCCTGGCTCCCAGCAACCCCCCCTCCCCAGCCACGGCCTGGACTCTGTGCAAAGCTGCCCACAGTGAGACAGCCTCCAGTCACAAGCAGACCAGCGCTGTCCCGAAGGCACGTAGAAAAGGAGCAAATGTGAGGCTGGTCTCTGCCTACGGCCACACCACCCTGAACACGCCCGATCTCGTCTGATCTCGGAAGCTAAGCAGGGTCAGGCCTGGTTAGTACTTGGATGGGAGACCGCCTGGGAATACCAGGTGCTGTAGGCTTTTGCTTTTCTAGCCTGCAACCAGCAGGAGGCGCTCACGCCAGCTTACTTTTTTTCTTCTTCTTCTTCACTTGATCACATTTTTCTTTCTTTCTGTCTTTTCTTCTTTCCTTCTTTCTTTCCTCCACTACACCAGCAGGTAGCAGCACCTGGGGTTGCCGACGCAGTCAAATGGCAGCACATGCCGCACAGGGATTTCCTGCAGCAACACAGAGTGCAGTAAAAGCGTCGCCCAGCACACAGGTTATTCCGCCGCCTCAAACACGGGCAAAGTGTTTGCCCTAAACCTGAATCCACTGCATTGCTGGACATCACATCATCCACGTGTCAGTCCGTCCCATATATCTGGAGCACAGCCACAATGCAGCTGTTGTCTGGACGGAATGTCCCAGTGAATCCGGCATGGCTGCACTTTTTATTTATGACGCGACCACGCGGCAGACACAGAAACCGGCTGCATTGGAACATGTGCACCTGCGGTGATCTTAACGGCATCAGGTGTTTCGCTAAAGAGGAGACAAGGCAACGTGTCGGCATTCTCAAACTGCCGACAGAATGATTAAGACAAATTCTATATACGCATAGTACAGAAAAAATATCCAGAGTCTGAAATCCCGACAGCCGCCATCCCAAACGTATGTATGCCGGGGAGGGTCAGGCTGCGGCGGGGAGGGTTAGGCTTCAAGAAGAGAGGCTAAGGGTTTGGCTGCGGTAAAAGGTTAGCGTTAGGAGGGCGTAACATACTTACCCGCCCAGGTGATGGAATTCGGTCATGTGACCACTGTCATTCTAAACGTCGGTCTCCCGTACCCAAATCGTATAACGGTATCACACACTATGGAGTCTATGTGCTAAGCCTTGGAGAAAGATAAAGTATCAACCAACCCGCTCCTTACACTTCTTTGTCAAACATAACCTGTAACATGGCAGTTAGGAGCTGATTGGCTGCTACTTTATCTCTCTCCACTGTATCTCTCTCTCCAGTACATAGACCCTCTGTCGACTCCACAGCAATGGATGATTGCGGACATAGAAATGGTTCTGTTTCACCAATGTACTGTACTGAGTCCGCATGCTACCTCCTCTCTGAAACAGAAGTACAGCTCCCCACTTCTGCGTGGAACCACAAGTCTCAGCCAGCCTTCTTGGCAGTCTCTGAGTCACGCTGCTCGTTGGCGTCTCTCATCGGCTACCACCGTTCCCCCTCCAGCTGCTCTTTTACTTTTAAATCAACTTTATGCGAAATGACGCTGCGCGCTTCTATGCCCTTTTTTAAAAATGGCCTAATCGGAGTAGGATCTGACAGGCCACAAAATGGCTGCCATCAGAATGCCCTGGAAAGTGATGGCTTCAGAAAGTAGCATATTACGTGTTGGTGGGACGGGTCTGTAAGTCATACCTCACAACGTCAGGGAATCACGGTGCAGCCATCTTCTCTGGGCCTCAATGCCTTGTGTGGGCCCACGTCTGCAAGGTTACAGCAGCAGCAGCAGCAGCAGCAGCAGCACCTGAAGTGCACAGGAATCTGTCTGCAACACTAATGCTAATTACAGACACTTGCCCGAGTCCTCGGTGTGTTCCTGGCTCCCAGCAACCCCCCCTCCCCAGCCACGGCCTGGACTCTGTGCAAAGCTGCCCACAGTGAGACAGCCTCCAGTCACAAGCAGACCAGCGCTGTCCCGAAGGCACGTAGAAAAGGAGCAAATGTGAGGCTGGTCTCTGCCTACGGCCACACCACCCTGAACACGCCCGATCTCGTCTGATCTCGGAAGCTAAGCAGGGTCAGGCCTGGTTAGTACTTGGATGGGAGACCGCCTGGGAATACCAGGTGCTGTAGGCTTTTGCTTTTCTAGCCTGCAACCAGCAGGAGGCGCTCACGCCAGCTTACTTTTCTTCTTCTTCTTCACTTGATCACATTTTTCTTTCTTTCTGTCTTTTCTTCTTTCCTTCTTTCTTTCCTCCACTACACCAGCAGGTAGCAGCACCTGGGGTTGCCAACGCAGTCAAATGGCAGCACATGCCGCACAGGGATTTCCTGCAGCAACACAGAGTGCAGTAAAAGCGTCGCCCAGCACACAGGTTATTCCGCCGCCTCAAACACGGGCAAAGTGTTTGCCCTAAACCTGAATCCACTGCATTGCTGGACATCACATCATCCACGTGTCAGTCCGTCCCATATATCTGGAGCACAGCCACAATGCAGCTGTTGTCTGGACGGAATGTCCCAGTGAATCCGGCATGGCTGCACTTTTTATTTATGACGCGACCACGCGGCAGACACAGAAACCGGCTGCATTGGAACATGTGCACCTGCGGTGATCTTAACGGCATCAGGTGTTTCGCTAAAGAGGAGACAAGGCAACGTGTCGGCATTCTCAAACTGACGACAGAATGATTAAGACAAATTCTATATACGCATAGTACAGAAAAAATATCCAGAGTCTGAAATCCCGACAGCTGCCATCCCAAACGTATGTATGCCGGGGAGGGTCAGGCTGCGGCGGGGAGGGTTAGGCTTCAAGAAGAGAGGCTAAGGGTTTGGCTGCGGTAAAAGGTTAGCGTTAGGAGGGCGTAACATACTTACCCGCCCAGGTGATGGAATTCGGTCATGTGACCACTGTCATTCTAAACGTCGGTCTCCCGTACCCAAATCGTATAACGGTATCACACACTATGGAGTCTATGTGCTAAGCCTTGGAGAAAGATAAAGTATCAACCAACCCGCTCCTTACACTTCTTTGTCAAACATAACCTGTAACATGGCAGTTAGGAGCTGATTGTCTGCTACTTTATCTCTCTCCACTGTATCTCTCTCTCCAGTACATAGACCCTCTGTCGACTCCACAGCAATGGATGATTGCGGACATAGAAATGGTTCTGTTTCACCAATGTACTGTACTGAGTCCGCATGCTACCTCCTCTCTGAAACAGAAGTACAGCTCCCCACTTCTGCGTGGAACCACAAGTCTCAGCCAGCCTTCTTGGCAGTCTCTGAGTCACGCTGCTCGTTGGCGTCTCTCATCGGCTACCACCGTTCCCCCTCCAGCTGCTCTTTTACTTTTAAATCAACTTTATGCGAAATGACGCTGCGCGCTTCTATGCCCTTTTTTAAAAATGGCCTAATCGGAGTAGGATCTGACAGGCCACAAAATGGCTGCCATCAGAATGCCCTGGAAAGTGATAACTTCAGAAAGTAGCATATTACGTGTTGGTGGGACGGGTCTGTAAGTCATACCTCACAACGTCAGGGAATCACGGTGCAGCCATCTTCTCTGGGCCTCAATGCCTTGTGTGGGCCCACGTCTGCAAGGTTACAGCAGCAGCAGCAGCACCTGAAGTGCACAGGAATCTGTCTGCAACACTAATGCTAATTACAGACACTTGCCCGAGTCCTCGGTGTGTTCCTGGCTCCCAGCAACCCCCCCTCCCCAGCCACGGCCTGGACTCTGTGCAAAGCTGCCCACAGTGAGACAGCCTCCAGTCACAAGCAGACCAGCGCTGTCCCGAAGGCACGTAGAAAAGGAGCAAATGTGAGGCTGGTCTCTGCCTACGGCCACACCACCCTGAACACGCCCGATCTCGTCTGATCTCGGAAGCTAAGCAGGGTCAGGCCTGGTTAGTACTTGGATGGGAGACCGCCTGGGAATACCAGGTGCTGTAGGCTTTTGCTTTTCTAGCCTGCAACCAGCAGGAGGCGCTCACGCCAGCTTACTTTTCTTCTTCTTCACTTGATCACATTTTTCTTTCTTTCTGTCTTTTCTTCTTTCCTTCTTTCTTTCCTCCACTACACCAGCAGGTAGCAGCACCTGGGGTTGCCGACGCAGTCAAATGGCAGCACATGCCGCACAGGGATTTCCTGCAGCAACACAGAGTGCAGTAAAAGCGTCGCCCAGCACACAGGTTATTCCGCCGCCTCAAACACGGGCAAAGTGTTTGCCCTAAACCTGAATCCACTGCATTGCTGGACATCACATCATCCACGTGTCAGTCCGTCCCATATATCTGGAGCACAGCCACAATGCAGCTGTTGTCTGGACGGAATGTCCCAGTGAATCCGGCATGGCTGCACTTTTTATTTATGACGCGACCACGCGGCAGACACAGAAACCGGCTGCATTGGAACATGTGCACCTGCGGTGATCGTAACGGCATCAGGCGTTTCGCTAAAGAGGAGACAAGGCAACGTGTCGGCATTCTCAAACTGCCGACAGAATGATTAAGACAAATTCTATATACGCATAGTACAGAAAAAATATCCAGAGTCTGAAATCCCGACAGCCGCCATCCCAAACGTATGTATGCCGGGGAGGGTCAGGCTGCGGCGGGGAGGGTTAGGCTTCAAGAAGAGAGGCTAAGGGTTTGGCTGCGGTAAAAGGTTAGCGTTAGGAGGGCGTAACATACTTACCCGCCCAGGTGATGGAATTCGGTCATGTGACCACTGTCATTCTAAACGTCGGTCTCCCGTACCCAAATCGTATAACGGTATCACACACTATGGAGTCTATGTGCTAAGCCTTGGAGAAAGATAAAGTATCAACCAACCCGCTCCTTACACTTCTTTGTCAAACATAACCTGTAACATGGCAGTTAGGAGCTGATTGGCTGCTACTTTATCTCTCTCCACTGTATCTCTCTCTCCAGTACATAGACCCTCTGTCGACTCCACAGCAATGGATGATTGCGGACATAGAAATGGTTCTGTTTCACCAATGTACTGTACTGAGTCCGCATGCTACCTCCTCTCTGAAACAGAAGTACAGCTCCCCACTTCTGCGTGGAACCACAAGTCTCAGCCAGCCTTCTTGGCAGTCTCTGAGTCACGCTGCTCGTTGGCGTCTCTCATCGGCTACCACCGTTCCCCCTCCAGCTGCTCTTTTACTTTTAAATCAACTTTATGCGAAATGACGCTGCGCGCTTCTATGCCCTTTTTTAAAAATGGCCTAATCGGAGTAGGATCTGACAGGCCACAAAATGGCTGCCATCAGAATGCCCTGGAAAGTGATGGCTTCAGAAAGTAGCATATTACGTGTTGGTGGGACGGGTCTGTAAGTCATACCTCACAACGTCAGGGAATCACGGTGCAGCCATCTTCTCTGGGCCTCAATGCCTTGTGTGGGCCCACGTCTGCAAGGTTACAGCAGCAGCAGCAGCAGCAGCAGCAGCAGCACCACCTGAAGTGCACAGGAATCTGTCTGCAACACTAATGCTAATTACAGACACTTGCCCGAGTCCTCGGTGTGTTCCTGGCTCCCAGCAACCCCCCCTCCCCAGCCACGGCCTGGACTCTGTGCAAAGCTGCCCACAGTGAGACAGCCTCCAGTCACAAGCAGACCAGCGCTGTCCCGAAGGCACGTAGAAAAGGAGCAAATGTGAGGCTGGTCTCTGCCAACGGCCACACCACCCTGAACACGCCCGATCTCGTCTGATCTCGGAAGCTAAGCAGGGTCAGGCCTGGTTAGTACTTGGATGGGAGACCGCCTGGGAATACCAGGTGCTGTAGGCTTTTGCTTTTCTAGCCTGCAACCAGCAGGAGGCGCTCACGCCAGCTTACTTTTCTTCTTCTTCTTCACTTGATCACATTTTTCTTTCTTTCTGTCTTTTCTTCTTTCCTTCTTTCTTTCCTCCACTACACCAGCAGGTAGCAGCACCTGGGGTTGCCAACGCAGTCAAATGGCAGCACATGCCGCACAGGGATTTCCTGCAGCAACACAGAGTGCAGTAAAAGCGTCGCCCAGCACACAGGTTATTCCGCCGCCTCAAACACGGGCAAAGTGTTTGCCCTAAACCTGAATCCACTGCATTGCTGGACATCACATCATCCACGTGTCAGTCCGTCCCATATATCTGGAGCACAGCCACAATGCAGCTGTTGTCTGGACGGAATGTCCCAGTGAATCCGGCATGGCTGCACTTTTTATTTATGACGCGACCACGCGGCAGACACAGAAACCGGCTGCATTGGAACATGTGCACCTGCGGTGATCGTAACGGCATCAGGTGTTTCGCTAAAGAGGAGACAAGGCAACGTGTCGGCATTCTCAAACTGCCGACAGAATGATTAAGACAAATTCTATATACGCATATGTAAGGACTCCCGGGCTCATGGGTGCATGTCGGGACCTAGCGCTCGTATCCGCCTTGAGAAAGGCAGTGTTTACAGCATTTGCACAGTCCCGGGAGAACTTCAGTTCGCGGATCACACAGTAAGGCCACAAAAGCAAGGTACAAAACGCACCTTTATTTCATATTAACAGTACATGAAAACCATAACCACACCACTAACACTACACAATACAGGTAGCCTACAATATACACAGCACACACTAACTATATCAGAACCACACAAAGGTGAACACCTCCCCTTCCCTTCCACAGACAATAGTCACCTTGGGCAGTCTCTGAGCTGAGGCTGGTGGGGCCTTGGTGAGGGGGGAATGCAGAACCCCAGCGGAGGTACGGGCTCCACTGAGCCAGGGCCGATGCCCGCTGCCGGTCCTGCAGGTGATGAATCCCAGCCGCTTGGCCTGTGGGTGCCGTCGGGGTGCTGGCACGCTGGATGCAACCGCTGGCTGTGGTATGGGGTCCACTGCGCCAGGGCCGACTGCCCACTGCTGATGTTCTGGTGGGGTCTGGAGGGAACTCAGCTTCCTCCCCTGGGATCCTGCCTCGCCGGGTCAGGGATCCTGGATGGATGCAGAAAGTTGAACCCAGAGCTGTTGTTTCAGCCCATTTTATCCTCGAGTTCTGCGACCGGATTGGTTGTTGCTTGAAGCCTGAGATGTAAATGCCCCTGAGTCCTGTGTAGGGATTGGCTGCTGCTGTAGCCCTGCCAACTTGCTGTTCTCTGGGACTCTCTGGCCCCCTGCTGGTCTGGTGCCGGCCAGTCTATAACAAGTCCCCGGGGAGAACAAAAGGCCAGGAACCATTGCTGATAAGGGGGCGGCCCAGGTGTGAAGTCAAAACAGACCCTGTTGTTGGTTGTGAAGTCTCAGCCTATTCAGCTTGCTGATGCTTCCTGTGAGGGGGATGAGATAGGGGGGGGTGTCGGCTGTCCGCATTTAGACAACAAGATATTACACACATGCAATAAACCATACATTACTGTGATAGAGACATATCAGGCTCAGGAGTATATGCCCTGATGGGCGCAATACTTATAAACACGCGGTACTATTTCCCATCGCAGGCAGACATCTGGTATGTAATAAAGTCCTGTCCTAGTACTATAGAACACACAGTCCTGTGGAAGGCTCTATTAGTGTGAGAGGCACGGCTCCCATGAGATGGCAGGCAGGGAATTGTATTGGGAAAATGTTGTTAATTCAGGTAAGAGAGTGTCTGGGTCTCTGGGCTATATTTAGGAATCTTGGGGTGCCTACCCCCTCATGATCCAGGTGGGGGTGCCCAGAGGGGGGATCATGACAGCATAGTACAGAAAAAATATCCAGAGTCTGAAATCCCGACAGCTGCCATCCCAAACGTATGTATGCCGGGGAGGGTCAGGCTGCGGCGGGGAGGGTTAGGCTTCAAGAAGAGAGGCTAAGGGTTTGGCTGCGGTAAAAGGTTAGCGTTAGGAGGGTGTAACATACTTACCCGCCCAGGTGATGGAATTCGGTCATGTGACCACTGTCATTCTAAACGTCGGTCTCCCGTACCCAAATCGTATAACGGTATCACACACTATGGAGTCTATGTGCTAAGCCTTGGAGAAAGATAAAGTATCAACCAACCCGCTCCTTACACTTCTTTGTCAAACATAACCTGTAACATGGCAGTTAGGAGCTGATTGGCTGCTACTTTATCTCTCTCCACTGTATCTCTCTCTCCAGTACATAGACCCTCTGTCGACTCCACAGCAATGGATGATTGCGGACATAGAAATGGTTCTGTTTCACCAATGTACTGTACTGAGTCCGCATGCTACCTCCTCTCTGAAACAGAAGTACAGCTCCCCACTTCTGCGTGGAACCACAAGTCTCAGCCAGCCTTCTTGGCAGTCTCTGAGTCACGCTGCTCGTTGGCGTCTCTCATCGGCTACCACCGTTCCCCCTCCAGCTGCTCTTTTACTTTTAAATCAACTTTATGCGAAATGACGCTGCGCGCTTCTATGCCCTTTTTTAAAAATGGCCTAATCGGAGTAGGATCTGACAGGCCACAAAATGGCTGCCATCAGAATGCCCTGGAAAGTGATGGCTTCAGAAAGTAGCATATTACGTGTTGGTGGGACGGGTCTGTAAGTCATACCTCACAACGTCAGGGAATCACGGTGCAGCCATCTTCTCTGGGCCTCAATGCCTTGTGTGGGCCCACGTCTGCAAGGTTACAGCAGCAGCAGCAGCAGCAGCAGCAGCAGCAGCACCTGAAGTGCACAGGAATCTGTCTGCAACACTAATGCTAATTACAGACACTTGCCCGAGTCCTCGGTGTGTTCCTGGCTCCCAGCAACCCCCCCTCCCCAGCCACGGCCTGGACTCTGTGCAAAGCTGCCCACAGTGAGACAGCCTCCAGTCACAAGCAGACCAGCGCTGTCCCGAAGGCACGTAGAAAAGGAGCAAATGTGAGGCTGGTCTCTGCCTACGGCCACACCACCCTGAACACGCCCGATCTCGTCTGATCTCGGAAGCTAAGCAGGGTCAGGCCTGGTTAGTACTTGGATGGGAGACCGCCTGGGAATACCAGGTGCTGTAGGCTTTTGCTTTTCTAGCCTGCAACCAGCAGGAGGCGCTCACGCCAGCTTACTTTTCTTCTTCACTTGATCACATTTTTCTTTCTTTCTGTCTTTTCTTCTTTCCTTCTTTCTTTCCTCCACTACACCAGCAGGTAGCAGCACCTGGGGTTGCCGACGCAGTCAAATGGCAGCACATGCCGCACAGGGATTTCCTGCAGCAACACAGAGTGCAGTAAAAGCGTCGCCCAGCACACAGGTTATTCCGCCGCCTCAAACACGGGCAAAGTGTTTGCCCTAAACCTGAATCCACTGCATTGCTGGACATCACATCATCCACGTGTCAGTCCGTCCCATATATCTGGAGCACAGCCACAATGCAGCTGTTGTCTGGACGGAATGTCCCAGTGAATCCGGCATGGCTGCACTTTTTATTTATAACGCGACCACGCGGCAGACACAGAAACCGGCTGCATTGGAACATGTGCACCTGCGGTGATCTTAACGGCATCAGGTGTTTCGCTAAAGAGGAGACAAGGCAACGTGTCGGCATTCTCAAACTGCCGACAGAATGATTAAGACAAATTCTATATACGCATAGTACAGAAAAAATATCCAGAGTCTGAAATCCCGACAGCCGCCATCCCAAACGTATGTATGCCGGGGAGGGTCAGGCTGCGGCGGGGAGGGTTAGGCTTCAAGAAGAGAGGCTAAGGGTTTGGCTGCGGTAAAAGGTTAGCGTTAGGAGGGCGTAACATACTTACCCGCCCAGGTGATGGAATTCGGTCATGTGACCACTGTCATTCTAAACGTCGGTCTCCCGTACCCAAATCGTATAACGGTATCACACACTATGGAGTCTATGTGCTAAGCCTTGGAGAAAGATAAAGTATCAACCAACCCGCTCCTTACACTTCTTTGTCAAACATAACCTGTAACATGGCAGTTAGGAGCTGATTGGCTGCTACTTTATCTCTCTCCACTGTATCTCTCTCTCCAGTACATAGACCCTCTGTCGACTCCACAGCAATGGATGATTGCGGACATAGAAATGGTTCTGTTTCACCAATGTACTGTACTGAGTCCGCATGCTACCTCCTCTCTGAAACAGAAGTACAGCTCCCCACTTCTGCGTGGAACCACAAGTCTCAGCCAGCCTTCTTGGCAGTCTCTGAGTCACGCTGCTCGTTGGCGTCTCTCATCGGCTACCACCGTTCCCCCTCCAGCTGCTCTTTTACTTTTAAATCAACTTTATGCGAAATGACGCTGCGCGCTTCTATGCCCTTTTTTAAAAATGGCCTAATCGGAGTAGGATCTGACAGGCCACAAAATGGCTGCCATCAGAATGCCCTGGAAAGTGATGGCTTCAGAAAGTAGCATATTACGTGTTGGTGGGACGGGTCTGTAAGTCATACCTCACAACGTCAGGGAATCACGGTGCAGCCATCTTCTCTGGGCCTCAATGCCTTGTGTGGGCCCACGTCTGCAAGGTTACAGCAGCAGCAGCAGCAGCAGCAGCACCTGAAGTGCACAGGAATCTGTCTGCAACACTAATGCTAATTACAGACACTTGCCCGAGTCCTCGGTGTGTTCCTGGCTCCCAGCAACCCCCCCTCCCCAGCCACGGCCTGGACTCTGTGCAAAGCTGCCCACAGTGAGACAGCCTCCAGTCACAAGCAGACCAGCGCTGTCCCGAAGGCACGTAGAAAAGGAGCAAATGTGAGGCTGGTCTCTGCCTACGGCCACACCACCCTGAACACGCCCGATCTCGTCTGATCTCGGAAGCTAAGCAGGGTCAGGCCTGGTTAGTACTTGGATGGGAGACCGCCTGGGAATACCAGGTGCTGTAGGCTTTTGCTTTTCTAGCCTGCAACCAGCAGGAGGCGCTCACGCCAGCTTACTTTTCTTCTTCACTTGATCACATTTTTCTTTCTTTCTGTCTTTTCTTCTTTCCTTCTTTCTTTCCTCCACTACACCAGCAGGTAGCAGCACCTGGGGTTGCCGACGCAGTCAAATGGCAGCACATGCCGCACAGGGATTTCCTGCAGCAACACAGAGTGCAGTAAAAGCGTCGCCCAGCACACAGGTTATTCCGCCGCCTCAAACACGGGCAAAGTGTTTGCCCTAAACCTGAATCCACTGCATTGCTGGACATCACATCATCCACGTGTCAGTCCGTCCCATATATCTGGAGCACAGCCACAATGCAGCTGTTGTCTGGACGGAATGTCCCAGTGAATCCGGCATGGCTGCACTTTTTATTTATAACGCGACCACGCGGCAGACACAGAAACCGGCTGCATTGGAACATGTGCACCTGCGGTGATCTTAACGGCATCAGGTGTTTCGCTAAAGAGGAGACAAGGCAACGTGTCGGCATTCTCAAACTGCCGACAGAATGATTAAGACAAATTCTATATACGCATAGTACAGAAAAAATATCCAGAGTCTGAAATCCCGACAGCCGCCATCCCAAACGTATGTATGCCGGGGAGGGTCAGGCTGCGGCGGGGAGGGTTAGGCTTCAAGAAGAGAGGCTAAGGGTTTGGCTGCGGTAAAAGGTTAGCGTTAGGAGGGCGTAACATACTTACCCGCCCAGGTGATGGAATTCGGTCATGTGACCACTGTCATTCTAAACGTCGGTCTCCCGTACCCAAATCGTATAACGGTATCACACACTATGGAGTCTATGTGCTAAGCCTTGGAGAAAGATAAAGTATCAACCAACCCGCTCCTTACACTTCTTTGTCAAACATAACCTGTAACATGGCAGTTAGGAGCTGATTGGCTGCTACTTTATCTCTCTCCACTGTATCTCTCTCTCCAGTACATAGACCCTCTGTCGACTCCACAGCAATGGATGATTGCGGACATAGAAATGGTTCTGTTTCACCAATGTACTGTACTGAGTCCGCATGCTACCTCCTCTCTGAAACAGAAGTACAGCTCCCCACTTCTGCGTGGAACCACAAGTCTCAGCCAGCCTTCTTGGCAGTCTCTGAGTCACGCTGCTCGTTGGCGTCTCTCATCGGCTACCACCGTTCCCCCTCCAGCTGCTCTTTTACTTTTAAATCAACTTTATGCGAAATGACGCTGCGCGCTTCTATGCCCTTTTTTAAAAATGGCCTAATCGGAGTAGGATCTGACAGGCCACAAAATGGCTGCCATCAGAATGCCCTGGAAAGTGATGGCTTCAGAAAGTAGCATATTACGTGTTGGTGGGACGGGTCTGTAAGTCATACCTCACAACGTCAGGGAATCACGGTGCAGCCATCTTCTCTGGGCCTCAATGCCTTGTGTGGGCCCACGTCTGCAAGGTTACAGCAGCAGCAGCAGCAGCAGCAGCACCTGAAGTGCACAGGAATCTGTCTGCAACACTAATGCTAATTACAGACACTTGCCCGAGTCCTCGGTGTGTTCCTGGCTCCCAGCAACCCCCCCTCCCCAGCCACGGCCTGGACTCTGTGCAAAGCTGCCCACAGTGAGACAGCCTCCAGTCACAAGCAGACCAGCGCTGTCCCGAAGGCACGTAGAAAAGGAGCAAATGTGAGGCTGGTCTCTGCCTACGGCCACACCACCCTGAACACGCCCGATCTCGTCTGATCTCGGAAGCTAAGCAGGGTCAGGCCTGGTTAGTACTTGGATGGGAGACCGCCTGGGAATACCAGGTGCTGTAGGCTTTTGCTTTTCTAGCCTGCAACCAGCAGGAGGCGCTCACGCCAGCTTACTTTTCTTCTTCTTCTTCACTTGATCACATTTTTCTTTCTTTCTGTCTTTTCTTCTTTCCTTCTTTCTTTCCTCCACTACACCAGCAGGTAGCAGCACCTGGGGTTGCCAACGCAGTCAAATGGCAGCACATGCCGCACAGGGATTTCCTGCAGCAACACAGAGTGCAGTAAAAGCGTCGCCCAGCACACAGGTTATTCCGCCGCCTCAAACACGGGCAAAGTGTTTGCCCTAAACCTGAATCCACTGCATTGCTGGACATCACATCATCCACGTGTCAGTCCGTCCCATATATCTGGAGCACAGCCACAATGCAGCTGTTGTCTGGACGGAATGTCCCAGTGAATCCGGCATGGCTGCACTTTTTATTTATGACGCGACCACGCGGCAGACACAGAAACCGGCTGCATTGGAACATGTGCACCTGCGGTGATCTTAACGGCATCAGGTGTTTCGCTAAAGAGGAGACAAGGCAACGTGTCGGCATTCTCAAACTGCCGACAGAATGATTAAGACAAATTCTATATACGCATAGTACAGAAAAAATATCCAGAGTCTGAAATCCCGACAGCCGCCATCCCAAACGTATGTATGCCGGGGAGGGTCAGGCTGCGGCGGGGAGGGTTAGGCTTCAAGAAGAGAGGCTAAGGGTTTGGCTGCGGTAAAAGGTTAGCGTTAGGAGGGCGTAACATACTTACCCGCCCAGGTGATGGAATTCGGTCATGTGACCACTGTCATTCTAAACGTCGGTCTCCCGTACCCAAATCGTATAACGGTATCACACACTATGGAGTCTATGTGCTAAGCCTTGGAGAAAGATAAAGTATCAACCAACCCGCTCCTTACACTTCTTTGTCAAACATAACCTGTAACATGGCAGTTAGGAGCTGATTGGCTGCTACTTTATCTCTCTCCACTGTATCTCTCTCTCCAGTACATAGACCCTCTGTCGACTCCACAGCAATGGATGATTGCGGACATAGAAATGGTTCTGTTTCACCAATGTACTGTACTGAGTCCGCATGCTACCTCCTCTCTGAAACAGAAGTACAGCTCCCCACTTCTGCGTGGAACCACAAGTCTCAGCCAGCCTTCTTGGCAGTCTCTGAGTCACGCTGCTCGTTGGCGTCTCTCATCGGCTACCACCGTTCCCCCTCCAGCTGCTCTTTTACTTTTAAATCAACTTTATGCGAAATGACGCTGCGCGCTTCTATGCCCTTTTTTAAAAATGGCCTAATCGGAGTAGGATCTGACAGGCCACAAAATGGCTGCCATCAGAATGCCCTGGAAAGTGATGGCTTCAGAAAGTAGCATATTACGTGTTGGTGGGACGGGTCTGTAAGTCATACCTCACAACGTCAGGGAATCACGGTGCAGCCATCTTCTCTGGGCCTCAATGCCTTGTGTGGGCCCACGTCTGCAAGGTTACAGCAGCAGCAGCAGCAGCAGCACCTGAAGTGCACAGGAATCTGTCTGCAACACTAATGCTAATTACAGACACTTGCCCGAGTCCTCGGTGTGTTCCTGGCTCCCAGCAACCCCCCCTCCCCAGCCACGGCCTGGACTCTGTGCAAAGCTGCCCACAGTGAGACAGCCTCCAGTCACAAGCAGACCAGCGCTGTCCCGAAGGCACGTAGAAAAGGAGCAAATGTGAGGCTGGTCTCTGCCAACGGCCACACCACCCTGAACACGCCCGATCTCGTCTGATCTCGGAAGCTAAGCAGGGTCAGGCCTGGTTAGTACTTGGATGGGAGACCGCCTGGGAATACCAGGTGCTGTAGGCTTTTGCTTTTCTAGCCTGCAACCAGCAGGAGGCGCTCACGCCAGCTTACTTTTCTTCTTCTTCTTCACTTGATCACATTTTTCTTTCTTTCTGTCTTTTCTTCTTTCCTTCTTTCTTTCCTCCACTACACCAGCAGGTAGCAGCACCTGGGGTTGCCAACGCAGTCAAATGGCAGCACATGCCGCACAGGGATTTCCTGCAGCAACACAGAGTGCAGTAAAAGCGTCGCCCAGCACACAGGTTATTCCGCCGCCTCAAACACGGGCAAAGTGTTTGCCCTAAACCTGAATCCACTGCATTGCTGGACATCACATCATCCACGTGTCAGTCCGTCCCATATATCTGGAGCACAGCCACAATGCAGCTGTTGTCTGGACGGAATGTCCCAGTGAATCCGGCATGGCTGCACTTTTTATTTATGACGCGACCACGCGGCAGACACAGAAACCGGCTGCATTGGAACATGTGCACCTGCGGTGATCGTAACGGCATCAGGTGTTTCGCTAAAGAGGAGACAAGGCAACGTGTCGGCATTCTCAAACTGCCGACAGAATGATTAAGACAAATTCTATATACGCATATGTAAGGACTCCCGGGCTCATGGGTGCATGTCGGGACCTAGCGCTCGTATCCGCCTTGAGAAAGGCAGTGTTTACAGCATTTGCACAGTCCCGGGAGAACTTCAGTTCGCGGATCACACAGTAAGGCCACAAAAGCAAGGTACAAAACGCACCTTTATTTCATATTAACAGTACATGAAAACCATAACCACACCACTAACACTACACAATACAGGTAGCCTACAATATACACAGCACACACTAACTATATCAGAACCACACAAAGGTGAACACCTCCCCTTCCCTTCCACAGACAATAGTCACCTTGGGCAGTCTCTGAGCTGAGGCTGGTGGGGCCTTGGTGAGGGGGGAATGCAGAACCCCAGCGGAGGTACGGGCTCCACTGAGCCAGGGCCGATGCCCGCTGCCGGTCCTGCAGGTGATGAATCCCAGCCGCTTGGCCTGTGGGTGCCGTCGGGGTGCTGGCACGCTGGATGCAACCGCTGGCTGTGGTATGGGGTCCACTGCGCCAGGGCCGACTGCCCACTGCTGATGTTCTGGTGGGGTCTGGAGGGAACTCAGCTTCCTCCCCTGGGATCCTGCCTCGCCGGGTCAGGGATCCTGGATGGATGCAGAAAGTTGAACCCAGAGCTGTTGTTTCAGCCCATTTTATCCTCGAGTTCTGCGACCGGATTGGTTGTTGCTTGAAGCCTGAGATGTAAATGCCCCTGAGTCCTGTGTAGGGATTGGCTGCTGCTGTAGCCCTGCCAACTTGCTGTTCTCTGGGACTCTCTGGCCCCCTGCTGGTCTGGTGCCGGCCAGTCTATAACAAGTCCCCGGGGAGAACAAAAGGCCAGGAACCATTGCTGATAAGGGGGCGGCCCAGGTGTGAAGTCAAAACAGACCCTGTTGTTGGTTGTGAAGTCTCAGCCTATTCAGCTTGCTGATGCTTCCTGTGAGGGGGATGAGATAGGGGGGGGTGTCGGCTGTCCGCATTTAGACAACAAGATATTACACACATGCAATAAACCATACATTACTGTGATAGAGACATATCAGGCTCAGGAGTATATGCCCTGATGGGCGCAATACTTATAAACACGCGGTACTATTTCCCATCGCAGGCAGACATCTGGTATGTAATAAAGTCCTGTCCTAGTACTATAGAACACACAGTCCTGTGGAAGGCTCTATTAGTGTGAGAGGCACGGCTCCCATGAGATGGCAGGCAGGGAATTGTATTGGGAAAATGTTGTTAATTCAGGTAAGAGAGTGTCTGGGTCTCTGGGCTATATTTAGGAATCTTGGGGTGCCTACCCCCTCATGATCCAGGTGGGGGTGCCCAGAGGGGGGATCATGACATACCTCCCCCTTCCTAAATCCGGTCCGAGGGGCTGGCTCCCAGATCGGAGCCAGTCAGGATGACCGGGCCCAGTGATCTCCTGGAGGCGTGATTCCGCTCCTCCTGCTCTGGATGAGGGGGGTCCGAGGTCAGCAGTTCACCATGTGTAACCCGCATTCCAGTACCCCAGTTACAGGGTTTGCCCCTGTCATGTGGAAATCTTTCCTTCTCTCCTGCCTGTTTGGTTGGCCCTCCTCCCTCCGCCTCTGGCGCAACTGGGAGGGGCCCGATCGGTGTACACAGGCTACAATCCGGAAACCTGGCTGCGGATTCTGCTCTTAACAACAGCGCCGACGTTGGCTGCAGGGGAGCAGTGGGTAACAACGATGCTTCTCCCAAAACATCAGAAGCCTTCACCGTCACCCCACTTGGGCCTGAAACCTCCCCCAGCCCCTGAAGCTGCTGGGCCTCCCCTGGGCAACCTTCCATCCCTGTCTGTTCATCCACCTTGCAGGGCCTCAGCACACTCTGCCCCCACCTGCCCTCCGCAGTAGGCAGTGGCCTAGGGAATTCTCCTTCACACCATGGCTGCAGAAGAGCAGGGGGTATCCGCAATCCTTCCCCGGCTCTTCCCTCCACAGCCCCCACAAACACCTCCCCCAGTTCTAGATGGTCCTCTGGACCCTTACGTGATGCTTGAAGGGCCATGCTGGTGGGATCCTTCTCCCCCACCTCCCAGGGCCTGAGCACACCCAGCCCCCACCTGCCCTCAGCAGCAGGCAGCGGTCCTGAGGATTCTCCTTCACACAATGGCTGCAGAGAAGCAGGGGGTATCCGCAAGTCTCCCCCTGATTTTCCCACAATCCCCCCCCTTGGGTCGAACACCTCCCCCAGCCCTTTGAACAATAACTGCTGGGCCTCCCCTGGGCAAACTTCCATCTTCCCCAGGGTGCACTGCTTCCCCAGCCTGGCTATGAGAGGGACTGGTGGGGTGGCATTGTACGGCAGCACTGCTGGCATCACCCTCACAGCCCCAGGTGCAAACTCACATTCTCTTGCTCGTGCCATGCTGGCTGGTGAGGTGTCTTCCTCTGAGGCGCAGGGGGGTGATGAGCTATGCCTCTGACCATCCCCTCCATGTTTGCTTGCTTGGCTGCCAGTTTGCTGCAGTGGCTCCCCGGGCACATAATTACAGTCAGTCATTCTTGCAGGGGACTCACAGTAGCGCTGTACCCCAGCCTCTACTCCCTGCTCTGGCACCCCGGTCACATACCTGCCTTTTGACTCCAGATCCTCCTGGCTCTGATGGCTAAGTGGGAACAGTCCTGGATAATCCTCCTGGGGTGGTAGAGTGGCAGAGCACACACCAGACACACTTCCTTCCATCTCCCCCTGCTGAATATGCTGGGGCTCCTGGGGCAAGATGCCCTCATTCGCTGGGCCGCTGGTGGTCATGTAGGGGAGAAGTACTGACCCCTCTGCTGGGGCACAATCATTGTAGACCCCCTGGCCACTAGTTTCAAAGTCTCCATCTCCCACGTCTGCAAAAGGGAAGATGTACTGCCATTCTTCCTGGGGTGCCATTTTTGGGTGCACCCCCATCCTTTGGCTAGCTTTTTGGAGCAGTGGCTGGCCACTGCTTTGTACCTCCTGTGGCGAGGACTCAGCCATCACAGTCCCAGCCTCCGAGATCTGCTCTGCTCTGGGGCTAGTCTCTGGGGCAGCCCCTGCACTGTATACTGGCACTGCTCCATCTATCCCGGGCTCCGTGTGCACCAGTCCATCATCCCCATGTGGGGCCACAGTGCCCAGCTCCGCCACACTACTTGGCACAATGCAGGGGGAATAAATATCCCCTCCCCGATATCCATCTGCCACAATCACAGTCCATGATGTTAGGGCTCCTTTAGAGTCCGGGGTCCCTGGTGCGATATCACAGGGGCACTCCACAGCTAGTTCCTCATTTCCCAACTCACTGAATGGGAACAGTTCTGTGATTTCTCCCTGTGTCAGTGGGAGATCTAGTTCTGTGGCTCTCTGAGGATGCATAAGCTGCAGCAGCCGACGTTCCTCTGCCTCCACCCTCTGACACTGGTCCAGCCACTCTGGGGAATTCAGCTGTCCCTGTGCCAGGGCGACCCTCTCTGCATTATCATAACAGTGCAGGAGACACTGCAACTGCTCCTGGACACTTCTCAGTTCTCCTGGACACAGGACATAGTTCCTATACACGCTGAATGCATGTAGCGGGTCCTCTTGTTGCTCGTACACCCATCGGATAAGAGCGCAGTGTGAGCGGCCTTCAGGGGGTGTGCTGCATCGTAGCCTCCATTCGTCAGTTAGGTCCTCCAGACTCATTCTCGCTAATGGAGCTCCAGATTCTGCAGGCCACAGTTCCTCTGCCTCCCCCCCTGAGATCTCGGTAGTGGACCCCTCGGTCATCCACCCCGGTGGCACCATCAACTCCTCCTCCCTTTGAGTTCTCTTTGCGGGCTCCTTCCCAGGACCCACATTACCCGGTGCTGGCACGCTGGCCTCAGCGATCCGGCTTCTATGCATTAGCTGATGCGTGGCGTTACTTACTTCTGTGACAAAAGCCTTCCACGCCACCGTATGCAGCAGGTTTCCTGCAGCAGCCTCAGATACATACTGCTTAAATTCATCGGTCAGGTAAGCTGCTTTCTCCTCTGTAGTAGCACCTGTCCATACATTAATCCACCAATATGCTGCTTCCCAATCCTCCCAGAGGGGCTGCATCAGCGTGGATGGGCTTCTCCAGTCCCATTCCTCAGCCAGAAGACTCCATGACGATTCCTCATCTATGAGCCTCACTGCTCTGGGTGACTGTGGGCACCTCTTGCCTCTCTTTGGACGTCTCTGTCCTTTTCCTGGAGCCATTCTCCACACGGGCTGCACTCGTAGAGCTTGGTCAGCGTCACTTGCTGGACCCCCTTACGTCAGCTTCCGTTTCTGGGCCACGACACACTCCGCCGTTCCCTCGCTTGCAGGGATTGTCCCCTGGACAAGCGGGCACTTAAGCGGAATTCTTCCCTCGCTTAATGCCCTCACAAATTATCCTTTTTCTCCTCCCCGGCATCCCTGCTAGGGTTACAAGAGCTCACCTCTGTGTGGTTCTATACTACTGGTTATGGGCTATTGCGCCAACAGAACCTGGCCGTATAACGATACGGGCCCCTGGTTCTGCCTGGTCTACAGGACTGTGTGATCCCCACTGCTTGCCACCAATTGTAAGGACTCCCGGGCTCATGGGTGCATGTCGGGACCTAGCGCTCGTATCCGCCTTGAGAAAGGCAGTATTTACAGCATTTGCACAGTCCCGGGAGAACTTCAGTTCGCGGATCACACAGTAAGGCCACAAAAGCAAGGTACAAAACGCACCTTTATTTCATATTAACAGTACATGAAAACCATAACCACACCACTAACACTACACAATACAGGTAGCCTACAATATACACAGCACACACTAACTATATCAGAACCACACAAAGGTGAACACCTCCCCTTCCCTTCCACAGACAATAGTCACCTTGGGCAGTCTCTGAGCTGAGGCTGGTGGGGCCTTGGTGAGGGGGGAATGCAGAACCCCAGCGGAGGTACGGGCTCCACTGAGCCAGGGCCGATGCCCGCTGCCGGTCCTGCAGGTGATGAATCCCAGCCGCTTGGCCTGTGGGTGCCGTCGGGGTGCTGGCACGCTGGATGCAACCGCTGGCTGTGGTATGGGGTCCACTGCGCCAGGGCCGACTGCCCACTGCTGGTCCTGCAGGTGATGAATCCCAGCCGCTTGGCCTGTGGGTGCCGTCGGGGTGCTGGCACGCTGGATGCAACCGCTGGCTGTGGTATGGGGTGCACTGCGCCAGGGCCGACTGCCCACTGCTGATGTTCTGGTGGGGTCTGGAGGGAACTCAGCTTCCTCCCCTGGGATCCTGCCTCGCCGGGTCAGGGATCCTGGATGGATGCAGAGAGTTGACCCCAGAGCTGTTGTTTCAGCCCATTTTATCCTCGAGTTCTGCGACCGGATTGGTTGTTGCTTGAAGCCTGAGATGTAAATGCCCCTGAGTCCTGTGTAGGGATTGGCTGCTGCTGTAGCCCTGCCAACTTGCTGTTCTCTGGGACTCTCTGGCCCCCTGCTGGTCTGGTGCCGGCCAGTCTATAACAAGTCCCCGGGGAGAACAAAAGGCCAGGAACCATTGCTGATAAGGGGGCGGCCCAGGTGTGAAGTCAAAACAGACCCTGTTGTTGGTTGTGAAGTCTCAGCCTATTCAGCTTGCTGATGCTTCCTGTGAGGGGGATGAGATAGGGGGGGGTGTCGGCTGTCCGCATTTAGACAACAAGATATTACACACATGCAATAAACCATACATTACTGTGATAGAGACATATCAGGCTCAGGAGTATATGCCCTGATGGGCGCAATACTTATAAACACGCGGTACTATTTCCCATCGCAGGCAGACATCTGGTATGTAATAAAGTCCTGTCCTAGTACTATAGAACACACAGTCCTGTGGAAGGCTCTATTAGTGTGAGAGGCACGGCTCCCATGAGATGGCAGGCAGGGAATTGTATTGGGAAAATGTTGTTAATTCAGGTAAGAGAGTGTCTGGGTCTCTGGGCTATATTTAGGAATCTTGGGGTGCCTACCCCCTCATGATCCAGGTGGGGGTGCCCAGAGGGGGGATCATGACAGCATAGTACAGAAAAAATATCCAGAGTCTGAAATCCCGACAGCTGCCATCCCAAACGTATGTATGCCGGGGAGGGTCAGGCTGCGGCGGGGAGGGTTAGGCTTCAAGAAGAGAGGCTAAGGGTTTGGCTGCGGTAAAAGGTTAGCGTTAGGAGGGTGTAACATACTTACCCGCCCAGGTGATGGAATTCGGTCATGTGACCACTGTCATTCTAAACGTCGGTCTCCCGTACCCAAATCGTATAACGGTATCACACACTATGGAGTCTATGTGCTAAGCCTTGGAGAAAGATAAAGTATCAACCAACCCGCTCCTTACACTTCTTTGTCAAACATAACCTGTAACATGGCAGTTAGGAGCTGATTGGCTGCTACTTTATCTCTCTCCACTGTATCTCTCTCTCCAGTACATAGACCCTCTGTTGACTCCACAGCAATGGATGATTGCGGACATAGAAATGGTTCTGTTTCACCAATGTACTGTACTGAGTCCGCATGCTACCTCCTCTCTGAAACAGAAGTACAGCTCCCCACTTCTGCGTGGAACCACAAGTCTCAGCCAGCCTTCTTGGCAGTCTCTGAGTCACGCTGCTCGTTGGCGTCTCTCATCGGCTACCACCGTTCCCCCTCCAGCTGCTCTTTTACTTTTAAATCAACTTTATGCGAAATGACGCTGCGCGCTTCTATGCCCTTTTTTAAAAATGGCCTAATCGGAGTAGGATCTGACAGGCCACAAAATGGCTGCCATCAGAATGCCCTGGAAAGTGATGGCTTCAGAAAGTAGCATATTACGTGTTGGTGGGACGGGTCTGTAAGTCATACCTCACAACGTCAGGGAATCACGGTGCAGCCATCTTCTCTGGGCCTCAATGCCTTGTGTGGGCCCACGTCTGCAAGGTTACAGCAGCAGCAGCAGCAGCAGCAGCAGCAGCACCTGAAGTGCACAGGAATCTGTCTGCAACACTAATGCTAATTACAGACACTTGCCCGAGTCCTCGGTGTGTTCCTGGCTCCCAGCAACCCCCCCTCCCCAGCCACGGCCTGGACTCTGTGCAAAGCTGCCCACAGTGAGACAGCCTCCAGTCACAAGCAGACCAGCGCTGTCCCGAAGGCACGTAGAAAAGGAGCAAATGTGAGGCTGGTCTCTGCCTACGGCCACACCACCCTGAACACGCCCGATCTCGTCTGATCTCGGAAGCTAAGCAGGGTCAGGCCTGGTTAGTACTTGGATGGGAGACCGCCTGGGAATACCAGGTGCTGTAGGCTTTTGCTTTTCTAGCCTGCAACCAGCAGGAGGCGCTCACGCCAGCTTACTTTTCTTCTTCTTCTTCACTTGATCACATTTTTCTTTCTTTCTGTCTTTTCTTCTTTCCTTCTTTCTTTCCTCCACTACACCAGCAGGTAGCAGCACCTGGGGTTGCCAACGCAGTCAAATGGCAGCACATGCCGCACAGGGATTTCCTGCAGCAACACAGAGTGCAGTAAAAGCGTCGCCCAGCACACAGGTTATTCCGCCGCCTCAAACACGGGCAAAGTGTTTGCCCTAAACCTGAATCCACTGCATTGCTGGACATCACATCATCCACGTGTCAGTCCGTCCCATATATCTGGAGCACAGCCACAATGCAGCTGTTGTCTGGACGGAATGTCCCAGTGAATCCGGCATGGCTGCACTTTTTATTTATGACGCGACCACGCGGCAGACACAGAAACCGGCTGCATTGGAACATGTGCACCTGCGGTGATCTTAACGGCATCAGGTGTTTCGCTAAAGAGGAGACAAGGCAACGTGTCGGCATTCTCAAACTGACGACAGAATGATTAAGACAAATTCTATATACGCATAGTACAGAAAAAATATCCAGAGTCTGAAATCCCGACAGCCGCCATCCCAAACGTATGTATGCCGGGGAGGGTCAGGCCGCGGCGGGGAGGGTTAGGCTTCAAGAAGAGAGGCTAAGGGTTTGGCTGCGGTAAAAGGTTAGCGTTAGGAGGGCGTAACATACTTACCCGCCCAGGTGATGGAATTCGGTCATGTGACCACTGTCATTTTAAACGTCGGTCTCCCGTACCCAAATCGTATAACGGTATCACACACTATGGAGTCTATGTGCTAAGCCTTGGAGAAAGATAAAGTATCAACCAACCCGCTCCTTACACTTCTTTGTCAAACATAACCTGTAACATGGCAGTTAGGAGCTGATTGGCTGCTACTTTATCTCTCTCCACTGTATCTCTCTCTCCAGTACATAGACCCTCTGTCGACTCCACAGCAATGGATGATTGCGGACATAGAAATGGTTCTGTTTCACCAATGTACTGTACTGAGTCCGCATGCTACCTCCTCTCTGAAACAGAAGTACAGCTCCCCACTTCTGCGTGGAACCACAAGTCTCAGCCAGCCTTCTTGGCAGTCTCTGAGTCACGCTGCTCGTTGGCGTCTCTCATCGGCTACCACCGTTCCCCCTCCAGCTGCTCTTTTACTTTTAAATCAACTTTATGCGAAATGACGCTGCGCGCTTCTATGCCCTTTTTTAAAAATGGCCTAATCGGAGTAGGATCTGACAGGCCACAAAATGGCTGCCATCAGAATGCCCTGGAAAGTGATGGCTTCAGAAAGTAGCATATTACGTGTTGGTGGGACGGGTCTGTAAGTCATACCTCACAACGTCAGGGAATCACGGTGCAGCCATCTTCTCTGGGCCTCAATGCCTTGTGTGGGCCCACGTCTGCAAGGTTACAGCAGCAGCAGCAGCACCTGAAGTGCACAGGAATCTGTCTGCAACACTAATGCTAATTACAGACACTTGCCCGAGTCCTCGGTGTGTTCCTGGCTCCCAGCAACCCCCCCTCCCCAGCCACGGCCTGGACTCTGTGCAAAGCTGCCCACAGTGAGACAGCCTCCAGTCACAAGCAGACCAGCGCTGTCCCGAAGGCACGTAGAAAAGGAGCAAATGTGAGGCTGTTCTCTGCCTACGGCCACACCACCCTGAACACGCCCGATCTCGTCTGATCTCGGAAGCTAAGCAGGGTCAGGCCTGGTTAGTACTTGGACGGGAGACCGCCTGGGAATACCAGGTGCTGTAGGCTTTTGCTTTTCTAGCCTGCAACCAGCAGGAGGCGCTCACGCCAGCTTACTTTTCTTCTTCTTCACTTGATCACATTTTTCTTTCTTTCTGTCTTTTCTTCTTTCCTTCTTTCTTTCCTCCACTACACCAGCAGGTAGCAGCACCTGGGGTTGCCGACGCAGTCAAATGGCAGCACATGCCGCACAGGGATTTCCTGCAGCAACACAGAGTGCAGTAAAAGCGTCGCCCAGCACACAGGTTATTCCGCCGCCTCAAACACGGGCAAAGTGTTTGCCCTAAACCTGAATCCACTGCATTGCTGGACAACACATCATCCACGTGTCAGTCCGTCCCATATATCTGGAGCACAGCCACAATGCAGCTGTTGTCTGGACGGAATGTCCCAGTGAATCCGGCATGGCTGCACTTTTTTTTTATGACGCGACCACGCGGCAGACACAGAAACCGGCTGCATTGGAACATGTGCACCTGCGGTGATCTTAACGGCATCAGGTGTTTCGCTAAAGAGGAGACAAGGCAATGTGTCGGCATTCTCAAACTGCCGACAGAATGATTAAGACAAATTCTATATACACATAGTACAGAAAAAATATCCAGAGTCTGAAATCCCGACAGCCGCCATCCCAAACGTATGTATGCCGGGGAGGGTCAGGCTGCGGCGGGGAGGGTTAGGCTTCAAGAAGAGAGGCTAAGGGTTTGGCTGCGGTAAAAGGTTAGCGTTAGGAGGGCGTAACATACTTACCCGCCCAGGTGATGGAATTCGGTCATGTGACCACTGTCATTCTAAACGTCGGTCTCCCGTACCCAAATCGTATAACGGTATCACACACTATGGAGTCTATGTGCTAAGCCTTGGAGAAAGATAAAGTATCAACCAACCCGCTCCTTACACTTCTTTGTCAAACATAACCTGTAACATGGCAGTTAGGAGCTGATTGGCTGCTCCTTTATCTCTCTCCACTGTATCTCTCTCTCCAGTACATAGACCCTCTGTCGACTCCACAGCAATGGATGATTGCGGACATAGAAATGGTTCTGTTTCACCAATGTACTGTACTGAGTCCGCATGCTACCTCCTCTCTGAAACAGAAGTACAGCTCCCCACTTCTGCGTGGAACCACAAGTCTCAGCCAGCCTTCTTGGCAGTCTCTGAGTCACGCTGCTCGTTGGCGTCTCTCATCGGCTACCACCGTTCCCCCTCCAGCTGCTCTTTTACTTTTAAATCAACTTTATGCGAAATGACGCTGCGCGCTTCTATGCCCTTTTTTAAAAATGGCCTAATCGGAGTAGGATCTGACAGGCCACAAAATGGCTGCCATCAGAATGCCCTGGAAAGTGATGGCTTCAGAAAGTAGCATATTACGTGTTGGTGGGACGGGTCTGTAAGTCATACCTCACAACGTCAGGGAATCACGGTGCAGCCATCTTCTCTGGGCCTCAATGCCTTGTGTGGGCCCACGTCTGCAAGGTTACAGCAGCAGCAGCAGCAGCAGCAGCACCTGAAGTGCACAGGAATCTGTCTGCAACACTAATGCTAATTACAGACACTTGCCCGAGTCCTCGGTGTGTTCCTGGCTCCCAGCAACCCCCCCTCCCCAGCCACGGCCTGGACTCTGTGCAAAGCTGCCCACAGTGAGACAGCCTCCAGTCACAAGCAGACCAGCGCTGTCCCGAAGGCACGTAGAAAAGGAGCAAATGTGAGGCTGGTCTCTGCCTACGGCCACACCACCCTGAACACGCCCGATCTCGTCTGATCTCGGAAGCTAAGCAGGGTCAGGCCTGGTTAGTACTTGGATGGGAGACCGCCTGGGAATACCAGGTGCTGTAGGCTTTTGCTTTTCTAGCCTGCAACCAGCAGGAGGCGCTCACGCCAGCTTACTTTTCTTCTTCTTCTTCACTTGATCACATTTTTCTTTCTTTCTGTCTTTTCTTCTTTCCTTCTTTCTTTCCTCCACTACACCAGCAGGTAGCAGCACCTGGGGTTGCCGACGCAGTCAAATGGCAGCACATGCCGCACAGGGATTTCCTGCAGCAACACAGAGTGCAGTAAAAGCGTCGCCCAGCACACAGGTTATTCCGCCGCCTCAAACACGGGCAAAGTGTTTGCCCTAAACCTGAATCCACTGCATTGCTGGACATCACATCATCCACGTGTCAGTCCGTCCCATATATCTGGAGCACAGCCACAATGCAGCTGTTGTCTGGACGGAATGTCCCAGTGAATCCGGCATGGCTGCACTTTTTATTTATGACGCGACCACGCGGCAGACACAGAAACCGGCTGCATTGGAACATGTGCACCTGCGGTGATCGTAACGGCATCAGGTGTTTCGCTAAAGAGGAGACAAGGCAACGTATCGGCATTCTCAAACTGCCGACAGAATGATTAAGACAAATTCTATATACGCATAGTACAGAAAAAATATCCAGAGTCTGAAATCCCGACAGCCGCCATCCCAAACGTATGTATGCCGGGGAGGGTCAGGCTGCGGCGGGGAGGGTTAGGCTTCAAGAAGAGAGGCGAAGGGTTTGGCTGCGGTAAAAGGTTAGCGTTAGGAGGGTGTAACATACTTACCCGCCCAGGTGATGGAATTCGGTCATGTGACCACTGTCATTCTAAACGTCGGTCTCCCGTACCCAAATCGTATAACGGTATCACACACTATGGAGTCTATGTGCTAAGCCTTGGAGAAAGATAAAGGGCGGGATGTATTAAAATACATCGCCGCCCTTCGCGCCCCCCCCGCCGCGATGCCGCCGCATATGTACTAACATATGCGGCTGGCATCGCGATGCGGTGACGGAGCCCCCCCGCGATACCTGTACTGTGGTCTGCGGGGGGGCTCCGTCACCTCCCAGCCGGCTTCTGCAGTTTTCACGCCGGGGACAGCTAAGCAAGCTGTCCCCGGCGCTTCCTCCTCCCCCTGCAGCCGGAAGGACGTCCGGCTGCGTTGCTAGGGGGAGGAAGGGCTTACCTTCCGGGGTCCAGGAGGACCTGCAAGAAGGTAAGCCCAAGGGAGGGGGGAAAGGGGGGGTTGGCGAGGCGGCGGGTTGCGGCGACGCGGCGGGCGGCGAAAAGAAGCCCATAGGCTTCTATAGGGTATCGCCACCCAAAGGTGGCGATACCCTGCCCTGCGAAACGGCTGCGAACGGGTTTTAGTACATAGGAAAATGCGGTAAAACGGGGGTTTTACCGCATTTTCCCTTTAGTACATCTCGCCCATAGTATCAACCAACCCGCTCCTTACACTTCTTTGTCAAACATAACCTGTAACATGGCAGTTAGGAGCTGATTGGCTGCTACTTTATCTCTCTCCACTGTATCTCTCTCTCCAGTACATAGACCCTCTGTCGACTCCACAGCAATGGATGATTGCGGACATAGAAATGGTTCTGTTTCACCAATGTACTGTACTGAGTCCGCATGCTACCTCCTCTCTGAAACAGAAGTACAGCTCCCCACTTCTGTGTGGAACCACAAGTCTCAGCCAGCCTTCTTGGCAGTCTCTGAGTCACGCTGCTCGTTGGCGTCTCTCATCGGCTACCACCGTTCCCCCTCCAGCTGCTCTTTTACTTTTAAATCAACTTTATGCGAAATGACGCTGCGCGCTTCTATGCCCTTTTTTAAAAATGGCCTAATCGGAGTAGGATCTGACAGGCCACAAAATGGCTGCCATCAGAATGCCCTGGAAAGTGATGGCTTCAGAAAGTAGCATATTACGTGTTGGTGGGACGGGTCTGTAAGTCATACCTCACAACGTCAGGGAATCACGGTGCAGCCATCTTCTCTGGGCCTCAATGCCTTGTGTGGGCCCACGTCTGCAAGGTTACAGCAGCAGCAGCAGCAGCACCTGAAGTGCACAGGAATCTGTCTGCAACACTAATGCTAATTACAGACACTTGCCCGAGTCCTCGGTGTGTTCCTGGCTCCCAGCAACCCCCCCTCCCCAGCCACGGCCTGGACTCTGTGCAAAGCTGCCCACAGTGAGACAGCCTCCAGTCACAAGCAGACCAGCGCTGTCCCGAAGGCACGTAGAAAAGGAGCAAATGTGAGGCTGGTCTCTGCCTACGGCCACACCACCCTGAACACGCCCGATCTCGTCTGATCTCGGAAGCTAAGCAGGGTCAGGCCTGGTTAGTACTTGGATGGGAGACCGCCTGGGAATACCAGGTGCTGTAGGCTTTTGCTTTTCTAGCCTGCAACCAGCAGGAGGCGCTCACGCCAGCTTACTTTTCTTCTTCTTCTTCTTCTTCTTCACTTGATCACATTTTTCTTTCTTTCTGTCTTTTCTTCTTTCCTTCTTTCTTTCCTCCACTACACCAGCAGGTAGCAGCACCTGGGGTTGCCAACGCAGTCAAATGGCAGCACATGCCGCACAGGGATTTCCTGCAGCAACACAGAGTGCAGTAAAAGCGTCGCCCAGCACACAGGTTATTCCGCCGCCTCAAACACGGGCAAAGTGTTTGCCCTAAACCTGAATCCACTGCATTGCTGGACATCACATCATCCACGTGTCAGTCCGTCCCATATATCTGGAGCACAGCCACAATGCAGCTGTTGTCTGGACGGAATGTCCCAGTGAATCCGGCATGGCTGCACTTTTTATTTATGACGCGACCACGCGGCAGACACAGAAACCGGCTGCATTGGAACATGTGCACCTGCGGTGATCTTAACGGCATCAGGTGTTTCGCTAAAGAGGAGACAAGGCAACGTGTCGGCATTCTCAAACTGCCGACAGAATGATTAAGACAAATTCTATATACGCATAGTACAGAAAAAATATCCAGAGTCTGAAATCCCGACAGCTGCCATCCCAAACGTATGTATGCCGGGGAGGGTCAGGCTGCGGCGGGGAGGGTTAGGCTTCAAGAAGAGAGGCTAAGGGTTTGGCTGCGGTAAAAGGTTAGCGTTAGGAGGGCGTAACATACTTACCCGCCCAGGTGATGGAATTCGGTCATGTGACCACTGTCATTCTAAACGTCGGTCTCCCGTACCCAAATCGTATAACGGTATCACACACTATGGAGTCTATGTGCTAAGCCTTGGAGAAAGATAAAGTATCAACCAACCCGCTCCTTACACTTCTTTGTCAAACATAACCTGTAACATGGCAGTTAGGAGCTGATTGGCTGCTACTTTATCTCTCTCCACTGTATCTCTCTCTCCAGTACATAGACCCTCTGTCGACTCCACAGCAATGGATGATTGCGGACATAGAAATGGTTCTGTTTCACCAATGTACTGTACTGAGTCCGCATGCTACCTCCTCTCTGAAACAGAAGTACAGCTCCCCACTTCTGCGTGGAACCACAAGTCTCAGCCAGCCTTCTTGGCAGTCTCTGAGTCACGCTGCTCGTTGGCGTCTCTCATCGGCTACCACCGTTCCCCCTCCAGCTGCTCTTTTACTTTTAAATCAACTTTATGCGAAATGACGCTGCGCGCTTCTATGCCCTTTTTTAAAAATGGCCTAATCGGAGTAGGATCTGACAGGCCACAAAATGGCTGCCATCAGAATGCCCTGGAAAGTGATGGCTTCAGAAAGTAGCATATTACGTGTTGGTGGGACGGGTCTGTAAGTCATACCTCACAACGTCAGGGAATCACGGTGCAGCCATCTTCTCTGGGCCTCAATGCCTTGTGTGGGCCCACGTCTGCAAGGTTACAGCAGCAGCAGCAGCAGCAGCAGCACCTGAAGTGCACAGGAATCTGTCTGCAACACTAATGCTAATTACAGACACTTGCCCGAGTCCTCGGTGTGTTCCTGGCTCCCAGCAACCCCCCCTCCCCAGCCACGGCCTGGACTCTGTGCAAAGCTGCCCACAGTGAGACAGCCTCCAGTCACAAGCAGACCAGCGCTGTCTCGAAGGCACGTAGAAAAGGAGCAAATGTGAGGCCGGTCTCTGCCTACGGCCACACCACCCTGAACACGCCCGATCTCGTCTGATCTCGGAAGCTAAGCAGGGTCAGGCCTGGTTAGTACTTGGATGGGAGACCGCCTGGGAATACCAGGTGCTGTAGGCTTTTGCTTTTCTAGCCTGCAACCAGCAGGAGGCGCTCACGCCAGCTTACTTTTTTTCTTCTTCTTCTTCACTTGATCACATTTTTCTTTCTTTCTGTCTTTTCTTCTTTCCTTCTTTCTTTCCTCCACTACACCAGCAGGTAGCAGCACCTGGGGTTGCCGACGCAGTCAAATGGCAGCACATGCCGCACAGGGATTTCCTGCAGCAACACAGAGTGCAGTAAAAGCGTCGCCCAGCACACAGGTTATTCCGCCGCCTCAAACACGGGCAAAGTGTTTGCCCTAAACCTGAATCCACTGCATTGCTGGACATCACATCATCCACGTGTCAGTCCGTCCCATATATCTGGAGCACAGCCACAATGCAGCTGTTGTCTGGACGGAATGTCCCAGTGAATCCGGCATGGCTGCACTTTTTATTTATGACGCGACCACGCGGCAGACACAGAAACCGGCTGCATTGGAACATGTGCACCTGCGGTGATCTTAACGGCATCAGGTGTTTCGCTAAAGAGGAGACAAGGCAACGTGTCGGCATTCTCAAACTGCCGACAGAATGATTAAGACAAATTCTATATACGCATAGTACAGAAAAAATATCCAGAGTCTGAAATCCCGACAGCCGACATCCCAAACGTATGTATGCCGGGGAGGGTCAGGCTGCGGCGGGGAGGGTTAGGCTTCAAGAAGAGAGGCTAAGGGTTTGGCTGCGGTAAAAGGTTAGCGTTAGGAGGGCGTAACATACTTACCCGCCCAGGTGATGGAATTCGGTCATGTGACCACTGTCATTCTAAACGTCGGTCTCCCGTACCCAAATCGTATAACGGTATCACACACTATGGAGTCTATGTGCTAAGCCTTGGAGAAAGATAAAGTATCAACCAACCCGCTCCTTACACTTCTTTGTCAAACATAACCTGTAACATGGCAGTTAGGAGCTGATTGTCTGCTACTTTATCTCTCTCCACTGTATCTCTCTCTCCAGTACATAGACCCTCTGTCGACTCCACAGCAATGGATGATTGCGGACATAGAAATGGTTCTGTTTCACCAATGTACTGTACTGAGTCCGCATGCTACCTCCTCTCTGAAACAGAAGTACAGCTCCCCACTTCTGCGTGGAACCACAAGTCTCAGCCAGCCTTCTTGGCAGTCTCTGAGTCACGCTGCTCGTTGGCGTCTCTCATCGGCTACCACCGTTCCCCCTCCAGCTGCTCTTTTACTTTTAAATCAACTTTATGCGAAATGACGCTGCGCGCTTCTATGCCCTTTTTTAAAAATGGCCTAATCGGAGTAGGATCTGACAGGCCACAAAATGGCTGCCATCAGAATGCCCTGGAAAGTGATGGCTTCAGAAAGTAGCATATTACGTGTTGGTGGGACGGGTCTGTAAGTCATACCTCACAACGTCAGGGAATCACGGTGCAGCCATCTTCTCTGGGCCTCAATGCCTTGTGTGGGCCCACGTCTGCAAGGTTACAGCAGCAGCAGCAGCAGCAGCAGCAGCACCTGAAGTGCACAGGAATCTGTCTGCAACACTAATGCTAATTACAGACACTTGCCCGAGTCCTCGGTGTGTTCCTGGCTCCCAGCAACCCCCCCTCCCCAGCCACGGCCTGGACTCTGTGCAAAGCTGCCCACAGTGAGACAGCCTCCAGTCACAAGCAGACCAGCGCTGTCCCGAAGGCACGTAGAAAAGGAGCAAATGTGAGGCTGGTCTCTGCCTACGGCCACACCACCCTGAACACGCCCGATCTCGTCTGATCTCGGAAGCTAAGCAGGGTCAGGCCTGGTTAGTACTTGGATGGGAGACCGCCTGGGAATACCAGGTGCTGTAGGCTTTTGCTTTTCTAGCCTGCAACCAGCAGGAGGCGCTCACGCCAGCTTACTTTTCTTCTTCTTCTTCTTCTTCTTCACTTGATCACATTTTTCTTTCTTTCTGTCTTTTCTTCTTTCCTTCTTTCTTTCCTCCACTACACCAGCAGGTAGCAGCACCTGGGGTTGCCAACGCAGTCAAATGGCAGCACATGCCGCACAGGGATTTACTGCAGCAACACAGAGTGCAGTAAAAGCGTCGCCCAGCACACAGGTTATTCCGCCGCCTCAAACACGGGCAAAGTGTTTGCCCTAAACCTGAATCCACTGCATTGCTGGACATCACATCATCCACGTGTCAGTCCGTCCCATATATCTGGAGCACAGCCACAATGCAGCTGTTGTCTGGACGGAATGTCCCAGTGAATCCGGCATGGCTGCACTTTTTATTTATGACGCGACCACGCGGCAGACACAGAAACCGGCTGCATTGGAACATGTGCACCTGCGGTGATCTTAACGGCATCAGGTGTTTCGCTAAAGAGGAGACAAGGCAACGTGTCGGCATTCTCAAACTGCCGACAGAATGATTAAGACAAATTCTATATACGCATAGTACAGAAAAAATATCCAGAGTCTGAAATCCCGACAGCTGCCATCCCAAACGTATGTATGCCGGGGAGGGTCAGGCTGCGGCGGGGAGGGTTAGGCTTCAAGAAGAGAGGCTAAGGGTTTGGCTGCGGTAAAAGGTTAGCGTTAGGAGGGCGTAACATACTTACCCGCCCAGGTGATGGAATTCGGTCATGTGACCACTGTCATTCTAAACGTCGGTCTCCCGTACCCAAATCGTATAACGGTATCACACACTATGGAGTCTATGTGCTAAGCCTTGGAGAAAGATAAAGTATCAACCAACCCGCTCCTTACACTTCTTTGTCAAACATAACCTGTAACATGGCAGTTAGGAGCTGATTGGCTGCTACTTTATCTCTCTCCACTGTATCTCTCTCTCCAGTACATAGACCCTCTGTCGACTCCACAGCAATGGATGATTGCGGACATAGAAATGGTTCTGTTTCACCAATGTACTGTACTGAGTCCGCATGCTACCTCCTCTCTGAAACAGAAGTACAGCTCCCCACTTCTGCGTGGAACCACAAGTCTCAGCCAGCCTTCTTGGCAGTCTCTGAGTCACGCTGCTCGTTGGCGTCTCTCATCGGCTACCACCGTTCCCCCTCCAGCTGCTCTTTTACTTTTAAATCAACTTTATGCGAAATGACGCTGCGCGCTTCTATGCCCTTTTTTAAAAATGGCCTAATCGGAGTAGGATCTGACAGGCCACAAAATGGCTGCCATCAGAATGCCCTGGAAAGTGATGGCTTCAGAAAGTAGCATATTACGTGTTGGTGGGACGGGTCTGTAAGTCATACCTCACAACGTCAGGGAATCACGGTGCAGCCATCTTCTCTGGGCCTCAATGCCTTGTGTGGGCCCACGTCTGCAAGGTTACAGCAGCAGCAGCAGCAGCACCTGAAGTGCACAGGAATCTGTCTGCAACACTAATGCTAATTACAGACACTTGCCCGAGTCCTCGGTGTGTTCCTGGCTCCCAGCAACCCCCCCTCCCCAGCCACGGCCTGGACTCTGTGCAAAGCTGCCCACAGTGAGACAGCCTCCAGTCACAAGCAGACCAGCGCTGTCCCGAAGGCACGTAGAAAAGGAGCAAATGTGAGGCTGGTCTCTGCCTACGGCCACACCACCCTGAACACGCCCGATCTCGTCTGATCTCGGAAGCTAAGCAGGGTCAGGCCTAGTTAGTACTTGGATGGGAGACCGCCTGGGAATACCAGGTGCTGTAGGCTTTTGCTTTTCTAGCCTGCAACCAGCAGGAGGCGCTCACGCCAGCTTACTTTTTTTCTTCTTCTTCTTCACTTGATCACATTTTTCTTTCTTTCTGTCTTTTCTTCTTTCCTTCTTTCTTTCCTCCACTACACCAGCAGGTAGCAGCACCTGGGGTTGCCGACGCAGTCAAATGGCAGCACATGCCGCACAGGGATTTCCTGCAGCAACACAGAGTGCAGTAAAAGCGTCGCCCAGCACACAGGTTATTCCGCCGCCTCAAACACGGGCAAAGTGTTTGCCCTAAACCTGAATCCACTGCATTGCTGGACATCACATCATCCACGTGTCAGTCCGTCCCATATATCTGGAGCACAGCCACAATGCAGCTGTTGTCTGGACGGAATGTCCCAGTGAATCCGGCATGGCTGCACTTTTTATTTATGACGCGACCACGCGGCAGACACAGAAACCGGCTGCATTGGAACATGTGCACCTGCGGTGATCTTAACGGCATCAGGTGTTTCGCTAAAGAGGAGACAAGGCAACGTGTCGGCATTCTCAAACTGCCGACAGAATGATTAAGACAAATTCTATATACGCATAGTACAGAAAAAATATCCAGAGTCTGAAATCCCGACAGCCGCCATCCCAAACGTATGTATGCCGGGGAGGGTCAGGCTGCGGCGGGGAGGGTTAGGCTTCAAGAAGAGAGGCTAAGGGTTTGGCTGCGGTAAAAGGTTAGCGTTAGGAGGGCGTAACATACTTACCCGCCCAGGTGATGGAATTCGGTCATGTGACCACTGTCATTCTAAACGTCGGTCTCCCGTACCCAAATCGTATAACGGTATCACACACTATGGAGTCTATGTGCTAAGCCTTGGAGAAAGATAAAGTATCAACCAACCCGCTCCTTACACTTCTTTGTCAAACATAACCTGTAACATGGCAGTTAGGAGCTGATTGGCTGCTACTTTATCTCTCTCCACTGTATCTCTCTCTCCAGTACATAGACCCTCTGTCGACTCCACAGCAATGGATGATTGCGGACATAGAAATGGTTCTGTTTCACCAATGTACTGTACTGAGTCCGCATGCTACCTCCTCTCTGAAACAGAAGTACAGCTCCCCACTTCTGCGTGGAACCACAAGTCTCAGCCAGCCTTCTTGGCAGTCTCTGAGTCACGCTGCTCGTTGGCGTCTCTCATCGGCTACCACCGTTCCCCCTCCAGCTGCTCTTTTACTTTTAA
This sequence comes from Crinia signifera, assembly GCF_055691185.1. NCBI lineage: Eukaryota > Metazoa > Chordata > Amphibia > Anura > Myobatrachidae > Crinia > Crinia signifera. Next base: position 233,296 of record NW_028142708.1, read on the forward strand.
ATCAACTTTATGCGAAATGACGCTGCGCGCTTCTATGCCCTTTTTTAAAAATGGCCTAATCGGAGTAGGATCTGACAGGCCACAAAATGGCTGCCATCAGAATGCCCTGGAAAGTGATGGCTTCAGAAAGTAGCATATTACGTGTTGGTGGGACGGGTCTGTAAGTCATACCTCACAACGTCAGGGAATCACGGTGCAGCCATCTTCTCTGGGCCTCAATGCCTTGTGTGGGCCCACGTCTGCAAGGTTACAGCAGCAGCAGCAGCAGCAGCAGCAGCAGCACCTGAAGTGCACAGGAATCTGTCTGCAACACTAATGCTAATTACAGACACTTGCCCGAGTCCTCGGTGTGTTCCTGGCTCCCAGCAACCCCCCCTCCCCAGCCACGGCCTGGACTCTGTGCAAAGCTGCCCACAGTGAGACAGCCTCCAGTCACAAGCAGACCAGCGCTGTCCCGAAGGCACGTAGAAAAGGAGCAAATGTGAGGCTGGTCTCTGCCTACGGCCACACCACCCTGAACACGCCCGATCTCGTCTGATCTCGGAAGCTAAGCAGGGTCAGGCCTGGTTAGTACTTGGATGGGAGACCGCCTGGGAATACCAGGTGCTGTAGGCTTTTGCTTTTCTAGCCTGCAACCAGCAGGAGGCGCTCACGCCAGCTTACTTTTCTTCTTCTTCACTTGATCACATTTTTCTTTCTTTCTGTCTTTTCTTCTTTCCTTCTTTCTTTCCTCCACTACACCAGCAGGTAGCAGCACCTGGGGTTGCCAACGCAGTCAAATGGCAGCACATGCCGCACAGGGATTTCCTGCAGCAACACAGAGTGCAGTAAAAGCGTCGCCCAGCACACAGGTTATTCCGCCGCCTCAAACACGGGCAAAGTGTTTGCCCTAAACCTGAATCCACTGCATTGCTGGACATCACATCATCCACGTGTCAGTCCGTCCCATATATCTGGAGCACAGCCACAATGCAGCTGTTGTCTGGACGGAATGTCCCAGTGAATCCGGCATGGCTGCACTTTTTTTTTATGACGCGACCACGCGGCAGACACAGAAACCGGCTGCATTGGAACATGTGCACCTGCGGTGATCTTAACGGCATCAGGTGTTTCGCTAAAGAGGAGACAAGGCAACGTGTCGGCATTCTCAAACTGCCGACAGAATGATTAAGACAAATTCTATATACGCATAGTACAGAAAAAATATCCAGAGTCTGAAATCCCGACAGCTGCCATCCCAAACGTATGTATGCCGGGGAGGGTCAGGCTGCGGCGGGGAGGGTTAGGCTTCAAGAAGAGAGGCTAAGGGTTTGGCTGCGGTAAAAGGTTAGCGTTAGGAGGGCGTAACATACTTACCCGCCCAGGTGATGGAATTCGGTCATGTGACCACTGTCATTCTAAACGTCGGTCTCCCGTACCCAAATCGTATAACGGTATCACACACTATGGAGTCTATGTGCTAAGCCTTGGAGAAAGATAAAGTATCAACCAACCCGCTCCTTACACTTCTTTGTCAAACATAACCTGTAACATGGCAGTTAGGAGCTGATTGGCTGCTCCTTTATCTCTCTCCACTGTATCTCTCTCTCCAGTACATAGACCCTCTGTCGACTCCACAGCAATGGATGATTGCGGACATAGAAATGGTTCTGTTTCACCAATGTACTGTACTGAGTCCGCATGCTACCTCCTCTCTGAAACAGAAGTACAGCTCCCCACTTCTGCGTGGAACCACAAGTCTCAGCCAGCCTTCTTGGCAGTCTCTGAGTCACGCTGCTCGTTGGCGTCTCTCATCGGCTACCACCGTTCCCCCTCCAGCTGCTCTTTTACTTTTAAATCAACTTTATGCGAAATGACGCTGCGCGCTTCTATGCCCTTTTTTAAAAATGGCCTAATCGGAGTAGGATCTGACAGGCCACAAAATGGCTGCCATCAGAATGCCCTGGAAAGTGATGGCTTCAGAAAGTAGCATATTACGTGTTGGTGGGACGGGTCTGTAAGTCATACCTCACAACGTCAGGGAATCACGGTGCAGCCATCTTCTCTGGGCCTCAATGCCTTGTGTGGGCCCACGTCTGCAAGGTTACAGCAGCAGCAGCAGCAGCAGCAGCAGCACCTGAAGTGCACAGGAATCTGTCTGCAACACTAATGCTAATTACAGACACTTGCCCGAGTCCTCGGTGTGTTCCTGGCTCCCAGCAACCCCCCCTCCCCAGCCACGGCCTGGACTCTGTGCAAAGCTGCCCACAGTGAGACAGCCTCCAGTCACAAGCAGACCAGCGCTGTCCCGAAGGCACGTAGAAAAGGAGCAAATGTGAGGCTGGTCTCTGCCTACGGCCACACCACCCTGAACACGCCCGATCTCGTCTGATCTCGGAAGCTAAGCAGGGTCAGGCCTGGTTAGTACTTGGATGGGAGACCGCCTGGGAATACCAGGTGCTGTAGGCTTTTGCTTTTCTAGCCTGCAACCAGCAGGAGGCGCTCACGCCAGCTTACTTTTCTTCTTCTTCTTCACTTGATCACATTTTTCTTTCTTTCTGTCTTTTCTTCTTTCCTTCTTTCTTTCCTCCACTACACCAGCAGGTAGCAGCACCTGGGGTTGCCGACGCAGTCAAATGGCAGCACATGCCGCACAGGGATTTCCTGCAGCAACACAGAGTGCAGTAAAAGCGTCGCCCAGCACACAGGTTATTCCGCCGCCTCAAACACGGGCAAAGTGTTTGCCCTAAACCTGAATCCACTGCATTGCTGGACATCACATCATCCACGTGTCAGTCCGTCCCATATATCTGGAGCACAGCCACAATGCAGCTGTTGTCTGGACGGAATGTCCCAGTGAATCCGGCATGGCTGCACTTTTTATTTATGACGCGACCACGCGGCAGACACAGAAACCGGCTGCATTGGAACATGTGCACCTGCGGTGATCGTAACGGCATCAGGTGTTTCGCTAAAGAGGAGACAAGGCAACGTGTCGGCATTCTCAAACTGCCGACAGAATGATTAAGACAAATTCTATATACGCATAGTACAGAAAAAATATCCAGAGTCTGAAATCCCGACAGCTGCCATCCCAAACGTATGTATGCCGGGGAGGGTCAGGCTGCGGCGGGGAGGGTTAGGCTTCAAGAAGAGAGGCTAAGGGTTTGGCTGCGGTAAAAGGTTAGCGTTAGGAGGGTGTAACATACTTACCCGCCCAGGTGATGGAATTCGGTCATGTGACCACTGTCATTCTAAACGTCGGTCTCCCGTACCCAAATCGTATAACGGTATCACACACTATGGAGTCTATGTGCTAAGCCTTGGAGAAAGATAAAGTATCAACCAACCCGCTCCTTACACTTCTTTGTCAAACATAACCTGTAACATGGCAGTTAGGAGCTGATTGGCTGCTCCTTTATCTCTCTCCACTGTATCTCTCTCTCCAGTACATAGACCCTCTGTCGACTCCACAGCAATGGATGATTGCGGACATAGAAATGGTTCTGTTTCACCAATGTACTGTACTGAGTCCGCATGCTACCTCCTCTCTGAAACAGAAGTACAGCTCCCCACTTCTGCGTGGAACCACAAGTCTCAGCCAGCCTTCTTGGCAGTCTCTGAGTCACGCTGCTCGTTGGCGTCTCTCATCGGCTACCACCGTTCCCCCTCCAGCTGCTCTTTTACTTTTAAATCAACTTTATGCGAAATGACGCTGCGCGCTTCTATGCCCTTTTTTAAAAATGGCCTAATCGGAGTAGGATCTGACAGGCCACAAAATGGCTGCCATCAGAATGCCCTGGAAAGTGATGGCTTCAGAAAGTAGCATATTACGTGTTGGTGGGACGGGTCTGTAAGTCATACCTCACAACGTCAGGGAATCACGGTGCAGCCATCTTCTCTGGGCCTCAATGCCTTGTGTGGGCCCACGTCTGCAAGGTTACAGCAGCAGCAGCAGCAGCAGCACCTGAAGTGCACAGGAATCTGTCTGCAACACTAATGCTAATTACAGACACTTGCCCGAGTCCTCGGTGTGTTCCTGGCTCCCAGCAACCCCCCCTCCCCAGCCACGGCCTGGACTCTGTGCAAAGCTGCCCACAGTGAGACAGCCTCCAGTCACAAGCAGACCAGCGCTGTCCCGAAGGCACGTAGAAAAGGAGCAAATGTGAGGCTGGTCTCTGCCTACGGCCACACCACCCTGAACACGCCCGATCTCGTCTGATCTCGGAAGCTAAGCAGGGTCAGGCCTGGTTAGTACTTGGATGGGAGACCGCCTGGGAATACCAGGTGCTGTAGGCTTTTGCTTTTCTAGCCTGCAACCAGCAGGAGGCGCTCACGCCAGCTTACTTTTCTTCTTCTTCTTCACTTGATCACATTTTTCTTTCTTTCTGTCTTTTCTTCTTTCCTTCTTTCTTTCCTCCACTACACCAGCAGGTAGCAGCACCTGGGGTTGCCAACGCAGTCAAATGGCAGCACATGCCGCACAGGGATTTACTGCAGCAACACAGAGTGCAGTAAAAGCGTCGCCCAGCACACAGGTTATTCCGCCGCCTCAAACACGGGCAAAGTGTTTGCCCTAAACCTGAATCCACTGCATTGCTGGACATCACATCATCCACGTGTCAGTCCGTCCCATATATCTGGAGCACAGCCACAATGCAGCTGTTGTCTGGACGGAATGTCCCAGTGAATCCGGCATGGCTGCACTTTTTTTTTATGACGCGACCACGCGGCAGACACAGAAACCGGCTGCATTGGAACATGTGCACCTGCGGTGATCTTAACGGCATCAGGTGTTTCGCTAAAGAGGAGACAAGGCAATGTGTCGGCATTCTCAAACTGCCGACAGAATGATTAAGACAAATTCTATATACGCATAGTACAGAAAAAATATCCAGAGTCTGAAATCCCGACAGCCGCCATCCCAAACGTATGTATGCCGGGGAGGGTCAGGCTGCGGCGGGGAGGGTTAGGCTTCAAGAAGAGAGGCTAAGGGTTTGGCTGCGGTAAAAGGTTAGCGTTAGGAGGGCGTAACATACTTACCCGCCCAGGTGATGGAATTCGGTCATGTGACCACTGTCATTCTAAACGTCGGTCTCCCGTACCCAAATCGTATAACGGTATCACACACTATGGAGTCTATGTGCTAAGCCTTGGAGAAAGATAAAGTATCAACCAACCCGCTCCTTACACTTCTTTGTCAAACATAACCTGTAACATGGCAGTTAGGAGCTGATTGGCTGCTACTTTATCTCTCTCCACTGTATCTCTCTCTCCAGTACATAGACCCTCTGTCGACTCCACAGCAATGGATGATTGCGGACATAGAAATGGTTCTGTTTCACCAATGTACTGTACTGAGTCCGCATGCTACCTCCTCTCTGAAACAGAAGTACAGCTCCCCACTTCTGCGTGGAACCACAAGTCTCAGCCAGCCTTCTTGGCAGTCTCTGAGTCACGCTGCTCGTTGGCGTCTCTCATCGGCTACCACCGTTCCCCCTCCAGCTGCTCTTTTACTTTTAAATCAACTTTATGCGAAATGACGCTGCGCGCTTCTATGCCCTTTTTTAAAAATGGCCTAATCGGAGTAGGATCTGACAGGCCACAAAATGGCTGCCATCAGAATGCCCTGGAAAGTGATGGCTTCAGAAAGTAGCATATTACGTGTTGGTGGGACGGGTCTGTAAGTCATACCTCACAACGTCAGGGAATCACGGTGCAGCCATCTTCTCTGGGCCTCAATGCCTTGTGTGGGCCCACGTCTGCAAGGTTACAGCAGCAGCAGCAGCACCTGAAGTGCACAGGAATCTGTCTGCAACACTAATGCTAATTACAGACACTTGCCCGAGTCCTCGGTGTGTTCCTGGCTCCCAGCAACCCCCCCTCCCCAGCCACGGCCTGGACTCTGTGCAAAGCTGCCCACAGTGAGACAGCCTCCAGTCACAAGCAGACCAGCGCTGTCCCGAAGGCACGTAGAAAAGGAGCAAATGTGAGGCTGTTCTCTGCCTACGGCCACACCACCCTGAACACGCCCGATCTCGTCTGATCTCGGAAGCTAAGCAGGGTCAGGCCTGGTTAGTACTTGGACGGGAGACCGCCTGGGAATACCAGGTGCTGTAGGCTTTTGCTTTTCTAGCCTGCAACCAGCAGGAGGCGCTCACGCCAGCTTACTTTTCTTCTTCTTCACTTGATCACATTTTTCTTTCTTTCTGTCTTTTCTTCTTTCCTTCTTTCTTTCCTCCACTACACCAGCAGGTAGCAGCACCTGGGGTTGCCGACGCAGTCAAATGGCAGCACATGCCGCACAGGGATTTCCTGCAGCAACACAGAGTGCAGTAAAAGCGTCGCCCAGCACACAGGTTATTCCGCCGCCTCAAACACGGGCAAAGTGTTTGCCCTAAACCTGAATCCACTGCATTGCTGGACAACACATCATCCACGTGTCAGTCCGTCCCATATATCTGGAGCACAGCCACAATGCAGCTGTTGTCTGGACGGAATGTCCCAGTGAATCCGGCATGGCTGCACTTTTTTTTTATGACGCGACCACGCGGCAGACACAGAAACCGGCTGCATTGGAACATGTGCACCTGCGGTGATCTTAACGGCATCAGGTGTTTCGCTAAAGAGGAGACAAGGCAATGTGTCGGCATTCTCAAACTGCCGACAGAATGATTAAGACAAATTCTATATACACATAGTACAGAAAAAATATCCAGAGTCTGAAATCCCGACAGCCGCCATCCCAAACGTATGTATGCCGGGGAGGGTCAGGCTGCGGCGGGGAGGGTTAGGCTTCAAGAAGAGAGGCTAAGGGTTTGGCTGCGGTAAAAGGTTAGCGTTAGGAGGGCGTAACATACTTACCCGCCCAGGTGATGGAATTCGGTCATGTGACCACTGTCATTCTAAACGTCGGTCTCCCGTACCCAAATCGTATAACGGTATCACACACTATGGAGTCTATGTGCTAAGCCTTGGAGAAAGATAAAGTATCAACCAACCCGCTCCTTACACTTCTTTGTCAAACATAACCTGTAACATGGCAGTTAGGAGCTGATTGGCTGCTCCTTTATCTCTCTCCACTGTATCTCTCTCTCCAGTACATAGACCCTCTGTCGACTCCACAGCAATGGATGATTGCGGACATAGAAATGGTTCTGTTTCACCAATGTACTGTACTGAGTCCGCATGCTACCTCCTCTCTGAAACAGAAGTACAGCTCCCCACTTCTGCGTGGAACCACAAGTCTCAGCCAGCCTTCTTGGCAGTCTCTGAGTCACGCTGCTCGTTGGCGTCTCTCATCGGCTACCACCGTTCCCCCTCCAGCTGCTCTTTTACTTTTAAATCAACTTTATGCGAAATGACGCTGCGCGCTTCTATGCCCTTTTTTAAAAATGGCCTAATCGGAGTAGGATCTGACAGGCCACAAAATGGCTGCCATCAGAATGCCCTGGAAAGTGATGGCTTCAGAAAGTAGCATATTACGTGTTGGTGGGACGGGTCTGTAAGTCATACCTCACAACGTCAGGGAATCACGGTGCAGCCATCTTCTCTGGGCCTCAATGCCTTGTGTGGGCCCACGTCTGCAAGGTTACAGCAGCAGCAGCAGCAGCAGCAGCACCTGAAGTGCACAGGAATCTGTCTGCAACACTAATGCTAATTACAGACACTTGCCCGAGTCCTCGGTGTGTTCCTGGCTCCCAGCAACCCCCCCTCCCCAGCCACGGCCTGGACTCTGTGCAAAGCTGCCCACAGTGAGACAGCCTCCAGTCACAAGCAGACCAGCGCTGTCCCGAAGGCACGTAGAAAAGGAGCAAATGTGAGGCTGGTCTCTGCCTACGGCCACACCACCCTGAACACGCCCGATCTCGTCTGATCTCGGAAGCTAAGCAGGGTCAGGCCTGGTTAGTACTTGGATGGGAGACCGCCTGGGAATACCAGGTGCTGTAGGCTTTTGCTTTTCTAGCCTGCAACCAGCAGGAGGCGCTCACGCCAGCTTACTTTTCTTCTTCTTCTTCACTTGATCACATTTTTCTTTCTTTCTGTCTTTTCTTCTTTCCTTCTTTCTTTCCTCCACTACACCAGCAGGTAGCAGCACCTGGGGTTGCCGACGCAGTCAAATGGCAGCACATGCCGCACAGGGATTTCCTGCAGCAACACAGAGTGCAGTAAAAGCGTCGCCCAGCACACAGGTTATTCCGCCGCCTCAAACACGGGCAAAGTGTTTGCCCTAAACCTGAATCCACTGCATTGCTGGACATCACATCATCCACGTGTCAGTCCGTCCCATATATCTGGAGCACAGCCACAATGCAGCTGTTGTCTGGACGGAATGTCCCAGTGAATCCGGCATGGCTGCACTTTTTATTTATGACGCGACCACGCGGCAGACACAGAAACCGGCTGCATTGGAACATGTGCACCTGCGGTGATCGTAACGGCATCAGGTGTTTCGCTAAAGAGGAGACAAGGCAACGTATCGGCATTCTCAAACTGCCGACAGAATGATTAAGACAAATTCTATATACGCATAGTACAGAAAAAATATCCAGAGTCTGAAATCCCGACAGCCGCCATCCCAAACGTATGTATGCCGGGGAGGGTCAGGCTGCGGCGGGGAGGGTTAGGCTTCAAGAAGAGAGGCGAAGGGTTTGGCTGCGGTAAAAGGTTAGCGTTAGGAGGGTGTAACATACTTACCCGCCCAGGTGATGGAATTCGGTCATGTGACCACTGTCATTCTAAACGTCGGTCTCCCGTACCCAAATCGTATAACGGTATCACACACTATGGAGTCTATGTGCTAAGCCTTGGAGAAAGATAAAGGGCGGGATGTATTAAAATACATCGCCGCCCTTCGCGCCCCCCCCGCCGCGATGCCGCCGCATATGTACTAACATATGCGGCTGGCATCGCGATGCGGTGACGGAGCCCCCCCGCGATACCTGTACTGTGGTCTGCGGGGGGGCTCCGTCACCTCCCAGCCGGCTTCTGCAGTTTTCACGCCGGGGACAGCTAAGCAAGCTGTCCCCGGCGCTTCCTCCTCCCCCTGCAGCCGGAAGGACGTCCGGCTGCGTTGCTAGGGGGAGGAAGGGCTTACCTTCCGGGGTCCAGGAGGACCTGCAAGAAGGTAAGCCCAAGGGAGGGGGGAAAGGGGGGGTTGGCGAGGCGGCGGGTTGCGGCGACGCGGCGGGCGGCGAAAAGAAGCCCATAGGCTTCTATAGGGTATCGCCACCCAAAGGTGGCGATACCCTGCCCTGCGAAACGGCTGCGAACGGGTTTTAGTACATAGGAAAATGCGGTAAAACGGGGGTTTTACCGCATTTTCCCTTTAGTACATCTCGCCCATAGTATCAACCAACCCGCTCCTTACACTTCTTTGTCAAACATAACCTGTAACATGGCAGTTAGGAGCTGATTGGCTGCTACTTTATCTCTCTCCACTGTATCTCTCTCTCCAGTACATAGACCCTCTGTCGACTCCACAGCAATGGATGATTGCGGACATAGAAATGGTTCTGTTTCACCAATGTACTGTACTGAGTCCGCATGCTACCTCCTCTCTGAAACAGAAGTACAGCTCCCCACTTCTGTGTGGAACCACAAGTCTCAGCCAGCCTTCTTGGCAGTCTCTGAGTCACGCTGCTCGTTGGCGTCTCTCATCGGCTACCACCGTTCCCCCTCCAGCTGCTCTTTTACTTTTAAATCAACTTTATGCGAAATGACGCTGCGCGCTTCTATGCCCTTTTTTAAAAATGGCCTAATCGGAGTAGGATCTGACAGGCCACAAAATGGCTGCCATCAGAATGCCCTGGAAAGTGATGGCTTCAGAAAGTAGCATATTACGTGTTGGTGGGACGGGTCTGTAAGTCATACCTCACAACGTCAGGGAATCACGGTGCAGCCATCTTCTCTGGGCCTCAATGCCTTGTGTGGGCCCACGTCTGCAAGGTTACAGCAGCAGCAGCAGCAGCACCTGAAGTGCACAGGAATCTGTCTGCAACACTAATGCTAATTACAGACACTTGCCCGAGTCCTCGGTGTGTTCCTGGCTCCCAGCAACCCCCCCTCCCCAGCCACGGCCTGGACTCTGTGCAAAGCTGCCCACAGTGAGACAGCCTCCAGTCACAAGCAGACCAGCGCTGTCCCGAAGGCACGTAGAAAAGGAGCAAATGTGAGGCTGGTCTCTGCCTACGGCCACACCACCCTGAACACGCCCGATCTCGTCTGATCTCGGAAGCTAAGCAGGGTCAGGCCTGGTTAGTACTTGGATGGGAGACCGCCTGGGAATACCAGGTGCTGTAGGCTTTTGCTTTTCTAGCCTGCAACCAGCAGGAGGCGCTCACGCCAGCTTACTTTTCTTCTTCTTCTTCTTCTTCTTCACTTGATCACATTTTTCTTTCTTTCTGTCTTTTCTTCTTTCCTTCTTTCTTTCCTCCACTACACCAGCAGGTAGCAGCACCTGGGGTTGCCAACGCAGTCAAATGGCAGCACATGCCGCACAGGGATTTCCTGCAGCAACACAGAGTGCAGTAAAAGCGTCGCCCAGCACACAGGTTATTCCGCCGCCTCAAACACGGGCAAAGTGTTTGCCCTAAACCTGAATCCACTGCATTGCTGGACATCACATCATCCACGTGTCAGTCCGTCCCATATATCTGGAGCACAGCCACAATGCAGCTGTTGTCTGGACGGAATGTCCCAGTGAATCCGGCATGGCTGCACTTTTTATTTATGACGCGACCACGCGGCAGACACAGAAACCGGCTGCATTGGAACATGTGCACCTGCGGTGATCTTAACGGCATCAGGTGTTTCGCTAAAGAGGAGACAAGGCAACGTGTCGGCATTCTCAAACTGCCGACAGAATGATTAAGACAAATTCTATATACGCATAGTACAGAAAAAATATCCAGAGTCTGAAATCCCGACAGCTGCCATCCCAAACGTATGTATGCCGGGGAGGGTCAGGCTGCGGCGGGGAGGGTTAGGCTTCAAGAAGAGAGGCTAAGGGTTTGGCTGCGGTAAAAGGTTAGCGTTAGGAGGGCGTAACATACTTACCCGCCCAGGTGATGGAATTCGGTCATGTGACCACTGTCATTCTAAACGTCGGTCTCCCGTACCCAAATCGTATAACGGTATCACACACTATGGAGTCTATGTGCTAAGCCTTGGAGAAAGATAAAGTATCAACCAACCCGCTCCTTACACTTCTTTGTCAAACATAACCTGTAACATGGCAGTTAGGAGCTGATTGGCTGCTACTTTATCTCTCTCCACTGTATCTCTCTCTCCAGTACATAGACCCTCTGTCGACTCCACAGCAATGGATGATTGCGGACATAGAAATGGTTCTGTTTCACCAATGTACTGTACTGAGTCCGCATGCTACCTCCTCTCTGAAACAGAAGTACAGCTCCCCACTTCTGCGTGGAACCACAAGTCTCAGCCAGCCTTCTTGGCAGTCTCTGAGTCACGCTGCTCGTTGGCGTCTCTCATCGGCTACCACCGTTCCCCCTCCAGCTGCTCTTTTACTTTTAAATCAACTTTATGCGAAATGACGCTGCGCGCTTCTATGCCCTTTTTTAAAAATGGCCTAATCGGAGTAGGATCTGACAGGCCACAAAATGGCTGCCATCAGAATGCCCTGGAAAGTGATGGCTTCAGAAAGTAGCATATTACGTGTTGGTGGGACGGGTCTGTAAGTCATACCTCACAACGTCAGGGAATCACGGTGCAGCCATCTTCTCTGGGCCTCAATGCCTTGTGTGGGCCCACGTCTGCAAGGTTACAGCAGCAGCAGCAGCAGCAGCAGCACCTGAAGTGCACAGGAATCTGTCTGCAACACTAATGCTAATTACAGACACTTGCCCGAGTCCTCGGTGTGTTCCTGGCTCCCAGCAACCCCCCCTCCCCAGCCACGGCCTGGACTCTGTGCAAAGCTGCCCACAGTGAGACAGCCTCCAGTCACAAGCAGACCAGCGCTGTCTCGAAGGCACGTAGAAAAGGAGCAAATGTGAGGCCGGTCTCTGCCTACGGCCACACCACCCTGAACACGCCCGATCTCGTCTGATCTCGGAAGCTAAGCAGGGTCAGGCCTGGTTAGTACTTGGATGGGAGACCGCCTGGGAATACCAGGTGCTGTAGGCTTTTGCTTTTCTAGCCTGCAACCAGCAGGAGGCGCTCACGCCAGCTTACTTTTTTTCTTCTTCTTCTTCACTTGATCACATTTTTCTTTCTTTCTGTCTTTTCTTCTTTCCTTCTTTCTTTCCTCCACTACACCAGCAGGTAGCAGCACCTGGGGTTGCCGACGCAGTCAAATGGCAGCACATGCCGCACAGGGATTTCCTGCAGCAACACAGAGTGCAGTAAAAGCGTCGCCCAGCACACAGGTTATTCCGCCGCCTCAAACACGGGCAAAGTGTTTGCCCTAAACCTGAATCCACTGCATTGCTGGACATCACATCATCCACGTGTCAGTCCGTCCCATATATCTGGAGCACAGCCACAATGCAGCTGTTGTCTGGACGGAATGTCCCAGTGAATCCGGCATGGCTGCACTTTTTATTTATGACGCGACCACGCGGCAGACACAGAAACCGGCTGCATTGGAACATGTGCACCTGCGGTGATCTTAACGGCATCAGGTGTTTCGCTAAAGAGGAGACAAGGCAACGTGTCGGCATTCTCAAACTGCCGACAGAATGATTAAGACAAATTCTATATACGCATAGTACAGAAAAAATATCCAGAGTCTGAAATCCCGACAGCCGACATCCCAAACGTATGTATGCCGGGGAGGGTCAGGCTGCGGCGGGGAGGGTTAGGCTTCAAGAAGAGAGGCTAAGGGTTTGGCTGCGGTAAAAGGTTAGCGTTAGGAGGGCGTAACATACTTACCCGCCCAGGTGATGGAATTCGGTCATGTGACCACTGTCATTCTAAACGTCGGTCTCCCGTACCCAAATCGTATAACGGTATCACACACTATGGAGTCTATGTGCTAAGCCTTGGAGAAAGATAAAGTATCAACCAACCCGCTCCTTACACTTCTTTGTCAAACATAACCTGTAACATGGCAGTTAGGAGCTGATTGTCTGCTACTTTATCTCTCTCCACTGTATCTCTCTCTCCAGTACATAGACCCTCTGTCGACTCCACAGCAATGGATGATTGCGGACATAGAAATGGTTCTGTTTCACCAATGTACTGTACTGAGTCCGCATGCTACCTCCTCTCTGAAACAGAAGTACAGCTCCCCACTTCTGCGTGGAACCACAAGTCTCAGCCAGCCTTCTTGGCAGTCTCTGAGTCACGCTGCTCGTTGGCGTCTCTCATCGGCTACCACCGTTCCCCCTCCAGCTGCTCTTTTACTTTTAAATCAACTTTATGCGAAATGACGCTGCGCGCTTCTATGCCCTTTTTTAAAAATGGCCTAATCGGAGTAGGATCTGACAGGCCACAAAATGGCTGCCATCAGAATGCCCTGGAAAGTGATGGCTTCAGAAAGTAGCATATTACGTGTTGGTGGGACGGGTCTGTAAGTCATACCTCACAACGTCAGGGAATCACGGTGCAGCCATCTTCTCTGGGCCTCAATGCCTTGTGTGGGCCCACGTCTGCAAGGTTACAGCAGCAGCAGCAGCAGCAGCAGCAGCACCTGAAGTGCACAGGAATCTGTCTGCAACACTAATGCTAATTACAGACACTTGCCCGAGTCCTCGGTGTGTTCCTGGCTCCCAGCAACCCCCCCTCCCCAGCCACGGCCTGGACTCTGTGCAAAGCTGCCCACAGTGAGACAGCCTCCAGTCACAAGCAGACCAGCGCTGTCCCGAAGGCACGTAGAAAAGGAGCAAATGTGAGGCTGGTCTCTGCCTACGGCCACACCACCCTGAACACGCCCGATCTCGTCTGATCTCGGAAGCTAAGCAGGGTCAGGCCTGGTTAGTACTTGGATGGGAGACCGCCTGGGAATACCAGGTGCTGTAGGCTTTTGCTTTTCTAGCCTGCAACCAGCAGGAGGCGCTCACGCCAGCTTACTTTTCTTCTTCTTCTTCTTCTTCTTCACTTGATCACATTTTTCTTTCTTTCTGTCTTTTCTTCTTTCCTTCTTTCTTTCCTCCACTACACCAGCAGGTAGCAGCACCTGGGGTTGCCAACGCAGTCAAATGGCAGCACATGCCGCACAGGGATTTACTGCAGCAACACAGAGTGCAGTAAAAGCGTCGCCCAGCACACAGGTTATTCCGCCGCCTCAAACACGGGCAAAGTGTTTGCCCTAAACCTGAATCCACTGCATTGCTGGACATCACATCATCCACGTGTCAGTCCGTCCCATATATCTGGAGCACAGCCACAATGCAGCTGTTGTCTGGACGGAATGTCCCAGTGAATCCGGCATGGCTGCACTTTTTATTTATGACGCGACCACGCGGCAGACACAGAAACCGGCTGCATTGGAACATGTGCACCTGCGGTGATCTTAACGGCATCAGGTGTTTCGCTAAAGAGGAGACAAGGCAACGTGTCGGCATTCTCAAACTGCCGACAGAATGATTAAGACAAATTCTATATACGCATAGTACAGAAAAAATATCCAGAGTCTGAAATCCCGACAGCTGCCATCCCAAACGTATGTATGCCGGGGAGGGTCAGGCTGCGGCGGGGAGGGTTAGGCTTCAAGAAGAGAGGCTAAGGGTTTGGCTGCGGTAAAAGGTTAGCGTTAGGAGGGCGTAACATACTTACCCGCCCAGGTGATGGAATTCGGTCATGTGACCACTGTCATTCTAAACGTCGGTCTCCCGTACCCAAATCGTATAACGGTATCACACACTATGGAGTCTATGTGCTAAGCCTTGGAGAAAGATAAAGTATCAACCAACCCGCTCCTTACACTTCTTTGTCAAACATAACCTGTAACATGGCAGTTAGGAGCTGATTGGCTGCTACTTTATCTCTCTCCACTGTATCTCTCTCTCCAGTACATAGACCCTCTGTCGACTCCACAGCAATGGATGATTGCGGACATAGAAATGGTTCTGTTTCACCAATGTACTGTACTGAGTCCGCATGCTACCTCCTCTCTGAAACAGAAGTACAGCTCCCCACTTCTGCGTGGAACCACAAGTCTCAGCCAGCCTTCTTGGCAGTCTCTGAGTCACGCTGCTCGTTGGCGTCTCTCATCGGCTACCACCGTTCCCCCTCCAGCTGCTCTTTTACTTTTAAATCAACTTTATGCGAAATGACGCTGCGCGCTTCTATGCCCTTTTTTAAAAATGGCCTAATCGGAGTAGGATCTGACAGGCCACAAAATGGCTGCCATCAGAATGCCCTGGAAAGTGATGGCTTCAGAAAGTAGCATATTACGTGTTGGTGGGACGGGTCTGTAAGTCATACCTCACAACGTCAGGGAATCACGGTGCAGCCATCTTCTCTGGGCCTCAATGCCTTGTGTGGGCCCACGTCTGCAAGGTTACAGCAGCAGCAGCAGCAGCACCTGAAGTGCACAGGAATCTGTCTGCAACACTAATGCTAATTACAGACACTTGCCCGAGTCCTCGGTGTGTTCCTGGCTCCCAGCAACCCCCCCTCCCCAGCCACGGCCTGGACTCTGTGCAAAGCTGCCCACAGTGAGACAGCCTCCAGTCACAAGCAGACCAGCGCTGTCCCGAAGGCACGTAGAAAAGGAGCAAATGTGAGGCTGGTCTCTGCCTACGGCCACACCACCCTGAACACGCCCGATCTCGTCTGATCTCGGAAGCTAAGCAGGGTCAGGCCTAGTTAGTACTTGGATGGGAGACCGCCTGGGAATACCAGGTGCTGTAGGCTTTTGCTTTTCTAGCCTGCAACCAGCAGGAGGCGCTCACGCCAGCTTACTTTTTTTCTTCTTCTTCTTCACTTGATCACATTTTTCTTTCTTTCTGTCTTTTCTTCTTTCCTTCTTTCTTTCCTCCACTACACCAGCAGGTAGCAGCACCTGGGGTTGCCGACGCAGTCAAATGGCAGCACATGCCGCACAGGGATTTCCTGCAGCAACACAGAGTGCAGTAAAAGCGTCGCCCAGCACACAGGTTATTCCGCCGCCTCAAACACGGGCAAAGTGTTTGCCCTAAACCTGAATCCACTGCATTGCTGGACATCACATCATCCACGTGTCAGTCCGTCCCATATATCTGGAGCACAGCCACAATGCAGCTGTTGTCTGGACGGAATGTCCCAGTGAATCCGGCATGGCTGCACTTTTTATTTATGACGCGACCACGCGGCAGACACAGAAACCGGCTGCATTGGAACATGTGCACCTGCGGTGATCTTAACGGCATCAGGTGTTTCGCTAAAGAGGAGACAAGGCAACGTGTCGGCATTCTCAAACTGCCGACAGAATGATTAAGACAAATTCTATATACGCATAGTACAGAAAAAATATCCAGAGTCTGAAATCCCGACAGCCGCCATCCCAAACGTATGTATGCCGGGGAGGGTCAGGCTGCGGCGGGGAGGGTTAGGCTTCAAGAAGAGAGGCTAAGGGTTTGGCTGCGGTAAAAGGTTAGCGTTAGGAGGGCGTAACATACTTACCCGCCCAGGTGATGGAATTCGGTCATGTGACCACTGTCATTCTAAACGTCGGTCTCCCGTACCCAAATCGTATAACGGTATCACACACTATGGAGTCTATGTGCTAAGCCTTGGAGAAAGATAAAGTATCAACCAACCCGCTCCTTACACTTCTTTGTCAAACATAACCTGTAACATGGCAGTTAGGAGCTGATTGGCTGCTACTTTATCTCTCTCCACTGTATCTCTCTCTCCAGTACATAGACCCTCTGTCGACTCCACAGCAATGGATGATTGCGGACATAGAAATGGTTCTGTTTCACCAATGTACTGTACTGAGTCCGCATGCTACCTCCTCTCTGAAACAGAAGTACAGCTCCCCACTTCTGCGTGGAACCACAAGTCTCAGCCAGCCTTCTTGGCAGTCTCTGAGTCACGCTGCTCGTTGGCGTCTCTCATCGGCTACCACCGTTCCCCCTCCAGCTGCTCTTTTACTTTTAAATCAACTTTATGCGAAATGACGCTGCGCGCTTCTATGCCCTTTTTTAAAAATGGCCTAATCGGAGTAGGATCTGACAGGCCACAAAATGGCTGCCATCAGAATGCCCTGGAAAGTGATGGCTTCAGAAAGTAGCATATTACGTGTTGGTGGGACGGGTCTGTAAGTCATACCTCACAACGTCAGGGAATCACGGTGCAGCCATCTTCTCTGGGCCTCAATGCCTTGTGTGGGCCCACGTCTGCAAGGTTACAGCAGCAGCAGCAGCAGCAGCAGCAGCAGCACCTGAAGTGCACAGGAATCTGTCTGCAACACTAATGCTAATTACAGACACTTGCCCGAGTCCTCGGTGTGTTCCTGGCTCCCAGCAACCCCCCCTCCCCAGCCACGGCCTGGACTCTGTGCAAAGCTGCCCACAGTGAGACAGCCTCCAGTCACAAGCAGACCAGCGCTGTCCCGAAGGCACGTAGAAAAGGAGCAAATGTGAGGCTGGTCTCTGCCTACGGCCACACCACCCTGAACACGCCCGATCTCGTCTGATCTCGGAAGCTAAGCAGGGTCAGGCCTGGTTAGTACTTGGATGGGAGACCGCCTGGGAATACCAGGTGCTGTAGGCTTTTGCTTTTCTAGCCTGCAACCAGCAGGAGGCGCTCACGCCAGCTTACTTTTCTTCTTCTTCACTTGATCACATTTTTCTTTCTTTCTGTCTTTTCTTCTTTCCTTCTTTCTTTCCTCCACTACACCAGCAGGTAGCAGCACCTGGGGTTGCCAACGCAGTCAAATGGCAGCACATGCCGCACAGGGATTTCCTGCAGCAACACAGAGTGCAGTAAAAGCGTCGCCCAGCACACAGGTTATTCCGCCGCCTCAAACACGGGCAAAGTGTTTGCCCTAAACCTGAATCCACTGCATTGCTGGACATCACATCATCCACGTGTCAGTCCGTCCCATATATCTGGAGCACAGCCACAATGCAGCTGTTGTCTGGACGGAATGTCCCAGTGAATCCGGCATGGCTGCACTTTTTTTTTATGACGCGACCACGCGGCAGACACAGAAACCGGCTGCATTGGAACATGTGCACCTGCGGTGATCTTAACGGCATCAGGTGTTTCGCTAAAGAGGAGACAAGGCAACGTGTCGGCATTCTCAAACTGCCGACAGAATGATTAAGACAAATTCTATATACGCATAGTACAGAAAAAATATCCAGAGTCTGAAATCCCGACAGCTGCCATCCCAAACGTATGTATGCCGGGGAGGGTCAGGCTGCGGCGGGGAGGGTTAGGCTTCAAGAAGAGAGGCTAAGGGTTTGGCTGCGGTAAAAGGTTAGCGTTAGGAGGGCGTAACATACTTACCCGCCCAGGTGATGGAATTCGGTCATGTGACCACTGTCATTCTAAACGTCGGTCTCCCGTACCCAAATCGTATAACGGTATCACACACTATGGAGTCTATGTGCTAAGCCTTGGAGAAAGATAAAGTATCAACCAACCCGCTCCTTACACTTCTTTGTCAAACATAACCTGTAACATGGCAGTTAGGAGCTGATTGGCTGCTCCTTTATCTCTCTCCACTGTATCTCTCTCTCCAGTACATAGACCCTCTGTCGACTCCACAGCAATGGATGATTGCGGACATAGAAATGGTTCTGTTTCACCAATGTACTGTACTGAGTCCGCATGCTACCTCCTCTCTGAAACAGAAGTACAGCTCCCCACTTCTGCGTGGAACCACAAGTCTCAGCCAGCCTTCTTGGCAGTCTCTGAGTCACGCTGCTCGTTGGCGTCTCTCATCGGCTACCACCGTTCCCCCTCCAGCTGCTCTTTTACTTTTAAATCAACTTTATGCGAAATGACGCTGCGCGCTTCTATGCCCTTTTTTAAAAATGGCCTAATCGGAGTAGGATCTGACAGGCCACAAAATGGCTGCCATCAGAATGCCCTGGAAAGTGATGGCTTCAGAAAGTAGCATATTACGTGTTGGTGGGACGGGTCTGTAAGTCATACCTCACAACGTCAGGGAATCACGGTGCAGCCATCTTCTCTGGGCCTCAATGCCTTGTGTGGGCCCACGTCTGCAAGGTTACAGCAGCAGCAGCAGCAGCAGCAGCAGCACCTGAAGTGCACAGGAATCTGTCTGCAACACTAATGCTAATTACAGACACTTGCCCGAGTCCTCGGTGTGTTCCTGGCTCCCAGCAACCCCCCCTCCCCAGCCACGGCCTGGACTCTGTGCAAAGCTGCCCACAGTGAGACAGCCTCCAGTCACAAGCAGACCAGCGCTGTCCCGAAGGCACGTAGAAAAGGAGCAAATGTGAGGCTGGTCTCTGCCTACGGCCACACCACCCTGAACACGCCCGATCTCGTCTGATCTCGGAAGCTAAGCAGGGTCAGGCCTGGTTAGTACTTGGATGGGAGACCGCCTGGGAATACCAGGTGCTGTAGGCTTTTGCTTTTCTAGCCTGCAACCAGCAGGAGGCGCTCACGCCAGCTTACTTTTCTTCTTCTTCTTCACTTGATCACATTTTTCTTTCTTTCTGTCTTTTCTTCTTTCCTTCTTTCTTTCCTCCACTACACCAGCAGGTAGCAGCACCTGGGGTTGCCGACGCAGTCAAATGGCAGCACATGCCGCACAGGGATTTCCTGCAGCAACACAGAGTGCAGTAAAAGCGTCGCCCAGCACACAGGTTATTCCGCCGCCTCAAACACGGGCAAAGTGTTTGCCCTAAACCTGAATCCACTGCATTGCTGGACATCACATCATCCACGTGTCAGTCCGTCCCATATATCTGGAGCACAGCCACAATGCAGCTGTTGTCTGGACGGAATGTCCCAGTGAATCCGGCATGGCTGCACTTTTTATTTATGACGCGACCACGCGGCAGACACAGAAACCGGCTGCATTGGAACATGTGCACCTGCGGTGATCGTAACGGCATCAGGTGTTTCGCTAAAGAGGAGACAAGGCAACGTGTCGGCATTCTCAAACTGCCGACAGAATGATTAAGACAAATTCTATATACGCATAGTACAGAAAAAATATCCAGAGTCTGAAATCCCGACAGCTGCCATCCCAAACGTATGTATGCCGGGGAGGGTCAGGCTGCGGCGGGGAGGGTTAGGCTTCAAGAAGAGAGGCTAAGGGTTTGGCTGCGGTAAAAGGTTAGCGTTAGGAGGGTGTAACATACTTACCCGCCCAGGTGATGGAATTCGGTCATGTGACCACTGTCATTCTAAACGTCGGTCTCCCGTACCCAAATCGTATAACGGTATCACACACTATGGAGTCTATGTGCTAAGCCTTGGAGAAAGATAAAGTATCAACCAACCCGCTCCTTACACTTCTTTGTCAAACATAACCTGTAACATGGCAGTTAGGAGCTGATTGGCTGCTCCTTTATCTCTCTCCACTGTATCTCTCTCTCCAGTACATAGACCCTCTGTCGACTCCACAGCAATGGATGATTGCGGACATAGAAATGGTTCTGTTTCACCAATGTACTGTACTGAGTCCGCATGCTACCTCCTCTCTGAAACAGAAGTACAGCTCCCCACTTCTGCGTGGAACCACAAGTCTCAGCCAGCCTTCTTGGCAGTCTCTGAGTCACGCTGCTCGTTGGCGTCTCTCATCGGCTACCACCGTTCCCCCTCCAGCTGCTCTTTTACTTTTAAATCAACTTTATGCGAAATGACGCTGCGCGCTTCTATGCCCTTTTTTAAAAATGGCCTAATCGGAGTAGGATCTGACAGGCCACAAAATGGCTGCCATCAGAATGCCCTGGAAAGTGATGGCTTCAGAAAGTAGCATATTACGTGTTGGTGGGACGGGTCTGTAAGTCATACCTCACAACGTCAGGGAATCACGGTGCAGCCATCTTCTCTGGGCCTCAATGCCTTGTGTGGGCCCACGTCTGCAAGGTTACAGCAGCAGCAGCAGCAGCAGCACCTGAAGTGCACAGGAATCTGTCTGCAACACTAATGCTAATTACAGACACTTGCCCGAGTCCTCGGTGTGTTCCTGGCTCCCAGCAACCCCCCCTCCCCAGCCACGGCCTGGACTCTGTGCAAAGCTGCCCACAGTGAGACAGCCTCCAGTCACAAGCAGACCAGCGCTGTCCCGAAGGCACGTAGAAAAGGAGCAAATGTGAGGCTGGTCTCTGCCTACGGCCACACCACCCTGAACACGCCCGATCTCGTCTGATCTCGGAAGCTAAGCAGGGTCAGGCCTGGTTAGTACTTGGATGGGAGACCGCCTGGGAATACCAGGTGCTGTAGGCTTTTGCTTTTCTAGCCTGCAACCAGCAGGAGGCGCTCACGCCAGCTTACTTTTCTTCTTCTTCTTCACTTGATCACATTTTTCTTTCTTTCTGTCTTTTCTTCTTTCCTTCTTTCTTTCCTCCACTACACCAGCAGGTAGCAGCACCTGGGGTTGCCAACGCAGTCAAATGGCAGCACATGCCGCACAGGGATTTACTGCAGCAACACAGAGTGCAGTAAAAGCGTCGCCCAGCACACAGGTTATTCCGCCGCCTCAAACACGGGCAAAGTGTTTGCCCTAAACCTGAATCCACTGCATTGCTGGACATCACATCATCCACGTGTCAGTCCGTCCCATATATCTGGAGCACAGCCACAATGCAGCTGTTGTCTGGACGGAATGTCCCAGTGAATCCGGCATGGCTGCACTTTTTTTTTATGACGCGACCACGCGGCAGACACAGAAACCGGCTGCATTGGAACATGTGCACCTGCGGTGATCTTAACGGCATCAGGTGTTTCGCTAAAGAGGAGACAAGGCAATGTGTCGGCATTCTCAAACTGCCGACAGAATGATTAAGACAAATTCTATATACGCATAGTACAGAAAAAATATCCAGAGTCTGAAATCCCGACAGCCGCCATCCCAAACGTATGTATGCCGGGGAGGGTCAGGCTGCGGCGGGGAGGGTTAGGCTTCAAGAAGAGAGGCTAAGGGTTTGGCTGCGGTAAAAGGTTAGCGTTAGGAGGGCGTAACATACTTACCCGCCCAGGTGATGGAATTCGGTCATGTGACCACTGTCATTCTAAACGTCGGTCTCCCGTACCCAAATCGTATAACGGTATCACACACTATGGAGTCTATGTGCTAAGCCTTGGAGAAAGATAAAGTATCAACCAACCCGCTCCTTACACTTCTTTGTCAAACATAACCTGTAACATGGCAGTTAGGAGCTGATTGGCTGCTACTTTATCTCTCTCCACTGTATCTCTCTCTCCAGTACATAGACCCTCTGTCGACTCCACAGCAATGGATGATTGCGGACATAGAAATGGTTCTGTTTCACCAATGTACTGTACTGAGTCCGCATGCTACCTCCTCTCTGAAACAGAAGTACAGCTCCCCACTTCTGCGTGGAACCACAAGTCTCAGCCAGCCTTCTTGGCAGTCTCTGAGTCACGCTGCTCGTTGGCGTCTCTCATCGGCTACCACCGTTCCCCCTCCAGCTGCTCTTTTACTTTTAAATCAACTTTATGCGAAATGACGCTGCGCGCTTCTATGCCCTTTTTTAAAAATGGCCTAATCGGAGTAGGATCTGACAGGCCACAAAATGGCTGCCATCAGAATGCCCTGGAAAGTGATGGCTTCAGAAAGTAGCATATTACGTGTTGGTGGGACGGGTCTGTAAGTCATACCTCACAACGTCAGGGAATCACGGTGCAGCCATCTTCTCTGGGCCTCAATGCCTTGTGTGGGCCCACGTCTGCAAGGTTACAGCAGCAGCAGCAGCAGCAGCACCTGAAGTGCACAGGAATCTGTCTGCAACACTAATGCTAATTACAGACACTTGCCCGAGTCCTCGGTGTGTTCCTGGCTCCCAGCAACCCCCCCTCCCCAGCCACGGCCTGGACTCTGTGCAAAGCTGCCCACAGTGAGACAGCCTCCAGTCACAAGCAGACCAGCGCTGTCCCGAAGGCACGTAGAAAAGGAGCAAATGTGAGGCTGGTCTCTGCCTACGGCCACACCACCCTGAACACGCCCGATCTCGTCTGATCTCGGAAGCTAAGCAGGGTCAGGCCTGGTTAGTACTTGGATGGGAGACCGCCTGGGAATACCAGGTGCTGTAGGCTTTTGCTTTTCTAGCCTGCAACCAGCAGGAGGCGCTCACGCCAGCTTACTTTTCTTCTTCTTCTTCTTCTTCACTTGATCACATTTTTCTTTCTTTCTGTCTTTTCTTCTTTCCTTCTTTCTTTCCTCCACTACACCAGCAGGTAGCAGCACCTGGGGTTGCCAACGCAGTCAAATGGCAGCACATGCCGCACAGGGATTTACTGCAGCAACACAGAGTGCAGTAAAAGCGTCGCCCAGCACACAGGTTATTCCGCCGCCTCAAACACGGGCAAAGTGTTTGCCCTAAACCTGAATCCACTGCATTGCTGGACATCACATCATCCACGTGTCAGTCCGTCCCATATATCTGGAGCACAGCCACAATGCAGCTGTTGTCTGGACGGAATGTCCCAGTGAATCCGGCATGGCTGCACTTTTTATTTATGACGCGACCACGCGGCAGACACAGAAACCGGCTGCATTGGAACATGTGCAGCTGCGGTGATCTTAACGGCATCAGGTGTTTCGCTAAAGAGGAGACAAGGCAACGTGTCGGCATTCTCAAACTGCCGACAGAATGATTAAGACAAATTCTATATACGCATAGTACAGAAAAAATATCCAGAGTCTGAAATCCCGACAGCTGCCATCCCAAACGTATGTATGCCGGGGAGGGTCAGGCTGCGGCGGGGAGGGTTAGGCTTCAAGAAGAGAGGCTAAGGGTTTGGCTGCGGTAAAAGGTTAGCGTTAGGAGGGCGTAACATACTTACCCGCCCAGGTGATGGAATTCGGTCATGTGACCACTGTCATTCTAAACGTCGGTCTCCCGTACCCAAATCGTATAACGGTATCACACACTATGGAGTCTATGTGCTAAGCCTTGGAGAAAGATAAAGTATCAACCAACCCGCTCCTTACACTTCTTTGTCAAACATAACCTGTAACATGGCAGTTAGGAGCTGATTGGCTGCTACTTTATCTCTCTCCACTGTATCTCTCTCTCCAGTACATAGACCCTCTGTCGACTCCACAGCAATGGATGATTGCGGACATAGAAATGGTTCTGTTTCACCAATGTACTGTACTGAGTCCGCATGCTACCTCCTCTCTGAAACAGAAGTACAGCTCCCCACTTCTGCGTGGAACCACAAGTGTCAGCCAGCCTTCTTGGCAGTCTCTGAGTCACGCTGCTCGTTGGCGTCTCTCATCGGCTACCACCGTTCCCCCTCCAGCTGCTCTTTTACTTTTAAATCAACTTTATGCGAAATGACGCTGCGCGCTTCTATGCCCTTTTTTAAAAATGGCCTAATCGGAGTAGGATCTGACAGGCCACAAAATGGCTGCCATCAGAATGCCCTGGAAAGTGATGGCTTCAGAAAGTAGCATATTACGTGTTGGTGGGACGGGTCTGTAAGTCATACCTCACAACGTCAGGGAATCACGGTGCAGCCATCTTCTCTGGGCCTCAATGCCTTGTGTGGGCCCACGTCTGCAAGGTTACAGCAGCAGCAGCAGCAGCAGCAGCAGCACCTGAAGTGCACAGGAATCTGTCTGCAACACTAATGCTAATTACAGACACTTGCCCGAGTCCTCGGTGTGTTCCTGGCTCCCAGCAACCCCCCCTCCCCAGCCACGGCCTGGACTCTGTGCAAAGCTGCCCACAGTGAGACAGCCTCCAGTCACAAGCAGACCAGCGCTGTCCCGAAGGCACGTAGAAAAGGAGCAAATGTGAAGCGCTGTCCCGAAGGCACGTAGAAAAGGAGCAAATGTGAGGCTGGTCTCTGCCTACGGCCACACCACCCTGAGCACGCCCGATCTCGTCTGATCTCGGAAGCTAAGCAGGGTCAGGCCTGGTTAGTACTTGGATGGGAGACCGCCTGGGAATACCAGGTGCTGTAGGCTTTTGCTTTTCTAGCCTGCAACCAGCAGGAGGCGCTCACGCCAGCTTACTTTTCTTCTTCTTCACTTGATCACATTTTTCTTTCTTTCTGTCTTTTCTTCTTTCCTTCTTTCTTTCCTCCACTACACCAGCAGGTAGCAGCACCTGGGGTTGCCGACGCAGTCAAATGGCAGCACATGCCGCACAGGGATTTCCTGCAGCAACACAGAGTGCAGTAAAAGCGTCGCCCAGCACACAGGTTATTCCGCCGCCTCAAACACGGGCAAAGTGTTTGCCCTAAACCTGAATCCACTGCATTGCTGGACATCACATCATCCACGTGTCAGTCCGTCCCATATATCTGGAGCACAGCCACAATGCAGCTGTTGTCTGGACGGAATGTCCCAGTGAATCCGGCATGGCTGCACTTTTTATTTATAACGCGACCACGCGGCAGACACAGAAACCGGCTGCATTGGAACATGTGCACCTGCGGTGATCTTAACGGCATCAGGTGTTTCGCTAAAGAGGAGACAAGGCAACGTGTCGGCATTCTCAAACTGCCGACAGAATGATTAAGACAAATTCTATATACGCATAGTACAGAAAAAATATCCAGAGTCTGAAATCCCGACAGCCGCCATCCCAAACGTATGTATGCCGGGGAGGGTCAGGCTGCGGCGGGGAGGGTTAGGCTTCAAGAAGAGAGGCTAAGGGTTTGGCTGCGGTAAAAGGTTAGCGTTAGGAGGGCGTAACATACTTACCCGCCCAGGTGATGGAATTCGGTCATGTGACCACTGTCATTCTAAACGTCGGTCTCCCGTACCCAAATCGTATAACGGTATCACACACTATGGAGTCTATGTGCTAAGCCTTGGAGAAAGATAAAGTATCAACCAACCCGCTCCTTACACTTCTTTGTCAAACATAACCTGTAACATGGCAGTTAGGAGCTGATTGGCTGCTACTTTATCTCTCTCCACTGTATCTCTCTCTCCAGTACATAGACCCTCTGTCGACTCCACAGCAATGGATGATTGCGGACATAGAAATGGTTCTGTTTCACCAATGTACTGTACTGAGTCCGCATGCTACCTCCTCTCTGAAACAGAAGTACAGCTCCCCACTTCTGCGTGGAACCACAAGTCTCAGCCAGCCTTCTTGGCAGTCTCTGAGTCACGCTGCTCGTTGGCGTCTCTCATCGGCTACCACCGTTCCCCCTCCAGCTGCTTTTTTACTTTTAAATCAACTTTATGCGAAATGACGCTGCGCGCTTCTATGCCCTTTTTTAAAAATGGCCTAATCGGAGTAGGATCTGACAGGCCACAAAATGGCTGCCATCAGAATGCCCTGGAAAGTGATGGCTTCAGAAAGTAGCATATTACGTGTTGGTGGGACGGGTCTGTAAGTCATACCTCACAACGTCAGGGAATCACGGTGCAGCCATCTTCTCTGGGCCTCAATGCCTTGTGTGGGCCCACGTCTGCAAGGTAAAAGCAGCAGCAGCAGCAGCAGCAGCAGCAGCACCTGAAGTGCACAGGAATCTGTCTGCAACACTAATGCTAATTACAGACACTTGCCCGAGTCCTCGGTGTGTTCCTGGCTCCCAGCAACCCCCCCTCCCCAGCCACGGCCTGGACTCTGTGCAAAGCTGCCCACAGTGAGACAGCCTCCAGTCACAAGCAGACCAGCGCTGTCCCGAAGGCACGTAGAAAAGGAGCAAATGTGAGGCTGGTCTCTGCCTACGGCCACACCACCCTGAACACGCCCGATCTCGTCTGATCTCGGAAGCTAAGCAGGGTCAGGCCTGGTTAGTACTTGGATGGGAGACCGCCTGGGAATACCAGGTGCTGTAGGCTTTTGCTTTTCTAGCCTGCAACCAGCAGGAGGCGCTCACGCCAGCTTACTTTTCTTCTTCTTCTTCACTTGATCACATTTTTCTTTCTTTCTGTCTTTTCTTCTTTCCTTCTTTCTTTCCTCCACTACACCAGCAGGTAGCAGCACCTGGGGTTGCCAACGCAGTCAAATGGCAGCACATGCCGCACAGGGATTTCCTGCAGCAACACAGAGTGCAGTAAAAGCGTCGCCCAGCACACAGGTTATTCCGCCGCCTCAAACACGGGCAAAGTGTTTGCCCTAAACCTGAATCCACTGCATTGCTGGACATCACATCATCCACGTGTCAGTCCGTCCCATATATCTGGAGCACAGCCACAATGCAGCTGTTGTCTGGACGGAATGTCCCAGTGAATCCGGCATGGCTGCACTTTTTATTTATGACGCGACCACGCGGCAGACACAGAAACCGGCTGCATTGGAACATGTGCACCTGCGGTGATCTTAACGGCATCAGGTGTTTCGCTAAAGAGGAGACAAGGCAACGTGTCGGCATTCTCAAACTGACGACAGAATGATTAAGACAAATTCTATATACGCATAGTACAGAAAAAATATCCAGAGTCTGAAATCCCGACAGCTGCCATCCCAAACGTATGTATGCCGGGGAGGGTCAGGCTGCGGCGGGGAGGGTTAGGCTTCAAGAAGAGAGGCTAAGGGTTTGGCTGCGGTAAAAGGTTAGCGTTAGGAGGGCGTAACATACTTACCCGCCCAGGTGATGGAATTCGGTCATGTGACCACTGTCATTCTAAACGTCGGTCTCCCGTACCCAAATCGTATAACGGTATCACACACTATGGAGTCTATGTGCTAAGCCTTGGAGAAAGATAAAGTATCAACCAACCCGCTCCTTACACTTCTTTGTCAAACATAACCTGTAACATGGCAGTTAGGAGCTGATTGGCTGCTACTTTATCTCTCTCCACTGTATCTCTCTCTCCAGTACATAGACCCTCTGTCGACTCCACAGCAATGGATGATTGCGGACATAGAAATGGTTCTGTTTCACCAATGTACTGTACTGAGTCCGCATGCTACCTCCTCTCTGAAACAGAAGTACAGCTCCCCACTTCTGCGTGGAACCACAAGTCTCAGCCAGCCTTCTTGGCAGTCTCTGAGTCACGCTGCTCGTTGGCGTCTCTCATCGGCTACCACCGTTCCCCCTCCAGCTGCTCTTTTACTTTTAAATCAACTTTATGCGAAATGACGCTGCGCGCTTCTATGCCCTTTTTTAAAAATGGCCTAATCGGAGTAGGATCTGACAGGCCACAAAATGGCTGCCATCAGAATGCCCTGGAAAGTGATGGCTTCAGAAAGTAGCATATTACGTGTTGGTGGGACGGGTCTGTAAGTCATACCTCACAACGTCAGGGAATCACGGTGCAGCCATCTTCTCTGGGCCTCAATGCCTTGTGTGGGCCCACGTCTGCAAGGTTACAGCAGCAGCAGCAGCACCTGAAGTGCACAGGAATCTGTCTGCAACACTAATGCTAATTACAGACACTTGCCCGAGTCCTCGGTGTGTTCCTGGCTCCCAGCAACCCCCCCTCCCCAGCCACGGCCTGGACTCTGTGCAAAGCTGCCCACAGTGAGACAGCCTCCAGTCACAAGCAGACCAGCGCTGTCCCGAAGGCACGTAGAAAAGGAGCAAATGTGAGGCTGGTCTCTGCCTACGGCCACACCACCCTGAACACGCCCGATCTCGTCTGATCTCGGAAGCTAAGCAGGGTCAGGCCTGGTTAGTACTTGGATGGGAGACCGCCTGGGAATACCAGGTGCTGTAGGCTTTTGCTTTTCTAGCCTGCAACCAGCAGGAGGCGCTCACGCCAGCTTACTTT
Organism: Crinia signifera; assembly: GCF_055691185.1. Classification (NCBI taxonomy): domain Eukaryota; kingdom Metazoa; phylum Chordata; class Amphibia; order Anura; family Myobatrachidae; genus Crinia; species Crinia signifera. The sequence goes on from NW_028142708.1 coordinate 262,025, forward strand.
TCTTCTTCTTCTTCACTTGATCACATTTTTCTTTCTTTCTGTCTTTTCTTCTTTCCTTCTTTCTTTCCTCCACTACACCAGCAGGTAGCAGCACCTGGGGTTGCCGACGCAGTCAAATGGCAGCACATGCCGCACAGGGATTTCCTGCAGCAACACAGAGTGCAGTAAAAGCGTCGCCCAGCACACAGGTTATTCCGCCGCCTCAAACACGGGCAAAGTGTTTGCCCTAAACCTGAATCCACTGCATTGCTGGACATCACATCATCCACGTGTCAGTCCGTCCCATATATCTGGAGCACAGCCACAATGCAGCTGTTGTCTGGACGGAATGTCCCAGTGAATCCGGCATGGCTGCACTTTTTATTTATAACGCGACCACGCGGCAGACACAGAAACCGGCTGCATTGGAACATGTGCACCTGCGGTGATCTTAACGGCATCAGGTGTTTCGCTAAAGAGGAGACAAGGCAACGTGTCGGCATTCTCAAACTGCCGACAGAATGATTAAGACAAATTCTATATACGCATAGTACAGAAAAAATATCCAGAGTCTGAAATCCCGACAGCCGCCATCCCAAACGTATGTATGCCGGGGAGGGTCAGGCTGCGGCGGGGAGGGTTAGGCTTCAAGAAGAGAGGCTAAGGGTTTGGCTGCGGTAAAAGGTTAGCGTTAGGAGGGTGTAACATACTTACCCGCCCAGGTGATGGAATTCGGTCATGTGACCACTGTCATTCTAAACGTCGGTCTCCCGTACCCAAATCGTATAACGGTATCACACACTATGGAGTCTATGTGCTAAGCCTTGGAGAAAGATAAAGTATCAACCAACCCGCTCCTTACACTTCTTTGTCAAACATAACCTGTAACATGGCAGTTAGGAGCTGATTGGCTGCTCCTTTATCTCTCTCCACTGTATCTCTCTCTCCAGTACATAGACCCTCTGTCGACTCCACAGCAATGGATGATTGCGGACATAGAAATGGTTCTGTTTCACCAATGTACTGTACTGAGTCCGCATGCTACCTCCTCTCTGAAACAGAAGTACAGCTCCCCACTTCTGCGTGGAACCACAAGTCTCAGCCAGCCTTCTTGGCAGTCTCTGAGTCACGCTGCTCGTTGGCGTCTCTCATCGGCTACCACCGTTCCCCCTCCAGCTGCTCTTTTACTTTTAAATCAACTTTATGCGAAATGACGCTGCGCGCTTCTATGCCCTTTTTTAAAAATGGCCTAATCGGAGTAGGATCTGACAGGCCACAAAATGGCTGCCATCAGAATGCCCTGGAAAGTGATGGCTTCAGAAAGTAGCATATTAAGTGTTGGTGGGACGGGTCTGTAAGTCATACCTCACAACGTCAGGGAATCACGGTGCAGCCATCTTCTCTGGGCCTCAATGCCTTGTGTGGGCCCACGTCTGCAAGGTAAAAGCAGCAGCAGCAGCAGCAGCACCTGAAGTGCACAGGAATCTGTCTGCAACACTAATGCTAATTACAGACACTTGCCCGAGTCCTCGGTGTGTTCCTGGCTCCCAGCAACCCCCCCTCCCCAGCCACGGCCTGGACTCTGTGCAAAGCTGCCCACAGTGAGACAGCCTCCAGTCACAAGCAGACCAGCGCTGTCCCGAAGGCACGTAGAAAAGGAGAAAATGTGAGGCTGGTCTCTGCCTACGGCCACACCACCCTGAACACGCCCGATCTCGTCTGATCTCGGAAGCTAAGCAGGGTCAGGCCTGGTTAGTACTTGGATGGGAGACCGCCTGGGAATACCAGGTGCTGTAGGCTTTTGCTTTTCTAGCCTGCAACCAGCAGGAGGCGCTCACGCCAGCTTACTTTTCTTCTTCTTCTTCACTTGATCACATTTTTCTTTCTTTCTGTCTTTTCTTCTTTCCTTCTTTCTTTCCTCCACTACACCAGCAGGTAGCAGCACCTGGGGTTGCCAACGCAGTCAAATGGCAGCACATGCCGCACAGGGATTTCCTGCAGCAACACAGAGTGCAGTAAAAGCGTCGCCCAGCACACAGGTTATTCCGCCGCCTCAAACACGGGCAAAGTGTTTGCCCTAAACCTGAATCCACTGCATTGCTGGACATCACATCATCCACGTGTCAGTCCGTCCCATATATCTGGAGCACAGCCACAATGCAGCTGTTGTCTGGACGGAATGTCCCAGTGAATCCGGCATGGCTGCACTTTTTATTTATGACGCGACCACGCGGCAGACACAGAAACCGGCTGCATTGGAACATGTGCACCTGCGGTGATCTTAACGGCATCAGGTGTTTCGCTAAAGAGGAGACAAGGCAACGTGTCGGCATTCTCAAACTGCCGACAGAATGATTAAGACAAATTCTATATACGCATAGTACAGAAAAAATATCCAGAGTCTGAAATCCCGACAGCTGCCATCCCAAACGTATGTATGCCGGGGAGGGTCAGGCTGCGGCGGGGAGGGTTAGGCTTCAAGAAGAGAGGCTAAGGGTTTGGCTGCGGTAAAAGGTTAGCGTTAGGAGGGCGTAACATACTTACCCGCCCAGGTGATGGAATTCGGTCATGTGACCACTGTCATTCTAAACGTCGGTCTCCCGTACCCAAATCGTATAACGGTATCACACACTATGGAGTCTATGTGCTAAGCCTTGGAGAAAGATAAAGTATCAACCAACCCGCTCCTTACACTTCTTTGTCAAACATAACCTGTAACATGGCAGTTAGGAGCTGATTGGCTGCTACTTTATCTCTCTCCACTGTATCTCTCTCTCCAGTACATAGACCCTCTGTCGACTCCACAGCAATGGATGATTGCGGACATAGAAATGGTTCTGTTTCACCAATGTACTGTACTGAGTCCGCATGCTACCTCCTCTCTGAAACAGAAGTACAGCTCCCCACTTCTGCGTGGAACCACAAGTCTCAGCCAGCCTTCTTGGCAGTCTCTGAGTCACGCTGCTCGTTGGCGTCTCTCATCGGCTACCACCGTTCCCCCTCCAGCTGCTCTTTTACTTTTAAATCAACTTTATGCGAAATGACGCTGCGCGCTTCTATGCCCTTTTTTAAAAATGGCCTAATCGGAGTAGGATCTGACAGGCCACAAAATGGCTGCCATCAGAATGCCCTGGAAAGTGATGGCTTCAGAAAGTAGCATATTACGTGTTGGTGGGACGGGTCTGTAAGTCATACCTCACAACGTCAGGGAATCACGGTGCAGCCATCTTCTCTGGGCCTCAATGCCTTGTGTGGGCCCACGTCTGCAAGGTAAAAGCAGCAGCAGCAGCAGCAGCACCTGAAGTGCACAGGAATCTGTCTGCAACACTAATGCTAATTACAGACACTTGCCCGAGTCCTCGGTGTGTTCCTGGCTCCCAGCAACCCCCCCTCCCCAGCCACGGCCTGGACTCTGTGCAAAGCTGCCCACAGTGAGACAGCCTCCAGTCACAAGCAGACCAGCGCTGTCCCGAAGGCACGTAGAAAAGGAGCAAATGTGAGGCTGGTCTCTGCCTACGGCCACACCACCCTGAACACGCCCGATCTCGTCTGATCTCGGAAGCTAAGCAGGGTCAGGCCTGGTTAGTACTTGGATGGGAGACCGCCTGGGAATACCAGGTGCTGTAGGCTTTTGCTTTTCTAGCCTGCAACCAGCAGGAGGCGCTCACGCCAGCTTACTTTTCTTCTTCTTCTTCACTTGATCACATTTTTCTTTCTTTCTGTCTTTTCTTCTTTCCTTCTTTCTTTCCTCCACTACACCAGCAGGTAGCAGCACCTGGGGTTGCCGACGCAGTCAAATGGCAGCACATGCCGCACAGGGATTTCCTGCAGCAACACAGAGTGCAGTAAAAGCGTCGCCCAGCACACAGGTTATTCCGCCGCCTCAAACACGGGCAAAGTGTTTGCCCTAAACCTGAATCCACTGCATTGCTGGACATCACATCATCCACGTGTCAGTCCGTCCCATATATCTGGAGCACAGCCACAATGCAGCTGTTGTCTGGACGGAATGTCCCAGTGAATCCGGCATGGCTGCACTTTTTATTTATAACGCGACCACGCGGCAGACACAGAAACCGGCTGCATTGGAACATGTGCACCTGCGGTGATCTTAACGGCATCAGGTGTTTCGCTAAAGAGGAGACAAGGCAACGTGTCGGCATTCTCAAACTGCCGACAGAATGATTAAGACAAATTCTATATACGCATAGTACAGAAAAAATATCCAGAGTCTGAAATCCCGACAGCCGCCATCCCAAACGTATGTATGCCGGGGAGGGTCAGGCTGCGGCGGGGAGGGTTAGGCTTCAAGAAGAGAGGCTAAGGGTTTGGCTGCGGTAAAAGGTTAGCGTTAGGAGGGTGTAACATACTTACCCGCCCAGGTGATGGAATTCGGTCATGTGACCACTGTCATTCTAAACGTCGGTCTCCCGTACCCAAATCGTATAACGGTATCACACACTATGGAGTCTATGTGCTAAGCCTTGGAGAAAGATAAAGTATCAACCAACCCGCTCCTTACACTTCTTTGTCAAACATAACCTGTAACATGGCAGTTAGGAGCTGATTGGCTGCTACTTTATCTCTCTCCACTGTATCTCTCTCTCCAGTACATAGACCCTCTGTCGACTCCACAGCAATGGATGATTGCGGACATAGAAATGGTTCTGTTTCACCAATGTACTGTACTGAGTCCGCATGCTACCTCCTCTCTGAAACAGAAGTACAGCTCCCCACTTCTGCGTGGAACCACAAGTCTCAGCCAGCCTTCTTGGCAGTCTCTGAGTCACGCTGCTCGTTGGCGTCTCTCATCGGCTACCACCGTTCCCCCTCCAGCTGCTCTTTTACTTTTAAATCAACTTTATGCGAAATGACGCTGCGCGCTTCTATGCCCTTTTTTAAAAATGGCCTAATCGGAGTAGGATCTGACAGGCCACAAAATGGCTGCCATCAGAATGCCCTGGAAAGTGATGGCTTCAGAAAGTAGCATATTACGTGTTGGTGGGACGGGTCTGTAAGTCATATGTAAGCCCCAGGACAGACGGGGTAAAACCAACCTGCCCCGACAGCCTGCGACTGACGGGGCCAGGAGAGCAGTGGATTGGAGGGCGAGAGGGAGGAAGAGGCGGCGTTTGAAAAAGGAAGGGGACTCACCAGCTAGGCAGGGTGGAGCGAGGCAGCGTGAAGCGAGGAGCGTGGAGAGAGAGCAGCGTAGAGAGACCGGCAGCAGCGTGTGACCCCCGGCGCATAACGGAGCGCCCGCCGCAGAGAAGGGAGAAGCCGGACGGAAGAGCGGGTGACGTCAGCGGTGACCCCCGCCGACCTCCAGCAGCGAAGGGAGAGGAACCGCTAGCCGCCCATCACCCGCCGGGGAAGCCGCAGCAAAGGAGCGGGTGACGTCAGGGTGACCCCCGCCGACCCTGGGACGCAGGGAAAGGAAGGGAGCGCCGCAGGCAGCCAGGCTCAGCCAGCGCTGCGAGAGCGGCAACCCCCGCTGACCTTCCCCATCCACCAGCCACGCAGAAAGCGCGGCAAGAGCCGTGACCCCGCTGACCTTCCCCAGCCATCAGCAGCACAGACCACGCGGCAAGAGCCGGTCCTCTGCCCACTACACCGGATCCAGCGTGGCCAAGCTGACACCCAGAGCACAGGAGAAGTGAGAGGGGCTCTGCAGGTTGCCGCACTCATCTGTCCAAGTCCACGAGGCCATTGAGGGAGACGGCCTCCATCTTGAAGTTCCAGGAGGAAGAAAGACTGGCCGCCATCTTGCCGTCTAAACGTGAGTGTTGCCTTTGAGGCCCCTTTTAGGGATCCGACACTACACCTGCCATATTCCCAACAGAACCCTACCCAACCCAGAGACAGCCCCTGCATCCTTGGAGCTGGGCATCCCCCTGTTAGTGGCCTGCCCGCAACTTCCAGGCCATCAGTCTTTCTTTCCCTGGGCCGACCTACCGAGTGAGGAAACTCGTTCACTATAAGGGCCGAGAAGGCCTCCTCACTGCTGTTAAGACTGCATACGGGCCAGTAAATACCCAAGACATTAGGCAGACCCTACCCCTGTCCCACGACTGGATATGTGCACCACCATGGGCCCCAGCCAAATCCTTGTGCACAGGTCGGGCCATTAGGGCCTGCGAGTTAGGACATTGTAGAATTGTTGCGAAGGGTTGTCAGGTGTAAGTTAGGAGGTTACCGGTAACTTTAGCTTAGTTTGGGATACGTCACTAGCACAGAGAAAGGTGTCGTAAAACATTTCCTTTTGTTTGAATGTATATTGCACCGTAAAACATTTCCTTTTGTTTGAATGTATATTGCACTGTGAAACATTTCCTTTTGCTTGAATGTTTATTGCACTGTGAAATATTTCCTGTTACTTGAATGTTTATTGCACTGTGAAACCATTTCCTTCACCTGAATGTTTATTGCACCGTAAAGCATTTCCTTCTTACCTAAAAATAAAAGGTAAATCGAATCTGATAGTGGAGTGTTCTGTGCCCCATTCCTGCATCCTGAGAAGACTCCTGACTGAGATCCGGATATTGGGGAAGATCGGCCCCCGCCGCACCCATAAGGTAACTCCTCCTTTTGGGTGTCTACAGTTTCCTGGCGTCACGAACAGGATTCAGTCGACGCGGAGTATAATCTGATCCCAGGATGGACGCACCACAGGCCGAAGGTGGGCAGGCACCCATTGTGCCCCCCAACGCCGAACAACAGGTGGCCGCCCCGGTGGTAATACCTGTACCCGCAACGGCATCTCCCGCTCCCATTACACTACCCTACTACTTCGGGGCCCCATGGATGTTGACATACAGTGGGGACCCCAACAAGGGGGCCACATTCACGGCCTTCAAGAACCAGATGAAATCCATGGCCCAGCTCTACACACCGAGAGAAGAGCAGAGGGTACAGATCCTCATCGGCCAACTCACGGGCTCGGCCCTCAGCGAGGTAGAATCATGGGAGGACGACCAAAAGAAGGACACCGACCAGATCTTGGAACGGCTAGCCACGATCTTCGAGACCGCTACCCTCCCGGAGTTGAAGATGCAACTCTACGGCCGAAAGCAACAACCGGGCGAAACCCTCCGGGACTTCGCCCTAAGTCTACAAAAGACCCTGAAACTCATCCAAGCGGCCGACAAGGATGAAGTCCGTAACAGCGACGAGGCGCTCACCCTCCAGTTCGTGGAGGGAGCATCGAACCCTAACGTCAAAACCCAGCTGCGAATCCTCAAGATGCAGATGCCAGGGAAGCCCTTCGCTGATTTCAAGAACGCCGCCATCCGGACCATCGGGAACCACGCCGACCCCGAGGTAGAATATCCAGAAATGGTGGGGGCTCGAGGGCCCGTGGCCACGAGCTCTGAACAAGTGGGCCGACTGAAAGACCGGACCGCCCAGAGTGACAAACCACCAGTGGGGAATCAAGACCAATCCCTCCAGCGCCAGGTGGAAGACCTGGTCCTCGGGATGGCTGCCATGCAGCGAGACATGCGCCAGCTGACACGGCAAACCGCGCCTACAAGCGGGGGAACCAGATGGAAAACGGAAAGACAGCAGTCGGGCCGGAATCGATGGGACCCCCCCCGAGAATATGGAAGACGGGCTTCCGACCAATTCGACCATCAGGGCCGACCCATCTGCCGACGCTGTCGGGAAGCCGGACACGTCGAGAGAAACTGTCCCTCGTCCGACCATTTAAACTCCAATGCCCCGAGGGGGAGGGCCGAACCTCGGGGGGAGTCGCTGGAATAGACCCAGACCCAGACAAATGGTGGCCCCAGTACATCGGAAGGTGTCCCACCCTGCCAATAACCATCAACGGAGTGGAGGCCGTAGCGATGGTAGACACCGGATCGCAGATCACCACAATCCAACTGCCGACCCTCCAACGCCATTGGGGAAGTCACCAGCTGTTGTCCCCGCCGCCCACATGGCTCCACCTAATCGCCAGTAATGGCCTGGAAATCGCCTGCGAAGGATACTGGGAAGCCGACATACAAATCGGGAATACGTTGCTGCCCAAACAAGGGTGCCTGGTGACCACCACAGATGAAACGAAGGTAGCGCCCATAATCCTAGGGATGAACGTCTTGCAACGCTGCCCCAACGAGCTCGTAGCTGCGTTGAAGCACCGCCTCCCTGCAGCGGAACCGCCCAGTCAACGCGCCTTACAGAAGACCATCAAAATCCTCCAGGGACATCAGAAATTCGTAAAGAGCACAGGGGAGATAGGAAAGATTCGCCTGACCGACGGTAGGCCCGTCAAGCTGAAACCCAACACGGAGACGATACTCTGGGGTAAAGCCCGCTGCAGCCCAAGTGGCGACACGTACGAAGCACTGGTTGAGGCTTACCCCGTGACCGCACAACAAGAGGTGGTAGTGGCCAGTGCCTTAGTGACAGTCGACCACGGGCGGGTCCCAGTGCGCGTTCTAAACCCCCACAATCGTACAGTCAAATTGTACCGCCACCAACCACTGGCCATGCTGAGCTGGACGACGTTTCAGGACGTGATCCATCCCGAACAGGCCCAGCAACAAAGCGCGTCGGCCACACAGGAAATGGAGCCCGCCCTAGCTGACACCTGGTGGAAGGAGATCCACATCGGGGATAAGGATACCTCGGAAGAACAGAAGGACGGGGCACTACAGGTGGTAACCGCCAATGCGGCGGCTTTCAGCAAAAACCCGACTGAGCTGGGACTGGTAGAAGACATCCGGCATGGGATCCCCACTGGTACGGCGCGCCCAGTAAGGGAGAGGCATCGACCTGTGGCCCCGGCACTGCACCAGCCTGTCCGACGAATGTTAGAAGAAATGAGGGAGAGTGGGGTGATAAGAGAGAGCCACAGCCCGTGGGCAGCACCAATGGTCCTGGTCCGGAAGAAAGACGGCCAACTACGGTTCTGTGTGGACTACAGGAAACTGAACAGCCTGACGCACCGAGACGCATATCCCTTGCCCAGGATCGAGGAGTCCCTGACAGCCCTCCGGACGGCCAGGTACTTCTCGACCCTGGACCTGACTAGTGGTTACTGGCAAGTCCAGGTGGAGGAGGGCGATAAAGAGAAGACAGCCTTTACAACTCCGATGGGGTTGTTCGAATTCAATCGCATGCCATTCGGGCTGTGCAATGCCCCAGCGACATTCCAGAGGGTGATGGAGCACTGCCTGGGGCACCGCAATTTTGACATCGTGCTCCTATACCTTGACGATGTCATTATATTCTCTGAAACCTACGAGGACCACCTGGACCACCTGCACGAAGTATTCCAACGGCTCATACAGTTCGGGCTAAAGTTGAAGCCCAGTAAATGCCACCTCCTCAAACCCGAGGTGCAGTACCTGGGGCATGTCGTGAATGCCCAAGGGGTCTCTCCGGATCCTGAGAAAGTCAGCGCCGTGAAGGATTGGCCTGTCCCGAGAACGGTGAAAGACGTCCGTCGGTTCCTAGGCTTTGTGGGATACTACCGGAGATTCGTCCGGGATTTCGCTAAAGTCGCGGCACCCCTGACCGAATTGATGAGGGGAATCCCCAAGGACGGCTACAACAAGAAGATTCCGGTGGTATGGACAGAGAGTCGACAAGAGGCGTTCGATCAGCTAAAAAAAGTACTGACCGAGGCTCCTCTGCTGGCATACCCCGACTACAGCGTTCCCTTCCGCCTGTACACCGACGCTAGTAAAAAAGGTCTCGGGGCAGTGTTGGCACAAGTCCAGGATGGGACGGAACGGACCATTGCCTACGCCAGTCGTAGTCTAAGGAAGACTGAACGGAACGATGCCAACTACAGTTCCTTCAAGCTGGAGTTCCTGGCGCTGGTGTGGGCGGTAACAGAGAAGTTCAGGGATTACTTGGCCGCCACCCCATTTGTAGCAGTCACTGATTGCAACCCACTGGCCCACCAAGCGACTGCCCGGCTGGGGGCCCTGGAACAGCGTTGGGCCTCCCGGTTGGCCAACTATCAGTACAGCATCGAATATAGGAGTGGGCGCAGCAACGCCAACGCCGACGCGCTCTCCCGCCTACCCAGCCCCGAAGAGGGAGAGGACGAAACTGACGCCTGGGAACAGGAGGAGTTGCCCCAGTTCAGTGGGCGGCACCAAAGCCCGAAACCACCCTGTACAAGTGCAGCGATCACTAGTACCGCAGGGGGAGCAGCGGAGGAGAACTGGGCCCAGCGGCAGCAAAGATGCCCGCACATCCAACAAGTCAGGAGCTATCTGGAGTCCTGGCGTTCCCCGTCACGTGAAGAACGAGATCGGGCCCCCGTCGAAGTACGCCAGCTGTGGCGACAGAGAGAACGACTGGAAGTACGGCAAGGGGTGCTCTACAGAAGGTACGTGGACCCGAAAACCCACGTGGTCAGCAAACAACTAATCGTCCCCGGGGATGCGGTAGAGGAGGTACTGCGGGCCTATCACAATCGCTCCGGACACTTTGGGTGCCAGAAGATGGAGTCGAACCTGCGAACCCGGGTGTACTGGCCCAATATGCGGGCCGATGTAGAGGACTGGTGCAAGACTTGCCCGAACTGCGCAGTGCGACGACCAGCAACATCAGCGGAGAAAGCCCCCCTCCATCCAATCGTGTCCACATATCCACTAGAGTTGGTCGCCCTGGACCATGTGAAGCTCGAACCAAGCCGCACCGGGTACCAGTACGCCCTGGTCATCGTGGACCATTATACTAAGTTTGCCGTGGCCTTACCTGTCCGAGACCTAACAGCCAAGACAACCGCCGAAGTCTTCTGGAGGGCGTTCGTCCGGCCCTACGGCTTCCCACGCCAACTATTGTCCGACCAAGGGCCGACGTTTGAATCGCAACTTTTTGCTGAACTGTGTGAACTCTATGGCTGTCGGAAACTCCACACCACTCCCTATCACCCTCAAGGAAACGGGGTGTGTGAACGAATGAATCGAACACTCATCAACATGCTACGGGCCCTACCCCAGGAGCAACGACGTGACTGGCCCGCGCTGCTGGCAGAACTGGTTTTCATCTACAATAACACTTGCCACGCCTCGACAGGGTATACCCCGTACTACCTGCTGTTCGGGAGAGCAGGGAGACTCCCAGCCGATCTGCAGCTACAACTCCCCGGGGCGGAGCCCCAATGCCAGACCCCCTGGGTTCAAGAGCACCAAGTTCGCCTCAGAGAAGCCCAATCCGTCGTGAATCAACGAATGGAGGAAGTACGAGAGCAACAGAAGCGAAACTATGATATAAATGCCCAGGCCGACCCACTGTCGGTGGGTAGCCTGGTGTTCAAAAAGAATAACAGGCCACAGAGCAAATTGGACTCCAAGTGGGAACCCTACCCATACGTGGTTACCAAAGAGCCAGAGTCAACCCTCCCGGTGTACCAGATCCGGCAACAAGATGGAGACCGCCTACAGTGGATCCATCGAAATCAGCTCAAACCGTACATCGGCCGAGTCACGGGACCAGAAGCTACCGGCGAAGAGGAACCGCCCGGGGAAGTGGCAACCACGGGTCCGTTGCCTATGGCTGATATCCTGCGGAACCCACTGGACCTTCTGTTATATACAGGCTGGCCAGCCATGCCCTTGGTGCCGACCAACCCCTTGGCCGAATTGAACATTCCAGCCATGGACCGTCCTGCAAGCCCAGAGCCCGCTCCAGAAGTTGAGCCCAGGCGGCCTGTCAGAAGCACCAGGGGCGTCTTGCCAGCCCGATATCGAGAATAAGCTCTAACTGTAGTAACCTCATGTCATTCTGATGTTGTTGTATATATGTGTATGTTTAAATTGTTGTTTTATGATGACGCTACTGTAACCGTCGGGAAGTTACCCTTGTTACTGAAAGTATGTGGACTATGAAAGAAACTTTATTTATTCAGGACTTTTGAACGGTTTGAACTTGTGTCTCCGATAGTGTGGCGTGAGGACACGACCACAAAAAAGTAGGGGCGGATGTAAGCCCCAGGACAGACGGGGTAAAACCAACCTGCCCCGACAGCCTGCGACTGACGGGGCCAGGAGAGCAGTGGATTGGAGGGCGAGAGGGAGGAAGAGGCGGCGTTTGAAAAAGGAAGGGGACTCACCAGCTAGGCAGGGTGGAGCGAGGCAGCGTGAAGCGAGGAGCGTGGAGAGAGAGCAGCGTAGAGAGACCGGCAGCAGCGTGTGACCCCCGGCGCATAACGGAGCGCCCGCCGCAGAGAAGGGAGAAGCCGGACGGAAGAGCGGGTGACGTCAGCGGTGACCCCCGCCGACCTCCAGCAGCGAAGGGAGAGGAACCGCTAGCCGCCCATCACCCGCCGGGGAAGCCGCAGCAAAGGAGCGGGTGACGTCAGGGTGACCCCCGCCGACCCTGGGACGCAGGGAAAGGAAGGGAGCGCCGCAGGCAGCCAGGCTCAGCCAGCGCTGCGAGAGCGGCAACCCCCGCTGACCTTCCCCATCCACCAGCCACGCAGAAAGCGCGGCAAGAGCCGTGACCCCGCTGACCTTCCCCAGCCATCAGCAGCACAGACCACGCGGCAAGAGCCGGTCCTCTGCCCACTACACCGGATCCAGCGTGGCCAAGCTGACACCCAGAGCACAGGAGAAGTGAGAGGGGCTCTGCAGGTTGCCGCACTCATCTGTCCAAGTCCACGAGGCCATTGAGGGAGACGGCCTCCATCTTGAAGTTCCAGGAGGAAGAAAGACTGGCCGCCATCTTGCCGTCTAAACGTGAGTGTTGCCTTTGAGGCCCCTTTTAGGGATCCGACACTACACCTGCCATATTCCCAACAGAACCCTACCCAACCCAGAGACAGCCCCTGCATCCTTGGAGCTGGGCATCCCCCTGTTAGTGGCCTGCCCGCAACTTCCAGGCCATCAGTCTTTCTTTCCCTGGGCCGACCTACCGAGTGAGGAAACTCGTTCACTATAAGGGCCGAGAAGGCCTCCTCACTGCTGTTAAGACTGCATACGGGCCAGTAAATACCCAAGACATTAGGCAGACCCTACCCCTGTCCCACGACTGGATATGTGCACCACCATGGGCCCCAGCCAAATCCTTGTGCACAGGTCGGGCCATTAGGGCCTGCGAGTTAGGACATTGTAGAATTGTTGCGAAGGGTTGTCAGGTGTAAGTTAGGAGGTTACCGGTAACTTTAGCTTAGTTTGGGATACGTCACTAGCACAGAGAAAGGTGTCGTAAAACATTTCCTTTTGTTTGAATGTATATTGCACCGTAAAACATTTCCTTTTGTTTGAATGTATATTGCACTGTGAAACATTTCCTTTTGCTTGAATGTTTATTGCACTGTGAAATATTTCCTGTTACTTGAATGTTTATTGCACTGTGAAACCATTTCCTTCACCTGAATGTTTATTGCACCGTAAAGCATTTCCTTCTTACCTAAAAATAAAAGGTAAATCGAATCTGATAGTGGAGTGTTCTGTGCCCCATTCCTGCATCCTGAGAAGACTCCTGACTGAGATCCGGATATTGGGGAAGATCGGCCCCCGCCGCACCCATAAGGTAACTCCTCCTTTTGGGTGTCTACACATACCTCACAACGTCAGGGAATCACGGTGCAGCCATCTTCTCTGGGCCTCAATGCCTTGTGTGGGCCCACGTCTGCAAGGTTACAGCAGCAGCAGCAGCAGCAGCAGCAGCACCTGAAGTGCACAGGAATCTGTCTGCAACACTAATGCTAATTACAGACACTTGCCCGAGTCCTCGGTGTGTTCCTGGCTCCCAGCAACCCCCCCTCCCCAGCCACGGCCTGGACTCTGTGCAAAGCTGCCCACAGTGAGACAGCCTCCAGTCACAAGCAGACCAGCGCTGTCCCGAAGGCACGTAGAAAAGGAGCAAATGTGAGGCTGGTCTCTGCCTACGGCCACACCACCCTGAACACGCCCGATCTCGTCTGATCTCGGAAGCTAAGCAGGGTCAGGCCTGGTTAGTACTTGGATGGGAGACCGCCTGGGAATACCAGGTGCTGTAGGCTTTTGCTTTTCTAGCCTGCAACCAGCAGGAGGCGCTCACGCCAGCTTACTTTTCTTCTTCTTCTTCTTCTTCACTTGATCACATTTTTCTTTCTTTCTGTCTTTTCTTCTTTCCTTCTTTCTTTCCTCCACTACACCAGCAGGTAGCAGCACCTGGGGTTGCCAACGCAGTCAAATGGCAGCACATGCCGCACAGGGATTTCCTGCAGCAACACAGAGTGCAGTAAAAGCGTCGCCCAGCACACAGGTTATTCCGCCGCCTCAAACACGGGCAAAGTGTTTGCCCTAAACCTGAATCCACTGCATTGCTGGACATCACATCATCCACGTGTCAGTCCGTCCCATATATCTGGAGCACAGCCACAATGCAGCTGTTGTCTGGACGGAATGTCCCAGTGAATCCGGCATGGCTGCACTTTTTATTTATGACGCGACCACGCGGCAGACACAGAAACCGGCTGCATTGGAACATGTGCACCTGCGGTGATCTTAACGGCATCAGGTGTTTCGCTAAAGAGGAGACAAGGCAACGTGTCGGCATTCTCAAACTGACGACAGAATGATTAAGACAAATTCTATATACGCATAGTACAGAAAAAATATCCAGAGTCTGAAATCCCGACAGCTGCCATCCCAAACGTATGTATGCCGGGGAGGGTCAGGCTGCGGCGGGGAGGGTTAGGCTTCAAGAAGAGAGGCTAAGGGTTTGGCTGCGGTAAAAGGTTAGCGTTAGGAGGGCGTAACATACTTACCCGCCCAGGTGATGGAATTCGGTCATGTGACCACTGTCATTCTAAACGTCGGTCTCCCGTACCCAAATCGTATAACGGTATCACACACTATGGAGTCTATGTGCTAAGCCTTGGAGAAAGATAAAGTATCAACCAACCCGCTCCTTACACTTCTTTGTCAAACATAACCTGTAACATGGCAGTTAGGAGCTGATTGGCTGCTACTTTATCTCTCTCCACTGTATCTCTCTCTCCAGTACATAGACCCTCTGTCGACTCCACAGCAATGGATGATTGCGGACATAGAAATGGTTCTGTTTCACCAATGTACTGTACTGAGTCCGCATGCTACCTCCTCTCTGAAACAGAAGTACAGCTCCCCACTTCTGCGTGGAACCACAAGTCTCAGCCAGCCTTCTTGGCAGTCTCTGAGTCACGCTGCTCGTTGGCGTCTCTCATCGGCTACCACCGTTCCCCCTCCAGCTGCTCTTTTACTTTTAAATCAACTTTATGCGAAATGACGCTGCGCGCTTCTATGCCCTTTTTTAAAAATGGCCTAATCGGAGTAGGATCTGACAGGCCACAAAATGGCTGCCATCAGAATGCCCTGGAAAGTGATGGCTTCAGAAAGTAGCATATTACGTGTTGGTGGGACGGGTCTGTAAGTCATACCTCACAACGTCAGGGAATCACGGTGCAGCCATCTTCTCTGGGCCTCAATGCCTTGTGTGGGCCCACGTCTGCAAGGTTACAGCAGCAGCAGCAGCACCTGAAGTGCACAGGAATCTGTCTGCAACACTAATGCTAATTACAGACACTTGCCCGAGTCCTCGGTGTGTTCCTGGCTCCCAGCAACCCCCCCTCCCCAGCCACGGCCTGGACTCTGTGCAAAGCTGCCCACAGTGAGACAGCCTCCAGTCACAAGCAGACCAGCGCTGTCTCGAAGGCACGTAGAAAAGGAGCAAATGTGAGGCCGGTCTCTGCCTACGGCCACACCACCCTGAACACGCCTGATCTCGTCTGATCTCGGAAGCTAAGCAGGGTCAGGCCTGGTTAGTACTTGGATGGGAGACCGCCTGGGAATACCAGGTGCTGTAGGCTTTTGCTTTTCTAGCCTGCAACCAGCAGGAGGCGCTCACGCCAGCTTACTTTTCTTCTTCACTTGATCACATTTTTCTTTCTTTCTGTCTTTTCTTCTTTCCTTCTTTCTTTCCTCCACTACACCAGCAGGTAGCAGCACCTGGGGTTGCCGACGCAGTCAAATGGCAGCACATGCCGCACAGGGATTTCCTGCAGCAACACAGAGTGCAGTAAAAGCGTCGCCCAGCACACAGGTTATTCCGCCGCCTCAAACACGGGCAAAGTGTTTGCCCTAAACCTGAATCCACTGCATTGCTGGACATCACATCATCCACGTGTCAGTCCGTCCCATATATCTGGAGCACAGCCACAATGCAGCTGTTGTCTGGACGGAATGTCCCAGTGAATCCGGCATGGCTGCACTTTTTATTTATGACGCGACCACGCGGCAGACACAGAAACCGGCTGCATTGGAACATGTGCACCTGCGGTGATCTTAACGGCATCAGGTGTTTCGCTAAAGAGGAGACAAGGCAACGTGTCGGCATTCTCAAACTGCCGACAGAATGATTAAGACAAATTCTATATACGCATAGTACAGAAAAAATATCCAGAGTCTGAAATCCCGACAGCCGCCATCCCAAACGTATGTATGCCGGGGAGGGTCAGGCTGCGGCGGGGAGGGTTAGGCTTCAAGAAGAGAGGCTAAGGGTTTGGCTGCGGTAAAAGGTTAGCGTTAGGAGGGCGTAACATACTTACCCGCCCAGGTGATGGAATTCGGTCATGTGACCACTGTCATTCTAAACGTCGGTCTCCCGTACCCAAATCGTATAACGGTATCACACACTATGGAGTCTATGTGCTAAGCCTTGGAGAAAGATAAAGTATCAACCAACCCGCTCCTTACACTTCTTTGTCAAACATAACCTGTAACATGGCAGTTAGGAGCTGATTGGCTGCTCCTTTATCTCTCTCCACTGTATCTCTCTCTCCAGTACATAGACCCTCTGTCGACTCCACAGCAATGGATGATTGCGGACATAGAAATGGTTCTGTTTCACCAATGTACTGTACTGAG
Organism: Crinia signifera; assembly: GCF_055691185.1. Taxonomy (NCBI): domain Eukaryota; kingdom Metazoa; phylum Chordata; class Amphibia; order Anura; family Myobatrachidae; genus Crinia; species Crinia signifera. The sequence goes on from NW_028142708.1 coordinate 278,860, forward strand.
TCCGCATGCTACCTCCTCTCTGAAACAGAAGTACAGCTCCCCACTTCTGCGTGGAACCACAAGTCTCAGCCAGCCTTCTTGGCAGTCTCTGAGTCACGCTGCTCGTTGGCGTCTCTCATCGGCTACCACCGTTCCCCCTCCAGCTGCTCTTTTACTTTTAAATCAACTTTATGCGAAATGACGCTGCGCGCTTCTATGCCCTTTTTTAAAAATGGCCTAATCGGAGTAGGATCTGACAGGCCACAAAATGGCTGCCATCAGAATGCCCTGGAAAGTGATGGCTTCAGAAAGTAGCATATTACGTGTTGGTGGGACGGGTCTGTAAGTCATACCTCACAACGTCAGGGAATCACGGTGCAGCCATCTTCTCTGGGCCTCAATGCCTTGTGTGGGCCCACGTCTGCAAGGTTACAGCAGCAGCAGCAGCAGCAGCACCTGAAGTGCACAGGAATCTGTCTGCAACACTAATGCTAATTACAGACACTTGCCCGAGTCCTCGGTGTGTTCCTGGCTCCCAGCAACCCCCCCTCCCCAGCCACGGCCTGGACTCTGTGCAAAGCTGCCCACAGTGAGACAGCCTCCAGTCACAAGCAGACCAGCGCTGTCCCGAAGGCACGTAGAAAAGGAGCAAATGTGAGGCTGGTCTCTGCCTACGGCCACACCACCCTGAGCACGCCCGATCTCGTCTGATCTCGGAAGCTAAGCAGGGTCAGGCCTGGTTAGTACTTGGATGGGAGACCGCCTGGGAATACCAGGTGCTGTAGGCTTTTGCTTTTCTAGCCTGCAACCAGCAGGAGGCGCTCACGCCAGCTTACTTTTCTTCTTCTTCACTTGATCACATTTTTCTTTCTTTCTGTCTTTTCTTCTTTCCTTCTTTCTTTCCTCCACTACACCAGCAGGTAGCAGCACCTGGGGTTGCCGACGCAGTCAAATGGCAGCACATGCCGCACAGGGATTTCCTGCAGCAACACAGAGTGCAGTAAAAGCGTCGCCCAGCACACAGGTTATTCCGCCGCCTCAAACACGGGCAAAGTGTTTGCCCTAAACCTGAATCCACTGCATTGCTGGACATCACATCATCCACGTGTCAGTCCGTCCCATATATCTGGAGCACAGCCACAATGCAGCTGTTGTCTGGACGGAATGTCCCAGTGAATCCGGCATGGCTGCACTTTTTATTTATAACGCGACCACGCGGCAGACACAGAAACCGGCTGCATTGGAACATGTGCACCTGCGGTGATCTTAACGGCATCAGGTGTTTCGCTAAAGAGGAGACAAGGCAACGTGTCGGCATTCTCAAACTGCCGACAGAATGATTAAGACAAATTCTATATACGCATAGTACAGAAAAAATATCCAGAGTCTGAAATCCCGACAGCCGCCATCCCAAACGTATGTATGCCGGGGAGGGTCAGGCTGCGGCGGGGAGGGTTAGGCTTCAAGAAGAGAGGCTAAGGGTTTGGCTGCGGTAAAAGGTTAGCGTTAGGAGGGCGTAACATACTTACCCGCCCAGGTGATGGAATTCGGTCATGTGACCACTGTCATTCTAAACGTCGGTCTCCCGTACCCAAATCGTATAACGGTATCACACACTATGGAGTCTATGTGCTAAGCCTTGGAGAAAGATAAAGTATCAACCAACCCGCTCCTTACACTTCTTTGTCAAACATAACCTGTAACATGGCAGTTAGGAGCTGATTGGCTGCTACTTTATCTCTCTCCACTGTATCTCTCTCTCCAGTACATAGACCCTCTGTCGACTCCACAGCAATGGATGATTGCGGACATAGAAATGGTTCTGTTTCACCAATGTACTGTACTGAGTCCGCATGCTACCTCCTCTCTGAAACAGAAGTACAGCTCCCCACTTCTGCGTGGAACCACAAGTCTCAGCCAGCCTTCTTGGCAGTCTCTGAGTCACGCTGCTCGTTGGCGTCTCTCATCGGCTACCACCGTTCCCCCTCCAGCTGCTCTTTTACTTTTAAATCAACTTTATGCGAAATGACGCTGCGCGCTTCTATGCCCTTTTTTAAAAATGGCCTAATCGGAGTAGGATCTGACAGGCCACAAAATGGCTGCCATCAGAATGCCCTGGAAAGTGATGGCTTCAGAAAGTAGCATATTACGTGTTGGTGGGACGGGTCTGTAAGTCATACCTCACAACGTCAGGGAATCACGGTGCAGCCATCTTCTCTGGGCCTCAATGCCTTGTGTGGGCCCACGTCTGCAAGGTTACAGCAGCAGCAGCAGCAGCAGCAGCAGCACCTGAAGTGCACAGGAATCTGTCTGCAACACTAATGCTAATTACAGACACTTGCCCGAGTCCTCGGTGTGTTCCTGGCTCCCAGCAACCCCCCCTCCCCAGCCACGGCCTGGACTCTGTGCAAAGCTGCCCACAGTGAGACAGCCTCCAGTCACAAGCAGACCAGCGCTGTCCCGAAGGCACGTAGAAAAGGAGCAAATGTGAGGCTGGTCTCTGCCTACGGCCACACCACCCTAAACACGCCCGATCTCGTCTGATCTCGGAAGCTAAGCAGGGTCAGGCCTGGTTAGTACTTGGATGGGAGACCGCCTGGGAATACCAGGTGCTGTAGGCTTTTGCTTTTCTAGCCTGCAACCAGCAGGAGGCGCTCACGCCAGCTTACTTTTCTTCTTCTTCTTCACTTGATCACATTTTTCTTTCTTTCTGTCTTTTCTTCTTTCCTTCTTTCTTTCCTCCACTACACCAGCAGGTAGCAGCACCTGGGGTTGCCAACGCAGTCAAATGGCAGCACATGCCGCACAGGGATTTCCTGCAGCAACACAGAGTGCAGTAAAAGCGTCGCCCAGCACACAGGTTATTCCGCCGCCTCAAACACGGGCAAAGTGTTTGCCCTAAACCTGAATCCACTGCATTGCTGGACATCACATCATCCACGTGTCAGTCCGTCCCATATATCTGGAGCACAGCCACAATGCAGCTGTTGTCTGGACGGAATGTCCCAGTGAATCCGGCATGGCTGCACTTTTTATTTATGACGCGACCACGCGGCAGACACAGAAACCGGCTGCATTGGAACATGTGCACCTGCGGTGATCTTAACGACATCAGGTGTTTCGCTAAAGAGGAGACAAGGCAACGTGTCGGCATTCTCAAACTGACGACAGAATGATTAAGACAAATTCTATATACGCATAGTACAGAAAAAATATCCAGAGTCTGAAATCCCGACAGCTGCCATCCCAAACGTATGTATGCCGGGGAGGGTCAGGCTGCGGCGGGGAGGGTTAGGCTTCAAGAAGAGAGGCTAAGGGTTTGGCTGCGGTAAAAGGTTAGCGTTAGGAGGGCGTAACATACTTACCCGCCCAGGTGATGGAATTCGGTCATGTGACCACTGTCATTCTAAACGTCGGTCTCCCGTACCCAAATCGTATAACGGTATCACACACTATGGAGTCTATGTGCTAAGCCTTGGAGAAAGATAAAGTATCAACCAACCCGCTCCTTACACTTCTTTGTCAAACATAACCTGTAACATGGCAGTTAGGAGCTGATTGGCTGCTACTTTATCTCTCTCCACTGTATCTCTCTCTCCAGTACATAGACCCTCTGTCGACTCCACAGCAATGGATGATTGCGGACATAGAAATGGTTCTGTTTCACCAATGTACTGTACTGAGTCCGCATGCTACCTCCTCTCTGAAACAGAAGTACAGCTCCCCACTTCTGCGTGGAACCACAAGTCTCAGCCAGCCTTCTTGGCAGTCTCTGAGTCACGCTGCTCGTTGGCGTCTCTCATCGGCTACCACCGTTCCCCCTCCAGCTGCTCTTTTACTTTTAAATCAACTTTATGCGAAATGACGCTGCGCGCTTCTATGCCCTTTTTTAAAAATGGCCTAATCGGAGTAGGATCTGACAGGCCACAAAATGGCTGCCATCAGAATGCCCTGGAAAGTGATGGCTTCAGAAAGTAGCATATTACGTGTTGGTGGGACGGGTCTGTAAGTCATACCTCACAACGTCAGGGAATCACGGTGCAGCCATCTTCTCTGGGCCTCAATGCCTTGTGTGGGCCCACGTCTGCAAGGTTACAGCAGCAGCAGCAGCAGCACCTGAAGTGCACAGGAATCTGTCTGCAACACTAATGCTAATTACAGACACTTGCCCGAGTCCTCGGTGTGTTCCTGGCTCCCAGCAACCCCCCCTCCCCAGCCACGGCCTGGACTCTGTGCAAAGCTGCCCACAGTGAGACAGCCTCCAGTCACAAGCAGACCAGCGCTGTCCCGAAGGCACGTAGAAAAGGAGCAAATGTGAGGCTGGTCTCTGCCTACGGCCACACCACCCTGAACACGCCCGATCTCGTCTGATCTCGGAAGCTAAGCAGGGTCAGGCCTGGTTAGTACTTGGATGGGAGACCGCCTGGGAATACCAGGTGCTGTAGGCTTTTGCTTTTCTAGCCTGCAACCAGCAGGAGGCGCTCACGCCAGCTTACTTTTCTTCTTCTTCTTCACTTGATCACATTTTTCTTTCTTTCTGTCTTTTCTTCTTTCCTTCTTTCTTTCCTCCACTACACCAGCAGGTAGCAGCACCTGGGGTTGCCGACGCAGTCAAATGGCAGCACATGCCGCACAGGGATTTCCTGCAGCAACACAGAGTGCAGTAAAAGCGTCGCCCAGCACACAGGTTATTCCGCCGCCTCAAACACGGGCAAAGTGTTTGCCCTAAACCTGAATCCACTGCATTGCTGGACATCACATCATCCACGTGTCAGTCCGTCCCATATATCTGGAGCACAGCCACAATGCAGCTGTTGTCTGGACGGAATGTCCCAGTGAATCCGGCATGGCTGCACTTTTTATTTATGACGCGACCACGCGGCAGACACAGAAACCGGCTGCATTGGAACATGTGCACCTGCGGTGATCTTAACGGCATCAGGTGTTTCGCTAAAGAGGAGACAAGGCAACGTGTCGGCATTCTCAAACTGCCGACAGAATGATTAAGACAAATTCTATATACGCATAGTACAGAAAAAATATCCAGAGTCTGAAATCCCGACAGCTGCCATCCCAAACGTATGTATGCCGGGGAGGGTCAGGCTGCGGCGGGGAGGGTTAGGCTTCAAGAAGAGAGGCTAAGGGTTTGGCTGCGGTAAAAGGTTAGCGTTAGGAGGGCGTAACATACTTACCCGCCCAGGTGATGGAATTCGGTCATGTGACCACTGTCATTCTAAACGTCGGTCTCCCGTACCCAAATCGTATAACGGTATCACACACTATGGAGTCTATGTGCTAAGCCTTGGAGAAAGATAAAGTATCAACCAACCCGCTCCTTACACTTCTTTGTCAAACATAACCTGTAACATGGCAGTTAGGAGCTGATTGGCTGCTACTTTATCTCTCTCCACTGTATCTCTCTCTCCAGTACATAGACCCTCTGTCGACTCCACAGCAATGGATGATTGCGGACATAGAAATGGTTCTGTTTCACCAATGTACTGTACTGAGTCCGCATGCTACCTCCTCTCTGAAACAGAAGTACAGCTCCCCACTTCTGCGTGGAACCACAAGTCTCAGCCAGCCTTCTTGGCAGTCTCTGAGTCACGCTGCTCGTTGGCGTCTCTCATCGGCTACCACCGTTCCCCCTCCAGCTGCTCTTTTACTTTTAAATCAACTTTATGCGAAATGACGCTGCGCGCTTCTATGCCCTTTTTTAAAAATGGCCTAATCGGAGTAGGATCTGACAGGCCACAAAATGGCTGCCATCAGAATGCCCTGGAAAGTGATGGCTTCAGAAAGTAGCATATTACGTGTTGGTGGGACGGGTCTGTAAGTCATACCTCACAACGTCAGGGAATCACGGTGCAGCCATCTTCTCTGGGCCTCAATGCCTTGTGTGGGCCCACGTCTGCAAGGTTACAGCAGCAGCAGCAGCAGCAGCACCTGAAGTGCACAGGAATCTGTCTGCAACACTAATGCTAATTACAGACACTTGCCCGAGTCCTCGGTGTGTTCCTGGCTCCCAGCAACCCCCCCTCCCCAGCCACGGCCTGGACTCTGTGCAAAGCTGCCCACAGTGAGACAGCCTCCAGTCACAAGCAGACCAGCGCTGTCCCGAAGGCACGTAGAAAAGGAGCAAATGTGAGGCTGGTCTCTGCCTACGGCCACACCACCCTGAACACGCCCGATCTCGTCTGATCTCGGAAGCTAAGCAGGGTCAGGCCTGGTTAGTACTTGGATGGGAGACCGCCTGGGAATACCAGGTGCTGTAGGCTTTTGCTTTTCTAGCCTGCAACCAGCAGGAGGCGCTCACGCCAGCTTACTTTTCTTCTTCTTCTTCACTTGATCACATTTTTCTTTCTTTCTGTCTTTTCTTCTTTCCTTCTTTCTTTCCTCCACTACACCAGCAGGTAGCAGCACCTGGGGTTGCCGACGCAGTCAAATGTCAGCACATGCCGCACAGGGATTTCCTGCAGCAACACAGAGTGCAGTAAAAGCGTCGCCCAGCACACAGGTTATTCCGCCGCCTCAAACACGGGCAAAGTGTTTGCCCTAAACCTGAATCCACTGCATTGCTGGACATCACATCATCCACGTGTCAGTCCGTCCCATATATCTGGAGCACAGCCACAATGCAGCTGTTGTCTGGACGGAATGTCCCAGTGAATCCGGCATGGCTGCACTTTTTATTTATGACGCGACCACGCGGCAGACACAGAAACCGGCTGCATTGGAACATGTGCACCTGCGGTGATCTTAACGGCATCAGGTGTTTCGCTAAAGAGGAGACAAGGCAACGTGTCGGCATTCTCAAACTGCCGACAGAATGATTAAGACAAATTCTATATACGCATAGTACAGAAAAAATATCCAGAGTCTGAAATCCCGACAGCCGCCATCCCAAACGTATGTATGCCGGGGAGGGTCAGGCTGCGGCGGGGAGGGTTAGGCTTCAAGAAGAGAGGCTAAGGGTTTGGCTGCGGTAAAAGGTTAGCGTTAGGAGGGCGTAACATACTTACCCGCCCAGGTGATGGAATTCGGTCATGTGACCACTGTCATTCTAAACGTCGGTCTCCCGTACCCAAATCGTATAACGGTATCACACACTATGGAGTCTATGTGCTAAGCCTTGGAGAAAGATAAAGTATCAACCAACCCGCTCCTTACACTTCTTTGTCAAACATAACCTGTAACATGGCAGTTAGGAGCTGATTGGCTGCTACTTTATCTCTCTCCACTGTATCTCTCTCTCCAGTACATAGACCCTCTGTCGACTCCACAGCAATGGATGATTGCGGACATAGAAATGGTTCTGTTTCACCAATGTACTGTACTGAGTCCGCATGCTACCTCCTCTCTGAAACAGAAGTACAGCTCCCCACTTCTGCGTGGAACCACAAGTCTCAGCCAGCCTTCTTGGCAGTCTCTGAGTCACGCTGCTCGTTGGCGTCTCTCATCGGCTACCACCGTTCCCCCTCCAGCTGCTCTTTTACTTTTAAATCAACTTTATGCGAAATGACGCTGCGCGCTTCTATGCCCTTTTTTAAAAATGGCCTAATCGGAGTAGGATCTGACAGGCCACAAAATGGCTGCCATCAGAATGCCCTGGAAAGTGATGGCTTCAGAAAGTAGCATATTACGTGTTGGTGGGACGGGTCTGTAAGTCATACCTCACAACGTCAGGGAATCACGGTGCAGCCATCTTCTCTGGGCCTCAATGCCTTGTGTGGGCCCACGTCTGCAAGGTTACAGCAGCAGCAGCAGCAGCACCTGAAGTGCACAGGAATCTGTCTGCAACACTAATGCTAATTACAGACACTTGCCCGAGTCCTCGGTGTGTTCCTGGCTCCCAGCAACCCCCCCTCCCCAGCCACGGCCTGGACTCTGTGCAAAGCTGCCCACAGTGAGACAGCCTCCAGTCACAAGCAGACCAGCGCTGTCCCGAAGGCACGTAGAAAAGGAGCAAATGTGAGGCTGGTCTCTGCCTACGGCCACACCACCCTGAACACGCCCGATCTCGTCTGATCTCGGAAGCTAAGCAGGGTCAGGCCTGGTTAGTACTTGGATGGGAGACCGCCTGGGAATACCAGGTGCTGTAGGCTTTTGCTTTTCTAGCCTGCAACCAGCAGGAGGCGCTCACGCCAGCTTACTTTTCTTCTTCTTCTTCACTTGATCACATTTTTCTTTCTTTCTGTCTTTTCTTCTTTCCTTCTTTCTTTCCTCCACTACACCAGCAGGTAGCAGCACCTGGGGTTGCCGACGCAGTCAAATGTCAGCACATGCCGCACAGGGATTTCCTGCAGCAACACAGAGTGCAGTAAAAGCGTCGCCCAGCACACAGGTTATTCCGCCGCCTCAAACACGGGCAAAGTGTTTGCCCTAAACCTGAATCCACTGCATTGCTGGACATCACATCATCCACGTGTCAGTCCGTCCCATATATCTGGAGCACAGCCACAATGCAGCTGTTGTCTGGACGGAATGTCCCAGTGAATCCGGCATGGCTGCACTTTTTATTTATGACGCGACCACGCGGCAGACACAGAAACCGGCTGCATTGGAACATGTGCACCTGCGGTGATCTTAACGGCATCAGGTGTTTCGCTAAAGAGGAGACAAGGCAACGTGTCGGCATTCTCAAACTGCCGACAGAATGATTAAGACAAATTCTATATACGCATAGTACAGAAAAAATATCCAGAGTCTGAAATCCCGACAGCCGCCATCCCAAACGTATGTATGCCGGGGAGGGTCAGGCTGCGGCGGGGAGGGTTAGGCTTCAAGAAGAGAGGCTAAGGGTTTGGCTGCGGTAAAAGGTTAGCGTTAGGAGGGCGTAACATACTTACCCGCCCAGGTGATGGAATTCGGTCATGTGACCACTGTCATTCTAAACGTCGGTCTCCCGTACCCAAATCGTATAACGGTATCACACACTATGGAGTCTATGTGCTAAGCCTTGGAGAAAGATAAAGTATCAACCAACCCGCTCCTTACACTTCTTTGTCAAACATAACCTGTAACATGGCAGTTAGGAGCTGATTGGCTGCTACTTTATCTCTCTCCACTGTATCTCTCTCTCCAGTACATAGACCCTCTGTCGACTCCACAGCAATGGATGATTGCGGACATAGAAATGGTTCTGTTTCACCAATGTACTGTACTGAGTCCGCATGCTACCTCCTCTCTGAAACAGAAGTACAGCTCCCCACTTCTGCGTGGAACCACAAGTCTCAGCCAGCCTTCTTGGCAGTCTCTGAGTCACGCTGCTCGTTGGCGTCTCTCATCGGCTACCACCGTTCCCCCTCCAGCTGCTCTTTTACTTTTAAATCAACTTTATGCGAAATGACGCTGCGCGCTTCTATGCCCTTTTTTAAAAATGGCCTAATCGGAGTAGGATCTGACAGGCCACAAAATGGCTGCCATCAGAATGCCCTGGAAAGTGATGGCTTCAGAAAGTAGCATATTACGTGTTGGTGGGACGGGTCTGTAAGTCATACCTCACAACGTCAGGGAATCACGGTGCAGCCATCTTCTCTGGGCCTCAATGCCTTGTGTGGGCCCACGTCTGCAAGGTTACAGCAGCAGCAGCAGCAGCAGCAGCAGCACCTGAAGTGCACAGGAATCTGTCTGCAACACTAATGCTAATTACAGACACTTGCCCGAGTCCTCGGTGTGTTCCTGGCTCCCAGCAACCCCCCCTCCCCAGCCACGGCCTGGACTCTGTGCAAAGCTGCCCACAGTGAGACAGCCTCCAGTCACAAGCAGACCAGCGCTGTCCCGAAGGCACGTAGAAAAGGAGCAAATGTGAGGCTGGTTTCTGCCTACGGCCACACCACCCTGAACACGCCCGATCTCGTCTGATCTCGGAAGCTAAGCAGGGTCAGGCCTGGTTAGTACTTGGATGGGAGACCGCCTGGGAATACCAGGTGCTGTAGGCTTTTGCTTTTCTAGCCTGCAACCAGCAGGAGGCGCTCACGCCAGCTTACTTTTCTTCTTCTTCACTTGATCACATTTTTCTTTCTTTCTGTCTTTTCTTCTTTCCTTCTTTCTTTCCTCCACTACACCAGCAGGTAGCAGCACCTGGGGTTGCCGACGCAGTCAAATGGCAGCACATGCCGCACAGGGATTTCCTGCAGCAACACAGAGTGCAGTAAAAGCGTCGCCCAGCACACAGGTTATTCCGCCGCCTCAAACACGGGCAAAGTGTTTGCCCTAAACCTGAATCCACTGCATTGCTGGACATCACATCATCCACGTGTCAGTCCGTCCCATATATCTGGAGCACAGCCACAATGCAGCTGTTGTCTGGACGGAATGTCCCAGTGAATCCGGCATGGCTGCACTTTTTATTTATAACGCGACCACGCGGCAGACACAGAAACCGGCTGCATTGGAACATGTGCACCTGCGGTGATCTTAACGGCATCAGGTGTTTCGCTAAAGAGGAGACAAGGCAACGTGTCGGCATTCTCAAACTGCCGACAGAATGATTAAGACAAATTCTATATACGCATAGTACAGAAAAAATATCCAGAGTCTGAAATCCCGACAGCCGCCATCCCAAACGTATGTATGCCGGGGAGGGTCAGGCTGCGGCGGGGAGGGTTAGGCTTCAAGAAGAGAGGCTAAGGGTTTGGCTGCGGTAAAAGGTTAGCGTTAGGAGGGCGTAACATACTTACCCGCCCAGGTGATGGAATTCGGTCATGTGACCACTGTCATTCTAAACGTCGGTCTCCCGTACCCAAATCGTATAACGGTATCACACACTATGGAGTCTATGTGCTAAGCCTTGGAGAAAGATAAAGTATCAACCAACCCGCTCCTTACACTTCTTTGTCAAACATAACCTGTAACATGGCAGTTAGGAGCTGATTGGCTGCTACTTTATCTCTCTCCACTGTATCTCTCTCTCCAGTACATAGACCCTCTGTCGACTCCACAGCAATGGATGATTGCGGACATAGAAATGGTTCTGTTTCACCAATGTACTGTACTGAGTCCGCATGCTACCTCCTCTCTGAAACAGAAGTACAGCTCCCCACTTCTGCGTGGAACCACAAGTCTCAGCCAGCCTTCTTGGCAGTCTCTGAGTCACGCTGCTCGTTGGCGTCTCTCATCGGCTACCACCGTTCCCCCTCCAGCTGCTCTTTTACTTTTAAATCAACTTTATGCGAAATGACGCTGCGCGCTTCTATGCCCTTTTTTAAAAATGGCCTAATCGGAGTAGGATCTGACAGGCCACAAAATGGCTGCCATCAGAATGCCCTGGAAAGTGATGGCTTCAGAAAGTAGCATATTACGTGTTGGTGGGACGGGTCTGTAAGTCATACCTCACAACGTCAGGGAATCACGGTGCAGCCATCTTCTCTGGGCCTCAATGCCTTGTGTGGGCCCACGTCTGCAAGGTTACAGCAGCAGCAGCAGCAGCAGCAGCACCTGAAGTGCACAGGAATCTGTCTGCAACACTAAGGGGAGCTGAAGGCTGATTAAGCATGAGGCAAGATAAGAGCCCTGACTTAGGGTCAGTAAAAGGTCAGGCAGTGAAAAAACTCTGTTCAGGTTTTTCTGCCTAGTGATAAGGTTGGCAGAAGTAGTTAGCCTATCAGGAGTTAAGGGGGAGGGTACATTTCAGCACTACTTAAGCTCTAGGGACCATGTGACCTCCACCTTCTTACCTTTGGAAGTGCTGGTATCCTGTGGGCTCCTGCGCAGATCTGGTAAGTGTACATTTTCTCTCTCCTTTTCAGCATTAATATGCCTAGGCCTAGACGCTCTGCACCCCCTCCCCGCCGTTTAGTTGATGCAGCCAGGCCCCTAGCGGGGTACAGGCGGCCCAGGGTAAGGGTGGTGGGGGCTGGGGACATGGCAGAGGCCTTGCCTGCCCCCTTAGTTATCCCAGATAGTGTACAAGTGATGGCGGTCATTCCCCCCCCCCCCTCCCCTTCTCCGGCGGCGAGCGTGGGGTCGGGGCCGGGCATCGTGCAGCCCGGGAGCCTGGAGGGTCCCAGGCTGGAAGCAGTGCCAGTGGGTGGGCCGGGGACGTCGGCTCCCACGGCGGGGAGCGTTCCGGTGACCGAGGTGCAGGACGCAACGCTGCCTAGCGCGCGCCCTGTGCTGACGGCGGGGGACGCGTCACAGACAGTGGAGGCGTCTGATGACGGAGGCGCCGGGCGGGAAGTGCAGGCCTCGGCTCTGGTGAGCGCGAGGCCTGCCGTTGTAGTACAGGCTGCGGGGACTCACTCGGAGCAGGATGAGGCTCAGGAGTCCCCGGCGCCACAGACTCGCAGGCTGGAGCAGGGGCGGGGGGACGGGGATGTGACGTTGGCTCCCCTTGCGGGGAGCAACGTGGAAACACAGGGAGATGCATATGTGGGAAATGTGTATGTGGCTGCGGGCATGGGAGGTGGTGGGCGGGCGGGAGATGCCCAGTCAGTGCATGAGGGGATAAGGGCAAGCTCTGGGGGGTTAAATGTCTCAGCTGGGGTTGGGCAGGGGGGTCCTGCGCTGGGGGGTTTGAGTTACCTCAGACCCCAGTATATGGTGGGTATGGGGTCGAGTGGCATGGCTCACCCCAGTGCTGGGGCTGGTCAGGGGTTTTTTGATGAAGCTGGGCCTAGGGGCATGGGGTATAATGTAATGATGGGGCAAGGGGATGGTGCACCAGCGCCACCTGCAGGTGTAGGTGGGGCAGGGAATGTTTTTTATGTTAGTAGTTCTGTGGCCACTTCCGTACAAATGCAGGGATCTGCAGCAAGTGGATATCGGGGGTTTTCCTCAGGGGGTGGGGGGGTGACGTCTTCAGCAGCCTGGCAAGGGGCTCATTCCCTTTCAATGCCGCAGGGGTCCCCCATGTGGGGTTGGCAGGGGCAGTGGGCGCCCCACAGCTCCCCGTATTTTCAGTCCCCTATGGGGGGTGGTGGTCAAGGGGTTTGGTCTCAAGGGGCTCCCTGGAGACCTTTACTTTCTACTGGATATGGGTTACAGCAGGGAGCGGGTTATCAGTCAGTTTCCCGGGGCCAGCATATGTGGGGGCCCATGGCTTCGCAGGGGTACAGCTCACCCAGTTCAGTTGGTAGTGTTTGGGAGCAAGGGTCGAATTACCCGGGGTATTGGCAGCCCCAGATGGGTCAGGGTTACGGGTTTCCTCCGGGGGCGGGAGGGGTTGGATACCCCCAGGCATCGAGGGGAAATGGAAACCTGCCCAGGTTTGTGCATCCACAGAGGGCCCGCCTTCTGGCAATTTGGGAGGGGTTCCTCCTTCCACGGCGGCAGTTTCGGCCTCCGCAGGGGCCGAAGGGGATAGTGTGTTTTCTTTCCCCCCCCCCCCCCCCTCTCTCGTTTTGTCTTCACAGGCAAATGCGGGAGCAGTGTCGGCATTGTCCTCCAGGAGAAGAAGTCGGGAGGTCAGAGTGGAGCCGAGGACCACCCCTGAAACGTCTGCAGCAGTTTCCGGGTCGGCCGTTGCGGCTGACGAAGCTCCAGGGACATCAGGCACGGGTGAGTGTGCGGTTCATTCATCTTGTGATTCCACAGATAGCGACACCAGCAGTGTGGGGTCGGATTCCCCTCGGCGCCCGCGTAAGTTAGCCAGGATGATTGCGCGCCAGGTTGCTAAGGTTGCCACAAAAGACAAGCCTTTGGGTACAATCGCTGCTCCTCCTCCTGCGGAGCCACCCCTGTTCACTGAAATGGTTCATTGTGCGAACACAGCGGTCACCAGGGGCATCCGTAAGAGGATGAGGGAAAAGATTAGAAAGGGGAAGTATGTGGATATTTTTACTCTGACTGATGACATGAAGCAGGCTTTTGAGAAGGCGAAAAAGGCCGATGGAATAGGGGAGAATGCTTTTAGAAATTTTCATCAGTGGCTCAAGGGGTTTTTAGTTTTTGCAGCCTGTTATGCCGAGACCAGGGTGGGGGAATATCCCAATCTTATAAAATATTTGTTTTTGGTACACGAGATGTACTTGAAAACAAAGGGGTATTCCTGGCGTGAGTATGACGAAAAGTTTCGTCGAAAACAGGACGGGAACGGGGTGTTGCCTATGGGGTTTAAAGATGTTGAGGTCTGGCTGGAGGTCACTCAGCAGACAAGGCCTTTGGGTGAAGGTGCGGGGAAAAAGGTGGCAGCGGCGCCAGCTCAGTCCCCCAAGGTAGCGGGCAAAGGAAAGTGTTTCGCTTATAATGAGGGGAAGTGCAACAGGGGGGCGAATTGTCGTTTTCGCCACTCCTGCGGAGTTTGCGGGTCCAGTCACCCAGCAAAGGATTGCACCGCAGCCCCATCGGGTAGGGCAGGTGATGCCAGTGAAGCCGCTGGAGGTCACAAGTAAGGCCCCTTCGCCTATAGTGGTGGCTGAGTTAGACCGGTGGCTTAGGAACTACCCGGATCGTGAGGCTGCCAGTTTTTTGTTGAATGGTTTTCGTTGGGGTTTTCATTTGCCGATTGAGGGTTCAGTACATGTTGTTGCGGTTAGGAACTTAAAAATCGGCCAGGGATTTTCCTCTCATTGTCCGCCAGAAAGTGGACGCGGAAATAGCGTTAGGGCGTATGTGCGGTCCATAAGCGGTACCGCCAATACAGGGTTTGTGCATTTCTCCGGTGGGTGTTGTACCCAAGAGCACCCCGGGAAAGTTTAGGTTGATCCAACACCTATCTCACCCCCACGGTGGGTCGGTTAACGATGCCATACCGGAAGAGCTGTGTAGGGTTAGGTACCAGTTATTCGAGGAGGCCTTGCAGTTAGTGAGAGGCTGTGGCCGCAATGCGTTGTTAGCGAAGGTGGATGTCGAAGCTGCTTTTAGGTTGTTACCAATACACCCGGATTCCTTGCGGTTCCTGGGTTTCAAGTTAGGTAGCGAGTTTTTTGTGGATAGATGTCTACCTATGGGGTGCTCGGTTTCTTGTGCGTATTTTGAAAGGTTTAGTTGTTTTTTTTTTGCATTGGTGCATTCAGTCGGTTTCAGGGCATCAGGGTATTGCTCATTACCTTGATTATTTCCTTTTTGTGGGTCAGGGCGGGAGCAAAGTTTGCGAGAAGTTATTGGAGGTTACTGAGAGGGTTTTCAGAGCGCTAGGGGTGCCCATAGCGGAAGGGAAAACGGAAGGGGGGTTGCTGCCGTCTACCGGCGGACAAGGTGCAGAAGCTGTTGGGTCTCATTGAGGACTGCCTGGGTAAGCGGAAAGTGCGGTTAAAGCAGGTGCAGTCGTTATTGGGATCTTTCAATTTTGCGTGCAGGATCATACCAATGGGACGTGTTTTTTGTCGCAAATTGGAACGCGCAACAGCTGGTGTGGCGCGGCTCCATCATTCATTTTATCTTTCAAGGGAAATCAGGGAGGATTTAAAGGTTTGTGGAGTGGTGTGTTTCGGGCTGGCCAAAGTCCTGGGTGGATAGGGGCTTTACCAGGAACCTGTGGTTATTGGAATTGTTTCCTATTGTGGTGTCTCTGGTGTTGTGGGCCCGCGATTTGGCTGATAGGCAGGTGGTTTTTAGGTGCGACAACATGGGGGTAGTGCACGCGATTAATAATCAGAGGAGTTCATGCCCGTTCACCTTGCGGCTGCTCAGGCATCTAGTATTGCAGTGTTTGCGTTTTAATATTAATTTCTCTGCCAGCCATGTGCCGGGCATAGATAATAACATTGCGGATGCATTGTCCCGTTTCCAATGGGAGAGGTTCCGGGAATTGGTACCCGGGGCGTCTCCAGTGGGTTTGACATGCCCGCCTTATGTCTGGCAGATCATCGAACCGGGTTAGGGGGCCATGTCGATTGCCCTTGCGGGCATAGCCTTTCATTCTAGGTTGCGGGGTCAGGAGGACCCCACTCGGTCCTTTGTGTTGGCTAAGGCCATGAAAGGGTGGGCCAGGGCCAACCCGGCACCAAAGGACGCAAGGCGTCCCATGGATTTGGCACTGCTGAAAGATCTGGTTAAGGTATTAGCGGATGTTGGGGAATCTCCATTTGAGGTGCTGCTTTTCAGGACCGGTTTTGTGTTTGCATTTTTTCGGGGCACTTAGAGTAAGCGAATTGGTGGCTAAGAGCAAAGCGGGCAAAGAGGCAGGTTTGCTGGTGGGCAACGTCCAAATAGGTAGAGGCAGCGTTGTTATGCAGGTTGGTTAAGTCCAAAACAGATCAACTGGGGAAGGGGCGCTGGATCACACTGCAGGCGCAAAGCGTTAAAGATATCTGCCCGCTCAGCTTGGCGCAAGCTTATTTAGGAATCCGCCCTGCGGGGATTCAAGGGCAGTTTTTGTTGCATCCAGATGGGAGTTCAATGTCAAAGTTTCAATTTGCTGCAGTTTTAAAGCAGTGTTTAGAGGTGCTGGGACTAAGGCCCCAGGAGTATGGGACCCATTCCTTTCGGATTGGGTCGGCTACACAGGCGGCGGCGTCCGGATCGTCGGTAAGCGAGATCCGGGCGCTAGGCCGGTGGAAGTCAAATGCATACAAGTCTTATGTTCGTTTAGATAAGTTGTAGATGCGCCTGTTGCGCCAACCCTAAAACGAAGTTTACTGTCGGTTTTGGAACGGCAGCGTTCCGGAATCGATGGTGTGAAGGTTGCTTTTACTTTTTCCTCCACGGGGGCCTTAATTCAATTGGCAAAACTGGTCCACGGGAGGTTTTTTAAGTTTTCTCCTTCACATGGGTTGATTATGTATCAAGTTGTGTTTTAAGAATAAGATACTGATGTTAGGGAATCTCCTTAATTTTTCAGTTTCAACGGATTCATCAGGACAAATATGGCTCATCGGCCATTCTTTTATTTATTGGGCCGGTAGGCATCCAATGGCGAGAAGGTCACATGATTATCTTGGTGATAGGCAGGTCAGGTGGATAGGAGTCCGGGGTCTGCGTTGGGTCAAGTTCCTGAAAGTGCTCATGAGGCATGAGAGGAGCTGGGGCAGGCCTGAGTGGCTGGTTATTCATCTCGGTGGTAATGATCTGGGTATTACCAAAGGGATTGACTTGATTCTAAGTATCAAGTCGGATCTGGTAGCGTTGAGGGCACACTGGCCTAATGTTAAGGTGGTGTGGTCGGAGATAATTCCCAGGTTTCATTGGCGGGGTGCAGTTAGGATCTCCGCCATTGAAAAGGCTCGCAAGAAGGTGAACTCCGCAATAGGAGTTTTTGTGAGAGCCATGGGGGGAATTGTCGTCAAACATCCTTCACTGGTTCTGGACAGTGTGAGGTTTTATCGTGAGGATGGGGTGCATCTTTCCCCTGCGGGAAATTGCATCTTCTTGGAGGATATTTTTAGAGTTTGGGCATGAGTATTCGGGTTAATGGCCTTTTCGGGTTCTTTCTGGGGATGGCGGTGGAGGTTGCCTTGAGGCAACCTTGTTGTGGCGGAAAGTCGCTACCAGCCAGCGGTCAAAGGGGGGCATAAGCGGTCATCGTGGGACACCACCCCTTTCGTAGGACGGCGAGTGGTCCTCGCCATGCGGGTGGACAAGGGGCGTTCCCTTGCGGGACCGCCCATTTTTTGCTCTGCCAGGTTAAGGGGTGGTGGGATCCTCACGATGCAGGTTGTGCCAGTTAGGAGGCGGTGGTGAACCCCTCCTTAAGTTTAAGTCACGTGTTTCAAGTTGACTGGGCTGGCGTGTGGTAGCGACTAAGAATTTTTGCCATCCTCCATCTTTAGTTTAACGTTAGGGACTTGATCTTTATGATCCCAAAAATTCCAAATTTAAAATTCTAGTTTAGCTTAACAAGGTCTTCAATAAATAATTCCTTTGACCTTTTTAAACGTAATTCTGGTGTCTGAGTCTTTATTTTGTCTGCGTGATTTATTTGAGTCAGTCTCAATTATTTTTAGTTAGAGGTTTTGCACTTATGGTTAAGTAAAGGTTAATTAAGTCATGGGCTACTTAGGGGAGCTGAAGGCTGATTAAGCATGAGGCAAGATAAGAGCCCTGACTTAGGGTCAGTAAAAGGTCAGGCAGTGAAAAAACTCTGTTCAGGTTTTTCTGCCTAGTGATAAGGTTGGCAGAAGTAGTTAGCCTATCAGGAGTTAAGGGGGAGGGTACATTTCAGCACTACTTAAGCTCTAGGGACCATGTGACCTCCACCTTCTTACCTTTGGAAGCCCTCCCGCCCTCCCTATTTTAGCATTCAACGTTGGGATGGTTATCCCTCAGAGTGCTGGTACGCTTGGTCTTTTTAAGCAATTTTTTGTGGTGGCTTTTCAGCCAAAATGGCGGAAAGTCGCTACCAGCCAGCGGTCAAAGGGGGGCATAAGCGGTCATCGTGGGACACCACCCCTTTCGTAGGACGGCGAGTGGTCCTCGCCATGCGGGTGGACAAGGGGCGTTCCCTTGCGGGACCGCCCATTTTTTGCTCTGCCAGGTTAAGGGGTGGTGGGATCCTCACGATGCAGGTTGTGCCAGTTAGGAGGCGGTGGTGAACCCCTCCTTAAGTTTAAGTCACGTGTTTCAAGTTGACTGGGCTGGCGTGTGGTAGCGACTAAGAATTTTTGCCATCCTCCATCTTTAGTTTAACGTTAGGGACTTGATCTTTATGATCCCAAAAATTCCAAATTTAAAATTCTAGTTTAGCTTAACAAGGTCTTCAATAAATAATTCCTTTGACCTTTTTAAACGTAATTCTGGTGTCTGAGTCTTTATTTTGTCTGCGTGATTTATTTGAGTCAGTCTCAATTATTTTTAGTTAGAGGTTTTGCACTTATGGTTAAGTAAAGGTTAATTAAGTCATGGGCTACTTATGCTAATTACAGACACTTGCCCGAGTCCTCGGTGTGTTCCTGGCTCCCAGCAACCCCCCCTCCCCAGCCACGGCCTGGACTCTGTGCAAAGCTGCCCACAGTGAGACAGCCTCCAGTCACAAGCAGACCAGCGCTGTCTCGAAGGCACGTAGAAAAGGAGCAAATGTGAGGCTGGTCTCTGCCTACGGCCACACCACCCTGAACACGCCTGATCTCGTCTGATCTCGGAAGCTAAGCAGGGTCAGGCCTGGTTAGTACTTGGATGGGAGACCGCCTGGGAATACCAGGTGCTGTAGGCTTTTGCTTTTCTAGCCTGCAACCAGCAGGAGGCGCTCACGCCAGCTTACTTTTTTTCTTCTTCTTCTTCACTTGATCACATTTTTCTTTCTTTCTGTCTTTTCTTCTTTCCTTCTTTCTTTCCTCCACTACACCAGCAGGTAGCAGCACCTGGGGTTGCCGACGCAGTCAAATGGCAGCACATGCCGCACAGGGATTTTCTGCAGCAACACAGAGTGCAGTAAAAGCGTCGCCCAGCACACAGGTTATTCCGCCGCCTCAAACACGGGCAAAGTGTTTGCCCTAAACCTGAATCCACTGCATTGCTGGACATCACATCATCCACGTGTCAGTCCGTCCCATATATCTGGAGCACAGCCACAATGCAGCTGTTGTCTGGACGGAATGTCCCAGTGAATCCGGCATGGCTGCACTTTTTATTTATGACGCGACAACGCGGCAGACACAGAAACCGGCTGCATTGGAACATGTGCACCTGCGGTGATCGTAACGGCATCAGGTGTTTCGCTAAAGAGGAGACAAGGCAACGTGTCGGCATTCTCAAACTGCCGACAGAATGATTAAGACAAATTCTATATACGCATAGTACAGAAAAAATATCCAGAGTCTGAAATCCGGACAGCTGCCATCCCAAACGTATGTATGCCGGGGAGGGTCAGGCTGCGGCGGGGAGGGTTAGGCTTCAAGAAGAGAGGCTAAGGGTTTGGCTGCGGTAAAAGGTTAGCGTTAGGAGGGCGTAACATACTTACCCGCCCAGGTGATGGAATTCGGTCATGTGACCACTGTCATTCTAAACGTCGGTCTCCCGTACCCAAATCGTATAACGGTATCACACACTATGGAGTCTATGTGCTAAGCCTTGGAGAAAGATAAAGTATCAACCAACCCGCTCCTTACACTTCTTTGTCAAACATAACCTGTAACATGGCAGTTAGGAGCTGATTGGCTGCTACTTTATCTCTCTCCACTGTATCTCTCTCTCCAGTACATAGACCCTCTGTCGACTCCACAGCAATGGATGATTGCGGACATAGAAATGGTTCTGTTTCACCAATGTACTGTACTGAGTCCGCATGCTACCTCCTCTCTGAAACAGAAGTACAGCTCCCCACTTCTGCGTGGAACCACAAGTCTCAGCCAGCCTTCTTGGCAGTCTCTGAGTCACGCTGCTCGTTGGCGTCTCTCATCGGCTACCACCGTTCCCCCTCCAGCTGCTCTTTTACTTTTAAATCAACTTTATGCGAAATGACGCTGCGCGCTTCTATGCCCTTTTTTAAAAATGGCCTAATCGGAGTAGGATCTGACAGGCCACAAAATGGCTGCCATCAGAATGCCCTGGAAAGTGATGGCTTCAGAAAGTAGCATATTACGTGTTGGTGGGACGGGTCTGTAAGTCATACCTCACAACGTCAGGGAATCACGGTGCAGCCATCTTCTCTGGGCCTCAATGCCTTGTGTGGGCCCACGTCTGCAAGGTTACAGCAGCAGCAGCAGCAGCAGCACCTGAAGTGCACAGGAATCTGTCTGCAACACTAATGCTAATTACAGACACTTGCCCGAGTCCTCGGTGTGTTCCTGGCTCCCAGCAACCCCCCCTCCCCAGCCACGGCCTGGACTCTGTGCAAAGCTGCCCACAGTGAGACAGCCTCCAGTCACAAGCAGACCAGCGCTGTCTCGAAGGCACGTAGAAAAGGAGCAAATGTGAGGCTGGTCTCTGCCTACGGCCACACCACCCTGAACACGCCCGATCTCGTCTGATCTCGGAAGCTAAGCAGGGTCAGGCCTGGTTAGTACTTGGATGGGAGACCGCCTGGGAATACCAGGTGCTGTAGGCTTTTGCTTTTCTAGCCTGCAACCAGCAGGAGGCGCTCACGCCAGCTTACTTTTTTTCTTCTTCTTCTTCACTTGATCACATTTTTCTTTCTTTCTGTCTTTTCTTCTTTCCTTCTTTCTTTCCTCCACTACACCAGCAGGTAGCAGCACCTGGGGTTGCCGACGCAGTCAAATGGCAGCACATGCCGCACAGGGATTTCCTGCAGCAACACAGAGTGCAGTAAAAGCGTCGCCCAGCACACAGGTTATTCCGCCGCCTCAAACACGGGCAAAGTGTTTGCCCTAAACCTGAATCCACTGCATTGCTGGACATCACATCATCCACGTGTCAGTCCGTCCCATATATCTGGAGCACAGCCACAATGCAGCTGTTGTCTGGACGGAATGTCCCAGTGAATCCGGCATGGCTGCACTTTTTATTTATGACGCGACCACGCGGCAGACACAGAAACCGGCTGCATTGGAACATGTGCACCTGCGGTGATCGTAACGGCATCAGGTGTTTCGCTAAAGAGGAGACAAGGCAACGTGTCGGCATTCTCAAACTGCCGACAGAATGATTAAGACAAATTCTATATACGCATAGTACAGAAAAAATATCCAGAGTCTAAAATCCCGACAGCTGCCATCCCAAACGTATGTATGCCGGGGAGGGTCAGGCTGCGGCGGGGAGGGTAAGGCTTCAAGAAGAGAGGCTAAGGGTTTGGCTGCGGTAAAAGGTTAGCGTTAGGAGGGCGTAACATACTTACCCGCCCAGGTGATGGAATTCGGTCATGTGACCACTGTCATTCTAAACGTCGGTCTCCCGTACCCAAATCGTATAACGGTATCACAAACTATGGAGTCTATGTGCTAAGCCTTGGAGAAAGATAAAGTATCAACCAACCCGCTCCTTACACTTCTTTGTCAAACATAACCTGTAACATGGCAGTTAGGAGCTGATTGGCTGCTACTTTATCTCTCTCCACTGTATCTCTCTCTCCAGTACATAGACCCTCTGTCGACTCCACAGCAATGGATGATTGCGGACATAGAAATGGTTCTGTTTCACCAATGTACTGTACTGAGTCCGCATGCTACCTCCTCTCTGAAACAGAAGTACAGCTCCCCACTTCTGCGTGGAACCACAAGTCTCAGCCAGCCTTCTTGGCAGTCTCTGAGTCACGCTGCTCGTTGGCGTCTCTCATCGGCTACCACCGTTCCCCCTCCAGCTGCTCTTTTACTTTTAAATCAACTTTATGCGAAATGACGCTGCGCGCTTCTATGCCCTTTTTTAAAAATGGCCTAATCGGAGTAGGATCTGACAGGCCACAAAATGGCTGCCATCAGAATGCCCTGGAAAGTGATGGCTTCAGAAAGTAGCATATTACGTGTTGGTGGGACGGGTCTGTAAGTCATACCTCACAACGTCAGGGAATCACGGTGCAGCCATCTTCTCTGGGCCTCAATGCCTTGTGTGGGCCCACGTCTGCAAGGTTACAGCAGCAGCAGCAGCAGCAGCAGCACCTGAAGTGCACAGGAATCTGTCTGCAACACTAATGCTAATTACAGACACTTGCCCGAGTCCTCGGTGTGTTCCTGGCTCCCAGCAACCCCCCCTCCCCAGCCACGGCCTGGACTCTGTGCAAAGCTGCCCACAGTGAGACAGCCTCCAGTCACAAGCAGACCAGCGCTGTCTCGAAGGCACGTAGAAAAGGAGCAAATGTGAGGCTGGTCTCTGCCTACGGCCACACCACCCTGAACACGCCCGATCTCGTCTGATCTCGGAAGCTAAGCAGGGTCAGGCCTGGTTAGTACTTGGATGGGAGACCGCCTGGGAATACCAGGTGCTGTAGGCTTTTGCTTTTCTAGCCTGCAACCAGCAGGAGGCGCTCACGCCAGCTTACTTTTCTTCTTCACTTGATCACATTTTTCTTTCTTTCTGTCTTTTCTTCTTTCCTTCTTTCTTTCCTCCACTACACCAGCAGGTAGCAGCACCTGGGGTTGCCGACGCAGTCAAATGGCAGCACATGCCGCACAGGGATTTCCTGCAGCAACACAGAGTGCAGTAAAAGCGTCGCCCAGCACACAGGTTATTCCGCCGCCTCAAACACGGGCAAAGTGTTTGCCCTAAACCTGAATCCACTGCATTGCTGGACATCACATCATCCACGTGTCAGTCCGTCCCATATATCTGGAGCACAGCCACAATGCAGCTGTTGTCTGGACGGAATGTCCCAGTGAATCCGGCATGGCTGCACTTTTTATTTATGACGCGACCACGCGGCAGACACAGAAACCGGCTGCATTGGAACATGTGCACCTGCGGTGATCGTAACGGCATCAGGTGTTTCGCTAAAGCGGAGACAAGGCAACGTGTCGGCATTCTCAAACTGCCGACAGAATGATTAAGACAAATTCTATATACGCATAGTACAGAAAAAATATCCAGAGTCTGAAATCCCGACAGCTGCCATCCCAAACGTATGTATGCCGGGGAGGGTCAGGCTGCGGCGGGGAGGGTTAGGCTTCAAGAAGAGAGGCTAAGGGTTTGGCTGCGGTAAAAGGTTAGCGTTAGGAGGGCGTAACATACTTACCCGCCCAGGTGATGGAATTCGGTCATGTGACCACTGTCATTCTAAACGTCGGTCTCCCGTACCCAAATCGTATAACGGTATCACACACTATGGAGTCTATGTGCTAAGCCTTGGAGAAAGATAAAGTATCAACCAACCCGCTCCTTACACTTCTTTGTCAAACATAACCTGTAACATGGCAGTTAGGAGCTGATTGGCTGCTACTTTATCTCTCTCCACTGTATCTCTCTCTCCAGTACATAGACCCTCTGTCGACTCCACAGCAATGGATGATTGCGGACATAGAAATGGTTCTGTTTCACCAATGTACTGTACTGAGTCCGCATGCTACCTCCTCTCTGAAACAGAAGTACAGCTCCCCACTTCTGCGTGGAACCACAAGTCTCAGCCAGCCTTCTTGGCAGTCTCTGAGTCACGCTGCTCGTTGGCGTCTCTCATCGGCTACCACCGTTCCCCCTCCAGCTGCTCTTTTACTTTTAAATCAACTTTATGCGAAATGACGCTGCGCGCTTCTATGCCCTTTTTTAAAAATGGCCTAATCGGAGTAGGATCTGACAGGCCACAAAATGGCTGCCATCAGAATGCCCTGGAAAGTGATGGCTTCAGAAAGTAGCATATTACGTGTTGGTGGGACGGGTCTGTAAGTCATACCTCACAACGTCAGGGAATCACGGTGCAGCCATCTTCTCTGGGCCTCAATGCCTTGTGTGGGCCCACGTCTGCAAGGTTACAGCAGCAGCAGCAGCAGCAGCACCTGAAGTGCACAGGAATCTGTCTGCAACACTAATGCTAATTACAGACACTTGCCCGAGTCCTCGGTGTGTTCCTGGCTCCCAGCAACCCCCCCTCCCCAGCCACGGCCTGGACTCTGTGCAAAGCTGCCCACAGTGAGACAGCCTCCAGTCACAAGCAGACCAGCGCTGTCTCGAAGGCACGTAGAAAAGGAGCAAATGTGAGGCTGGTCTCTGCCTACGGCCACACCACCCTGAACACGCCTGATCTCGTCTGATCTCGGAAGCTAAGCAGGGTCAGGCCTGGTTAGTACTTGGATGGGAGACCGCCTGGGAATACCAGGTGCTGTAGGCTTTTGCTTTTCTAGCCTGCAACCAGCAGGAGGCGCTCACGCCAGCTTACTTTTTTTCTTCTTCTTCTTCACTTGATCACATTTTTCTTTCTTTCTGTCTTTTCTTCTTTCCTTCTTTCTTTCCTCCACTACACCAGCAGGTAGCAGCACCTGGGGTTGCCGACGCAGTCAAATGGCAGCACATGCCGCACAGGGATTTCCTGCAGCAACACAGAGTGCAGTAAAAGCGTCGCCCAGCACACAGGTTATTCCGCCGCCTCAAACACGGGCAAAGTGTTTGCCCTAAACCTGAATCCACTGCATTGCTGGACATCACATCATCCACGTGTCAGTCCGTCCCATATATCTGGAGCACAGCCACAATGCAGCTGTTGTCTGGACGGAATGTCCCAGTGAATCCGGCATGGCTGCACTTTTTATTTATGACGCGACCACGCGGCAGACACAGAAACCGGCTGCATTGGAACATGTGCACCTGCGGTGATCTTAACGGCATCAGGTGTTTCGCTAAAGAGGAGACAAGGCAACGTGTCGGCATTCTCAAACTGCCGACAGAATGATTAAGACAAATTCTATATACGCATAGTACAGAAAAAATATCCAGAGTCTGAAATCCCGACAGCTGCCATCCCAAACGTATGTATGCCGGGGAGGGTCAGGCTGCGGCGGGGAGGGTTAGGCTTCAAGAAGAGAGGCTAAGGGTTTGGCTGCGGTAAAAGGTTAGCGTTAGGAGGGCGTAACATACTTACCCGCCCAGGTGATGGAATTCGGTCATGTGACCACTGTCATTCTAAACGTCGGTCTCCCGTACCCAAATCGTATAACGGTATCACACACTATGGAGTCTATGTGCTAAGCCTTGGAGAAAGATAAAGTATCAACCAACCCGCTCCTTACACTTCTTTGTCAAACATAACCTGTAACATGGCAGTTAGAAGCTGATTGGCTGCTACTTTATCTCTCTCCACTGTATCTCTCTCTCCAGTACATAGACCCTCTGTCGACTCCACAGCAATGGATGATTGCGGACATAGAAATGGTTCTGTTTCACCAATGTACTGTACTGAGTCCGCATGCTACCTCCTCTCTGAAACAGAAGTACAGCTCCCCACTTCTGCGTGGAACCACAAGTCTCAGCCAGCCTTCTTGGCAGTCTCTGAGTCACGCTGCTCGTTGGCGTCTCTCATCGGCTACCACCGTTCCCCCTCCAGCTGCTCTTTTACTTTTAAATCAACTTTATGCGAAATGACGCTGCGCGCTTCTATGCCCTTTTTTAAAAATGGCCTAATCGGAGTAGGATCTGACAGGCCACAAAATGGCTGCCATCAGAATGCCCTGGAAAGTGATGGCTTCAGAAAGTAGCATATTACGTGTTGGTGGGACGGGTCTGTAAGTCATACCTCACAACGTCAGGGAATCACGGTGCAGCCATCTTCTCTGGGCCTCAATGCCTTGTGTGGGCCCACGTCTGCAAGGTTACAGCAGCAGCAGCAGCAGCAGCACCTGAAGTGCACAGGAATCTGTCTGCAACACTAATGCTAATTACAGACACTTGCCCGAGTCCTTGGTGTGTTCCTGGCTCCCAGCAACCCCCCCTCCCCAGCCACGGCCTGGACTCTGTGCAAAGCTGCCCACAGTGAGACAGCCTCCAGTCACAAGCAGACCAGCGCTGTCTCGAAGGCACGTAGAAAAGGAGCAAATGTGAGGCTGGTCTCTGCCTACGGCCACACCACCCTGAACACGCCCGATCTCGTCTGATCTCGGAAGCTAAGCAGGGTCAGGCCTGGTTAGTACTTGGATGGGAGACCGCCTGGGAATACCAGGTGCTGTAGGCTTTTGCTTTTCTAGCCTGCAACCAGCAGGAGGCGCTCACGCCAGCTTACTTTTTTTCTTCTTCTTCTTCACTTGATCACATTTTTCTTTCTTTCTGTCTTTTCTTCTTTCCTTCTTTCTTTCCTCCACTACACCAG
Organism: Crinia signifera; assembly: GCF_055691185.1. Taxonomy (NCBI): domain Eukaryota; kingdom Metazoa; phylum Chordata; class Amphibia; order Anura; family Myobatrachidae; genus Crinia; species Crinia signifera. Next base: position 305,330 of record NW_028142708.1, read on the forward strand.
CAGGTAGCAGCACCTGGGGTTGCCGACGCAGTCAAATGGCAGCACATGCCGCACAGGGATTTCCTGCAGCAACACAGAGTGCAGTAAAAGCGTCGCCCAGCACACAGGTTATTCCGCCGCCTCAAACACGGGCAAAGTGTTTGCCCTAAACCTGAATCCACTGCATTGCTGGACATCACATCATCCACGTGTCAGTCCGTCCCATATATCTGGAGCACAGCCACAATGCAGCTGTTGTCTGGACGGAATGTCCCAGTGAATCCGGCATGGCTGCACTTTTTATTTATGACGCGACCACGCGGCAGACACAGAAACCGGCTGCATTGGAACATGTGCACCTGCGGTGATCTTAACGGCATCAGGTGTTTCGCTAAAGAGGAGACAAGGCAACGTGTCGGCATTCTCAAACTGCCGACAGAATGATTAAGACAAATTCTATATACGCATAGTACAGAAAAAATATCCAGAGTCTGAAATCCCGACAGCTGCCATCCCAAACGTATGTATGCCGGGGAGGGTCAGGCTGCGGCGGGGAGGGTTAGGCTTCAAGAAGAGAGGCTAAGGGTTTGGCTGCGGTAAAAGGTTAGCGTTAGGAGGGCGTAACATACTTACCCGCCCAGGTGATGGAATTCGGTCATGTGACCACTGTCATTCTAAACGTCGGTCTCCCGTACCCAAATCGTATAACGGTATCACACACTATGGAGTCTATGTGCTAAGCCTTGGAGAAAGATAAAGTATCAACCAACCCGCTCCTTACACTTCTTTGTCAAACATAACCTGTAACATGGCAGTTAGGAGCTGATTGGCTGCTACTTTATCTCTCTCCACTGTATCTCTCTCTCCAGTACATAGACCCTCTGTCGACTCCACAGCAATGGATGATTGCGGACATAGAAATGGTTCTGTTTCACCAATGTACTGTACTGAGTCCGCATGCTACCTCCTCTCTGAAACAGAAGTACAGCTCCCCACTTCTGCGTGGAACCACAAGTCTCAGCCAGCCTTCTTGGCAGTCTCTGAGTCACGCTGCTCGTTGGCGTCTCTCATCGGCTACCACCGTTCCCCCTCCAGCTGCTCTTTTACTTTTAAATCAACTTTATGCGAAATGACGCTGCGCGCTTCTATGCCCTTTTTTAAAAATGGCCTAATCGGAGTAGGATCTGACAGGCCACAAAATGGCTGCCATCAGAATGCCCTGGAAAGTGATGGCTTCAGAAAGTAGCATATTACGTGTTGGTGGGACGGGTCTGTAAGTCATACCTCACAACGTCAGGGAATCACGGTGCAGCCATCTTCTCTGGGCCTCAATGCCTTGTGTGGGCCCACGTCTGCAAGGTTACAGCAGCAGCAGCAGCAGCAGCAGCAGCACCTGAAGTGCACAGGAATCTGTCTGCAACACTAATGCTAATTACAGACACTTGCCCGAGTCCTCGGTGTGTTCCTGGCTCCCAGCAACCCCCCCTCCCCAGCCACGGCCTGGACTCTGTGCAAAGCTGCCCACAGTGAGACAGCCTCCAGTCACAAGCAGACCAGCGCTGTCTCGAAGGCACGTAGAAAAGGAGCAAATGTGAGGCTGGTCTCTGCCTACGGCCACACCACCCTGAACACGCCCGATCTCGTCTGATCTCGGAAGCTAAGCAGGGTCAGGCCTGGTTAGTACTTGGATGGGAGACCGCCTGGGAATACCAGGTGCTGTAGGCTTTTGCTTTTCTAGCCTGCAACCAGCAGGAGGCGCTCACGCCAGCTTACTTTTTTTCTTCTTCTTCTTCACTTGATCACATTTTTCTTTCTTTCTGTCTTTTCTTCTTTCCTTCTTTCTTTCCTCCACTACACCAGCAGGTAGCAGCACCTGGGGTTGCCGACGCAGTCAAATGGCAGCACATGCCGCACAGGGATTTCCTGCAGCAACACAGAGTGAAGTAAAAGCGTCGCCCAGCACACAGGTTATTCCGCCACCTCAAACACGGGCAAAGTGTTTGCCCTAAACCTGAATCCACTGCATTGCTGGACATCACATCATCCACGTGTCAGTCCGTCCCATATATCTGGAGCACAGCCACAATGCAGCTGTTGTCTGGACGGAATGTCCCAGTGAATCCGGCATGGCTGCACTTTTTATTTATGACGCGACCACGCGGCAGACACAGAAACCGGCTGCATTGGAACATGTGCACCTGCGGTGATCGTAACGGCATCAGGTGTTTCGCTAAAGAGGAGACAAGGCAATGTGTCGGCATTCTCAAACTGCCGACAGAATGATTAAGACAAATTCTATATACGCATAGTACAGAAAAAATATCCAGAGTCTGAAATCCCAACAGCCGCCATCCCAAACGTATGTATGCCGGGGAGGGTCAGGCTGCGGCGGGGAGGGTTAGGCTTCAAGAAGAGAGGCTAAGGGTTTGGCTGCGGTAAAAGGTTAGCGTTAGGAGGGTGTAACATACTTACCCGCCCAGGTGATGGAATTCGGTCATGTGACCACTGTCATTCTAAACGTCGGTCTCCCGTACCCAAATCGTATAACGGTATCACACACTATGGAGTCTATGTGCTAAGCCTTGGAGAAAGATAAAGTATCAACCAACCCGCTCCTTACACTTCTTTGTCAAACATAACCTGTAACATGGCAGTTAGGAGCTGATTGGCTGCTCCTTTATCTCTCTCCACTGTATCTCTCTCTCCAGTACATAGACCCTCTGTCGACTCCACAGCAATGGATGATTGCGGACATAGAAATGGTTCTGTTTCACCAATGTACTGTACTGAGTCCGCATGCTACCTCCTCTCTGAAACAGAAGTACAGCTCCCCACTTCTGCGTGGAACCACAAGTCTCAGCCAGCCTTCTTGGTAGTCTCTGAGTCGCGCTGCTCGTTGGCGTCTCTCATCGGCTACCACCGTTCCCCTCCAGCTGCTCTTTTACTTTTAAATCAACTTTATGCGAAATGACGCTGCGCGCTTCTATGCCCTTTTTTAAAAATGGCCTAATCGGAGTAGGATCTGACAGGCCACAAAATGGCTGCCATCAGAATGCCCTGGAAAGTGATGGCTTCAGGAAGTAGCATATTACGTGTTGGTGGGACGGGTCTGTAAGTCATACCTCACAACGTCAGGGAATCACGGTGCAGCCATCTTCTCTGGGCCTCAATGCCTTGTGTGGGCCCACGTCTGCAAGGTTACAGCAGCAGCAGCAGCAGCAGCAGCACCTGAAGTGCACAGGAATCTGTCTGCAACACTAATGCTAATTACAGACACTTGCCCGAGTCCTCGGTGTGTTCCTGGCTCCCAGCAACCCCCCCTCCCCAGCCACGGCCTGGACTCTGTGCAAAGCTGCCCACAGTGAGACAGCCTCCAGTCACAAGCAGACCAGCGCTGTCTCGAAGGCACGTAGAAAAGGAGCAAATGTGAGGCTGGTCTCTGCCTACGGCCACACCACCCTGAACACGCCCGATCTCGTCTGATCTCGGAAGCTAAGCAGGGTCAGGCCTGGTTAGTACTTGGATGGGAGACCGCCTGGGAATACCAGGTGCTGTAGGCTTTTGCTTTTCTAGCCTGCAACCAGCAGGAGGCGCTCACGCCAGCTTACTTTTTTTCTTCTTCTTCTTCACTTGATCACATTTTTCTTTCTTTCTGTCTTTTCTTCTTTCCTTCTTTCTTTCCTCCACTACACCAGCAGGTAGCAGCACCTGGGGTTGCCGACGCAGTCAAATGGCAGCACATGCCGCACAGGGATTTCCTGCAGCAACACAGAGTGCAGTAAAAGCGTCGCCCAGCACACAGGTTATTCCGCCGCCTCAAACACGGGCACAGTGTTTGCCCTAAACCTGAATCCACTGCATTGCTGGACATCACATCATCCACGTGTCAGTCCGTCCCATATATCTGGAGCACAGCCACAATGCAGCTGTTGTCTGGACAGAATGTCCCAGTGAATCCGGCATGGCTGCACTTTTTATTTATGACGCGACCACGCGGCAGACACAGAAACCGGCTGCATTGGAACATGTGCACCTGCGGTGATCTTAACGGCATCAGGTGTTTCGCTAAAGAGGAGACAAGGCAACGTGTCGGCATTCTCAAACTGCCGACAGAATGATTAAGACAAATTCTATATACGCATAGTACAGAAAAAATATCCAGAGTCTGAAATCCCGACAGCCGCCATCCCAAACGTATGTATGCCGGGGAGGGTCAGGCTGCGGCGGGGAGGGTTAGGCTTCAAGAAGAGAGGCTAAGGGTTTGGCTGCGGTAAAAGGTTAGCGTTAGGAGGGCGTAACATACTTACCCGCCCAGGTGATGGAATTCGGTCATGTGACCACTGTCATTCTAAACGTCGGTCTCCCGTACCCAAATCGTATAACGGTATCACAAACTATGGAGTCTATGTGCTAAGCCTTGGAGAAAGATAAAGTATCAACCAACCCGCTCCTTACACTTCTTTGTCAAACATAACCTGTAACATGGCAGTTAGGAGCTGATTGGCTGCTACTTTATCTCTCTCCACTGTATCTCTCTCTCCAGTACATAGACCCTCTGTCGACTCCACAGCAATGGATGATTGCGGACATAGAAATGGTTCTGTTTCACCAATGTACTGTACTGAGTCCGCATGCTACCTCCTCTCTGAAACAGAAGTACAGCTCCCCACTTCTGCGTGGAACCACAAGTCTCAGCCAGCCTTCTTGGCAGTCTCTGAGTCACGCTGCTCGTTGGCGTCTCTCATCGGCTACCACCGTTCCCCCTCCAGCTGCTCTTTTACTTTTAAATCAACTTTATGCGAAATGACGCTGCGCGCTTCTATGCCCTTTTTTAAAAATGGCCTAATCGGAGTAGGATCTGACAGGCCACAAAATGGCTGCCATCAGAATGCCCTGGAAAGTGATGGCTTCAGAAAGTAGCATATTACGTGTTGGTGGGACGGGTCTGTAAGTCATACCTCACAACGTCAGGGAATCACGGTGCAGCCATCTTCTCTGGGCCTCAATGCCTTGTGTGGGCCCACGTCTGCAAGGTTACAGCAGCAGCAGCAGCAGCAGCACCTGAAGTGCACAGGAATCTGTCTGCAACACTAATGCTAATTACAGACACTTGCCCGAGTCCTCGGTGTGTTCCTGGCTCCCAGCAACCCCCCCTCCCCAGCCACGGCCTGGACTCTGTGCAAAGCTGCCCACAGTGAGACAGCCTCCAGTCACAAGCAGACCAGCGCTGTCTCGAAGGCACGTAGAAAAGGAGCAAATGTGAGGCTGGTCTCTGCCTACGGCCACACCACCCTGAACACGCCCGATCTCGTCTGATCTCGGAAGCTAAGCAGGGTCAGGCCTGGTTAGTACTTGGATGGGAGACCGCCTGGGAATACCAGGTGCTGTAGGCTTTTGCTTTTCTAGCCTGCAACCAGCAGGAGGCGCTCACGCCAGCTTACTTTTTTTCTTCTTCTTCTTCACTTGATCACATTTTTCTTTCTTTCTGTCTTTTCTTCTTTCCTTCTTTCTTTCCTCCACTACACCAGCAGGTAGCAGCACCTGGGGTTGCCGACGCAGTCAAATGGCAGCACATGCCGCACAGGGATTTCCTGCAGCAACACAGAGTGCAGTAAAAGCGTCGCCCAGCACACAGGTTATTCCGCCGCCTCAAACACGGGCAAAGTGTTTGCCCTAAACCTGAATCCACTGCATTGCTGGACATCACATCATCCACGTGTCAGTCCGTCCCATATATCTGGAGCACAGCCACAATGCAGCTGTTGTCTGGACAGAATGTCCCAGTGAATCCGGCATGGCTGCACTTTTTATTTATGACGCGACCACGCGGCAGACACAGAAACCGGCTGCATTGGAACATGTGCACCTGCGGTGATCTTAACGGCATCAGGTGTTTCGCTAAAGAGGAGACAAGGCAACGTGTCGGCATTCTCAAACTGCCGACAGAATGATTAAGACAAATTCTATATACGCATAGTACAGAAAAAATATCCAGAGTCTGAAATCCCGACAGCCGCCATCCCAAACGTATGTATGCCGGGGAGGGTCAGGCTGCGGCGGGGAGGGTTAGGCTTCAAGAAGAGAGGCTAAGGGTTTGGCTGCGGTAAAAGGTTAGCGTTAGGAGGGCGTAACATACTTACCCGCCCAGGTGATGGAATTCGGTCATGTGACCACTGTCATTCTAAACGTCGGTCTCCCGTACCCAAATCGTATAACGGTATCACAAACTATGGAGTCTATGTGCTAAGCCTTGGAGAAAGATAAAGTATCAACCAACCCGCTCCTTACACTTCTTTGTCAAACATAACCTGTAACATGGCAGTTAGGAGCTGATTGGCTGCTACTTTATCTCTCTCCACTGTATCTCTCTCTCCAGTACATAGACCCTCTGTCGACTCCACAGCAATGGATGATTGCGGACATAGAAATGGTTCTGTTTCACCAATGTACTGTACTGAGTCCGCATGCTACCTCCTCTCTGAAACAGAAGTACAGCTCCCCACTTCTGCGTGGAACCACAAGTCTCAGCCAGCCTTCTTGGCAGTCTCTGAGTCACGCTGCTCGTTGGCGTCTCTCATCGGCTACCACCGTTCCCCCTCCAGCTGCTCTTTTACTTTTAAATCAACTTTATGCGAAATGACGCTGCGCGCTTCTATGCCCTTTTTTAAAAATGGCCTAATCGGAGTAGGATCTGACAGGCCACAAAATGGCTGCCATCAGAATGCCCTGGAAAGTGATGGCTTCAGAAAGTAGCATATTACGTGTTGGTGGGACGGGTCTGTAAGTCATACCTCACAACGTCAGGGAATCACGGTGCAGCCATCTTCTCTGGGCCTCAATGCCTTGTGTGGGCCCACGTCTGCAAGGTTACAGCAGCAGCAGCAGCAGCAGCACCTGAAGTGCACAGGAATCTGTCTGCAACACTAATGCTAATTACAGACACTTGCCCGAGTCCTCGGTGTGTTCCTGGCTCCCAGCAACCCCCCCTCCCCAGCCACGGCCTGGACTCTGTGCAAAGCTGCCCACAGTGAGACAGCCTCCAGTCACAAGCAGACCAGCGCTGTCTCGAAGGCACGTAGAAAAGGAGCAAATGTGAGGCTGGTCTCTGCCTACGGCCACACCACCCTGAACACGCCCGATCTCGTCTGATCTCGGAAGCTAAGCAGGGTCAGGCCTGGTTAGTACTTGGATGGGAGACCGCCTGGGAATACCAGGTGCTGTAGGCTTTTGCTTTTCTAGCCTGCAACCAGCAGGAGGCGCTCACGCCAGCTTACTTTTTTTCTTCTTCTTCTTCACTTGATCACATTTTTCTTTCTTTCTGTCTTTTCTTCTTTCCTTCTTTCTTTCCTCCACTACACCAGCAGGTAGCAGCACCTGGGGTTGCTGACGCAGTCAAATGGCAGCACATGCCGCACAGGGATTTCCTGCAGCAACACAGAGTGCAGTAAAAGCGTCGCCCAGCACACAGGTTATTCCGCCGCCTCAAACACGGGCAAAGTGTTTGCCCTAAACCTGAATCCACTGCATTGCTGGACATCACATCATCCACGTGTCAGTCCGTCCCATATATCTGGAGCACAGCCACAATGCAGCTGTTGTCTGGACGGAATGTCCCAGTGAATCCGGCATGGCTGCACTTTTTATTTATGACGCGACCACGCGGCAGACACAGAAACCGGCTGCATTGGAACATGTGCACCTGCGGTGATCGTAACGGCATCAGGTGTTTCGCTAAAGAGGAGACAAGGCAACGTGTCGGCATTCTCAAACTGCCGACAGAATGATTAAGACAAATTCTATATACGCATAGTACAGAAAAAATATCCAGAGTCTGAAATCCCGACAGCTGCCATCCCAAACGTATGTATGCCGGGGAGGGTCAGGCTGCGGCGGGGAGGGTTAGGCTTCAAGAAGAGAGGCTAAGGGTTTGGCTGCGGTAAAAGGTTAGCGTTAGGAGGGCGTAACATACTTACCCGCCCAGGTGATGGAATTCGGTCATGTGACCACTGTCATTCTAAACGTCGGTCTCCCGTACCCAAATCGTATAACGGTATCACAAACTATGGAGTCTATGTGCTAAGCCTTGGAGAAAGATAAAGTATCAACCAACCCGCTCCTTACACTTCTTTGTCAAACATAACCTGTAACATGGCAGTTAGGAGCTGATTGGCTGCTACTTTATCTCTCTCCACTGTATCTCTCTCTCCAGTACATAGACCCTCTGTCGACTCCACAGCAATGGATGATTGCGGACATAGAAATGGTTCTGTTTCACCAATGTACTGTACTGAGTCCGCATGCTACCTCCTCTCTGAAACAGAAGTACAGCTCCCCACTTCTGCGTGGAACCACAAGTCTCAGCCAGCCTTCTTGGCAGTCTCTGAGTCACGCTGCTCGTTGGCGTCTCTCATCGGCTACCACCGTTCCCCCTCCAGCTGCTCTTTTACTTTTAAATCAACTTTATGCGAAATGACGCTGCGCGCTTCTATGCCCTTTTTTAAAAATGGCCTAATCGGAGTAGGATCTGACAGGCCACAAAATGGCTGCCATCAGAATGCCCTGGAAAGTGATGGCTTCAGAAAGTAGCATATTACGTGTTGGTGGGACGGGTCTGTAAGTCATACCTCACAACGTCAGGGAATCACGGTGCAGCCATCTTCTCTGGGCCTCAATGCCTTGTGTGGGCCCACGTCTGCAAGGTTACAGCAGCAGCAGCAGCAGCAGCAGCAGCACCTGAAGTGCACAGGAATCTGTCTGCAACACTAATGCTAATTACAGACACTTGCCCGAGTCCTCGGTGTGTTCCTGGCTCCCAGCAACCCCCCCTCCCCAGCCACGGCCTGGACTCTGTGCAAAGCTGCCCACAGTGAGACAGCCTCCAGTCACAAGCAGACCAGCGCTGTCTCGAAGGCACGTAGAAAAGGAGCAAATGTGAGGCTGGTCTCTGCCTACGGCCACACCACCCTGAACACGCCCGATCTCGTCTGATCTCGGAAGCTAAGCAGGGTCAGGCCTGGTTAGTACTTGGATGGGAGACCGCCTGGGAATACCAGGTGCTGTAGGCTTTTGCTTTTCTAGCCTGCAACCAGCAGGAGGCGCTCACGCCAGCTTACTTTTTTTCTTCTTCTTCTTCACTTGATCACATTTTTCTTTCTTTCTGTCTTTTCTTCTTTCCTTCTTTCTTTCCTCCACTACACCAGCAGGTAGCAGCACCTGGGGTTGCCGACGCAGTCAAATGGCAGCACTTGCCGCACAGGGATTTCCTGCAGCAACACAGAGTGCAGTAAAAGCGTCGCCCAGCACACAGGTTATTCCGCCGCCTCAAACACGGGCAAAGTGTTTGCCCTAAACCTGAATCCACTGCATTGCTGGACATCACATCATCCACGTGTCAGTCCGTCCCATATATCTGGAGCACAGCCACAATGCAGCTGTTGTCTGGACGGAATGTCCCAGTGAATCCGGCATGGCTGCACTTTTTATTTATGACGCGACCACGCGGCAGACACAGAAACCGGCTGCATTGGAACATGTGCACCTGCGGTGATCGTAACGGCATCAGGTGTTTCGCTAAAGAGGAGACAAGGCAACGTGTCGGCATTCTCAAACTGCCGACAGAATGATTAAGACAAATTCTATATACGCATAGTACAGAAAAAATATCCAGAGTCTGAAATCCCAACAGCCGCCATCCCAAACGTATGTATGCCGGGGAGGGTCAGGCTGCGGCGGGGAGGGTTAGGCTTCAAGAAGAGAGGCTAAGGGTTTGGCTGCGGTAAAAGGTTAGCGTTAGGAGGGTGTAACATACTTACCCGCCCAGGTGATGGAATTCGGTCATGTGACCACTGTCATTCTAAACGTCGGTCTCCCGTACCCAAATCGTATAACGGTATCACACACTATGGAGTCTATGTGCTAAGCCTTGGAGAAAGATAAAGTATCAACCAACCCGCTCCTTACACTTCTTTGTCAAACATAACCTGTAACATGGCAGTTAGGAGCTGATTGGCTGCTCCTTTATCTCTCTCCACTGTATCTCTCTCTCCAGTACATAGACCCTCTGTCGACTCCACAGCAATGGATGATTGCGGACATAGAAATGGTTCTGTTTCACCAATGTACTGTACTGAGTCCGCATGCTACCTCCTCTCTGAAACAGAAGTACAGCTCCCCACTTCTGCGTGGAACCACAAGTCTCAGCCAGCCTTCTTGGTAGTCTCTGAGTCACGCTGCTCGTTGGCGTCTCTCATCGGCTACCACCGTTCCCCTCCAGCTGCTCTTTTACTTTTAAATCAACTTTATGCGAAATGACGCTGCGCGCTTCTATGCCCTTTTTTAAAAATGGCCTAATCGGAGTAGGATCTGACAGGCCACAAAATGGCTGCCATCAGAATGCCCTGGAAAGTGATGGCTTCAGGAAGTAGCATATTACGTGTTGGTGGGACGGGTCTGTAAGTCATACCTCACAACGTCAGGGAATCACGGTGCAGCCATCTTCTCTGGGCCTCAATGCCTTGTGTGGGCCCACGTCTGCAAGGTTACAGCAGCAGCAGCAGCAGCAGCAGCAGCACCTGAAGTGCACAGGAATCTGTCTGCAACACTAATGCTAATTACAGACACTTGCCCGAGTCCTCGGTGTGTTCCTGGCTCCCAGCAACCCCCCCTCCCCAGCCACGGCCTGGACTCTGTGCAAAGCTGCCCACAGTGAGACAGCCTCCAGTCACAAGCAGACCAGCGCTGTCTCGAAGGCACGTAGAAAAGGAGCAAATGTGAGGCTGGTCTCTGCCTACGGCCACACCACCCTGAACACGCCCGATCTCGTCTGATCTCGGAAGCTAAGCAGGGTCAGGCCTGGTTAGTACTTGGATGGGAGACCGCCTGGGAATACCAGGTGCTGTAGGCTTTTGCTTTTCTAGCCTGCAACCAGCAGGAGGCGCTCACGCCAGCTTACTTTTTTTCTTCTTCTTCTTCACTTGATCACATTTTTCTTTCTTTCTGTCTTTTCTTCTTTCCTTCTTTCTTTCCTCCACTACACCAGCAGGTAGCAGCACCTGGGGTTGCCGACGCAGTCAAATGGCAGCACATGCCGCACAGGGATTTCCTGCAGCAACACAGAGTGCAGTAAAAGCGTCGCCCAGCACACAGGTTATTCCGCCGCCTCAAACACGGGCACAGTGTTTGCCCTAAACCTGAATCCACTGCATTGCTGGACATCACATCATCCACGTGTCAGTCCGTCCCATATATCTGGAGCACAGCCACAATGCAGCTGTTGTCTGGACAGAATGTCCCAGTGAATCCGGCATGGCTGCACTTTTTATTTATGACGCGACCACGCGGCAGACACAGAAACCGGCTGCATTGGAACATGTGCACCTGCGGTGATCTTAACGGCATCAGGTGTTTCGCTAAAGAGGAGACAAGGCAACGTGTCGGCATTCTCAAACTGCCGACAGAATGATTAAGACAAATTCTATATACGCATAGTACAGAAAAAATATCCAGAGTCTGAAATCCCGACAGCCGCCATCCCAAACGTATGTATGCCGGGGAGGGTCAGGCTGCGGCGGGGAGGGTTAGGCTTCAAGAAGAGAGGCTAAGGGTTTGGCTGCGGTAAAAGGTTAGCGTTAGGAGGGCGTAACATACTTACCCGCCCAGGTGATGGAATTCGGTCATGTGACCACTGTCATTCTAAACGTCGGTCTCCCGTACCCAAATCGTATAACGGTATCACAAACTATGGAGTCTATGTGCTAAGCCTTGGAGAAAGATAAAGTATCAACCAACCCGCTCCTTACACTTCTTTGTCAAACATAACCTGTAACATGGCAGTTAGGAGCTGATTGGCTGCTACTTTATCTCTCTCCACTGTATCTCTCTCTCCAGTACATAGACCCTCTGTCGACTCCACAGCAATGGATGATTGCGGACATAGAAATGGTTCTGTTTCACCAATGTACTGTACTGAGTCCGCATGCTACCTCCTCTCTGAAACAGAAGTACAGCTCCCCACTTCTGCGTGGAACCACAAGTCTCAGCCAGCCTTCTTGGCAGTCTCTGAGTCACGCTGCTCGTTGGCGTCTCTCATCGGCTACCACCGTTCCCCCTCCAGCTGCTCTTTTACTTTTAAATCAACTTTATGCGAAATGACGCTGCGCGCTTCTATGCCCTTTTTTAAAAATGGCCTAATCGGAGTAGGATCTGACAGGCCACAAAATGGCTGCCATCAGAATGCCCTGGAAAGTGATGGCTTCAGAAAGTAGCATATTACGTGTTGGTGGGACGGGTCTGTAAGTCATACCTCACAACGTCAGGGAATCACGGTGCAGCCATCTTCTCTGGGCCTCAATGCCTTGTGTGGGCCCACGTCTGCAAGGTTACAGCAGCAGCAGCAGCAGCAGCAGCAGCACCTGAAGTGCACAGGAATCTGTCTGCAACACTAATGCTAATTACAGACACTTGCCCGAGTCCTCGGTGTGTTCCTGGCTCCCAGCAACCCCCCCTCCCCAGCCACGGCCTGGACTCTGTGCAAAGCTGCCCACAGTGAGACAGCCTCCAGTCACAAGCAGACCAGCGCTGTCTCGAAGGCACGTAGAAAAGGAGCAAATGTGAGGCTGGTCTCTGCCTACGGCCACACCACCCTGAACACGCCCGATCTCGTCTGATCTCGGAAGCTAAGCAGGGTCAGGCCTGGTTAGTACTTGGATGGGAGACCGCCTGGGAATACCAGGTGCTGTAGGCTTTTGCTTTTCTAGCCTGCAACCAGCAGGAGGCGCTCACGCCAGCTTACTTTTTTTCTTCTTCTTCTTCACTTGATCACATTTTTCTTTCTTTCTGTCTTTTCTTCTTTCCTTCTTTCTTTCCTCCACTACACCAGCAGGTAGCAGCACCTGGGGTTGCCGACGCAGTCAAATGGCAGCACATGCCGCACAGGGATTTCCTGCAGCAACACAGAGTGCAGTAAAAGCGTCGCCCAGCACACAGGTTATTCCGCCGCCTCAAACACGGGCAAAGTGTTTGCCCTAAACCTGAATCCACTGCATTGCTGGACATCACATCATCCACGTGTCAGTCCGTCCCATATATCTGGAGCACAGCCACAATGCAGCTGTTGTCTGGACGGAATGTCCCAGTGAATCCGGCATGGCTGCACTTTTTATTTATGACGCGACCACGCGGCAGACACAGAAACCGGCTGCATTGGAACATGTGCACCTGCGGTGATCGTAACGGCATCAGGTGTTTCGCTAAAGAGGAGACAAGGCAACGTGTCGGCATTCTCAAACTGCCGACAGAATGATTAAGACAAATTCTATATACGCATAGTACAGAAAAAATATCCAGAGTCTGAAATCCCGACAGCTGCCATCCCAAACGTATGTATGCCGGGGAGGGTCAGGCTGCGGCGGGGAGGGTAAGGCTTCAAGAAGAGAGGCTAAGGGTTTGGCTGCGGTAAAAGGTTAGCGTTAGGAGGGCGTAACATACTTACCCGCCCAGGTGATGGAATTCGGTCATGTGACCACTGTCATTCTAAACGTCGGTCTCCCGTACCCAAATCGTATAACGGTATCACAAACTATGGAGTCTATGTGCTAAGCCTTGGAGAAAGATAAAGTATCAACCAACCCGCTCCTTACACTTCTTTGTCAAACATAACCTGTAACATGGCAGTTAGGAGCTGATTGGCTGCTACTTTATCTCTCTCCACTGTATCTCTCTCTCCAGTACATAGACCCTCTGTCGACTCCACAGCAATGGATGATTGCGGACATAGAAATGGTTCTGTTTCACCAATGTACTGTACTGAGTCCGCATGCTACCTCCTCTCTGAAACAGAAGTACAGCTCCCCACTTCTGCGTGGAACCACAAGTCTCAGCCAGCCTTCTTGGCAGTCTCTGAGTCACGCTGCTCGTTGGCGTCTCTCATCGGCTACCACCGTTCCCCCTCCAGCTGCTCTTTTACTTTTAAATCAACTTTATGCGAAATGACGCTGCGCGCTTCTATGCCCTTTTTTTAAAAATGGCCTAATCGGAGTAGGATCTGACAGGCCACAAAATGGCTGCCATCAGAATGCCCTGGAAAGTGATGGCTTCAGAAAGTAGCATATTACGTGTTGGTGGGACGGGTCTGTAAGTCATACCTCACAACGTCAGGGAATCACGGTGCAGCCATCTTCTCTGGGCCTCAATGCCTTGTGTGGGCCCACGTCTGCAAGGTTACAGCAGTCAGCAGCAGCAGCAGCAGCAGCAGCAGCAGCACCTGAAGTGCACAGGAATCTGTCTGCAACACTAATGCTAATTACAGACACTTGCCCGAGTCCTCGGTGTGTTCCTGGCTCCCAGCAACCCCCCCTCCCCAGCCACGGCCTGGACTCTGTGCAAAGCTGCCCACAGTGAGACAGCCTCCAGTCACAAGCAGACCAGCGCTGTCTCGAAGGGCACGAGCAAATGTGAGGCTGGTCTCTGCCTACGGCCACACCACCCTGAACACGCCCGATCTCGTCTGATCTCGGAAGCTAAGCAGGGTCAGGCCTGGTTAGTACTTGGATGGGAGACCGCCTGGGAATACCAGGTGCTGTAGGCTTTTGCTTTTCTAGCCTGCAACCAGCAGGAGGCGCTCACGCCAGCTTACTTTTCTTCTTCACTTGATCACATTTTTCTTTCTTTCTGTCTTTTCTTCTTTCCTTCTTTCTTTCCTCCACTACACCAGCAGGTAGCAGCACCTGGGGTTGCCGACGCAGTCAAATGGCAGCACATGCCGCACAGGGATTTCCTGCAGCAACACAGAGTGCAGTAAAAGCGTCGCCCAGCACACAGGTTATTCCGCCGCCTCAAACACGGGCAAAGTGTTTGCCCTAAACCTGAATCCACTGCATTGCTGGACATCACATCATCCACGTGTCAGTCCGTCCCATATATCTGGAGCACAGCCACAATGCAGCTGTTGTCTGGACGGAATGTCCCAGTGAATCCGGCATGGCTGCACTTTTTATTTATGACGCGACCACGCGGCAGACACAGAAACCGGCTGCATTGGAACATGTGCACCTGCGGTGATCGTAACGGCATCAGGTGTTTCGCTAAAGCGGAGACAAGGCAACGTGTCGGCATTCTCAAACTGCCGACAGAATGATTAAGACAAATTCTATATACGCATAGTACAGAAAAAATATCCAGAGTCTGAAATCCCGACAGCTGCCATCCCAAACGTATGTATGCCGGGGAGGGTCAGGCTGCGGCGGGGAGGGTTAGGCTTCAAGAAGAGAGGCTAAGGGTTTGGCTGCGGTAAAAGGTTAGCGTTAGGAGGGCGTAACATACTTACCCGCCCAGGTGATGGAATTCGGTCATGTGACCACTGTCATTCTAAACGTCGGTCTCCCGTACCCAAATCGTATAACGGTATCACACACTATGGAGTCTATGTGCTAAGCCTTGGAGAAAGATAAAGTATCAACCAACCCGCTCCTTACACTTCTTTGTCAAACATAACCTGTAACATGGCAGTTAGGAGCTGATTGGCTGCTACTTTATCTCTCTCCACTGTATCTCTCTCTCCAGTACATAGACCCTCTGTCGACTCCACAGCAATGGATGATTGCGGACATAGAAATGGTTCTGTTTAACCAATGTACTGTACTGAGTCCGCATGCTACCTCCTCTCTGAAACAGAAGTACAGCTCCCCACTTCTGCGTGGAACCACAAGTCTCAGCCAGCCTTCTTGGCAGTCTCTGAGTCACGCTGCTCGTTGGCGTCTCTCATCGGCTACCACCGTTCCCCCTCCAGCTGCTCTTTTACTTTTAAATCAACTTTATGCGAAATGACGCTGCGCGCTTCTATGCCCTTTTTTAAAAATGGCCTAATCGGAGTAGGATCTGACAGGCCACAAAATGGCTGCCATCAGAATGCCCTGGAAAGTGATGGCTTCAGAAAGTAGCATATTACGTGTTGGTGGGACGGGTCTGTAAGTCATACCTCACAACGTCAGGGAATCACGGTGCAGCCATCTTCTCTGGGCCTCAATGCCTTGTGTGGGCCCACGTCTGCAAGGTTACAGCAGCAGCAGCAGCAGCAGCACCTGAAGTGCACAGGAATCTGTCTGCAACACTAATGCTAATTACAGACACTTGCCCGAGTCCTCGGTGTGTTCCTGGCTCCCAGCAACCCCCCCTCCCCAGCCACGGCCTGGACTCTGTGCAAAGCTGCCCACAGTGAGACAGCCTCCAGTCACAAGCAGACCAGCGCTGTCTCGAAGGCACGTAGAAAAGGAGCAAATGTGAGGCTGGTCTCTGCCTACGGCCACACCACCCTGAACACGCCTGATCTCGTCTGATCTCGGAAGCTAAGCAGGGTCAGGCCTGGTTAGTACTTGGATGGGAGACCGCCTGGGAATACCAGGTGCTGTAGGCTTTTGCTTTTCTAGCCTGCAACCAGCAGGAGGCGCTCACGCCAGCTTACTTTTTTTCTTCTTCTTCTTCACTTGATCACATTTTTCTTTCTTTCTGTCTTTTCTTCTTTCCTTCTTTCTTTCCTCCACTACACCAGCAGGTAGCAGCACCTGGGGTTGCCGACGCAGTCAAATGGCAGCACATGCCGCACAGGGATTTCCTGCAGCAACACAGAGTGCAGTAAAAGCGTCGCCCAGCACACAGGTTATTCCGCCGCCTCAAACACGGGCAAAGTGTTTGCCCTAAACCTGAATCCACTGCATTGCTGGACATCACATCATCCACGTGTCAGTCCGTCCCATATATCTGGAGCACAGCCACAATGCAGCTGTTGTCTGGACGGAATGTCCCAGTGAATCCGGCATGGCTGCACTTTTTATTTATGACGCGACCACGCGGCAGACACAGAAACCGGCTGCATTGGAACATGTGCACCTGCGGTGATCTTAACGGCATCAGGTGTTTCGCTAAAGAGGAGACAAGGCAACGTGTCGGCATTCTCAAACTGCCGACAGAATGATTAAGACAAATTCTATATACGCATAGTACAGAAAAAATATCCAGAGTCTGAAATCCCGACAGCTGCCATCCCAAACGTATGTATGCCGGGGAGGGTCAGGCTGCGGCGGGGAGGGTTAGGCTTCAAGAAGAGAGGCTAAGGGTTTGGCTGCGGTAAAAGGTTAGCGTTAGGAGGGCGTAACATACTTACCCGCCCAGGTGATGGAATTCGGTCATGTGACCACTGTCATTCTAAACGTCGGTCTCCCGTACCCAAATCGTATAACGGTATCACACACTATGGAGTCTATGTGCTAAGCCTTGGAGAAAGATAAAGTATCAACCAACCCGCTCCTTACACTTCTTTGTCAAACATAACCTGTAACATGGCAGTTAGAAGCTGATTGGCTGCTACTTTATCTCTCTCCACTGTATCTCTCTCTCCAGTACATAGACCCTCTGTCGACTCCACAGCAATGGATGATTGCGGACATAGAAATGGTTCTGTTTCACCAATGTACTGTACTGAGTCCGCATGCTACCTCCTCTCTGAAACAGAAGTACAGCTCCCCACTTCTGCGTGGAACCACAAGTCTCAGCCAGCCTTCTTGGCAGTCTCTGAGTCACGCTGCTCGTTGGCGTCTCTCATCGGCTACCACCGTTCCCCCTCCAGCTGCTCTTTTACTTTTAAATCAACTTTATGCGAAATGACGCTGCGCGCTTCTATGCCCTTTTTTAAAAATGGCCTAATCGGAGTAGGATCTGACAGGCCACAAAATGGCTGCCATCAGAATGCCCTGGAAAGTGATGGCTTCAGAAAGTAGCATATTACGTGTTGGTGGGACGGGTCTGTAAGTCATACCTCACAACGTCAGGGAATCACGGTGCAGCCATCTTCTCTGGGCCTCAATGCCTTGTGTGGGCCCACGTCTGCAAGGTTACAGCAGCAGCAGCAGCAGCAGCACCTGAAGTGCACAGGAATCTGTCTGCAACACTAATGCTAATTACAGACACTTGCCCGAGTCCTTGGTGTGTTCCTGGCTCCCAGCAACCCCCCCTCCCCAGCCACGGCCTGGACTCTGTGCAAAGCTGCCCACAGTGAGACAGCCTCCAGTCACAAGCAGACCAGCGCTGTCTCGAAGGCACGTAGAAAAGGAGCAAATGTGAGGCTGGTCTCTGCCTACGGCCACACCACCCTGAACACGCCCGATCTCGTCTGATCTCGGAAGCTAAGCAGGGTCAGGCCTGGTTAGTACTTGGATGGGAGACCGCCTGGGAATACCAGGTGCTGTAGGCTTTTGCTTTTCTAGCCTGCAACCAGCAGGAGGCGCTCACGCCAGCTTACTTTTTTTCTTCTTCTTCTTCACTTGATCACATTTTTCTTTCTTTCTGTCTTTTCTTCTTTCCTTCTTTCTTTCCTCCACTACACCAGCAGGTAGCAGCACCTGGGGTTGCCGACGCAGTCAAATGGCAGCACATGCCGCACAGGGATTTCCTGCAGCAACACAGAGTGCAGTAAAAGCGTCGCCCAGCACACAGGTTATTCCGCCGCCTCAAACACGGGCAAAGTGTTTGCCCTAAACCTGAATCCACTGCATTGCTGGACATCACATCATCCACGTGTCAGTCCGTCCCATATATCTGGAGCACAGCCACAATGCAGCTGTTGTCTGGACGGAATGTCCCAGTGAATCCGGCATGGCTGCACTTTTTATTTATGACGCGACCACGCGGCAGACACAGAAACCGGCTGCATTGGAACATGTGCACCTGCGGTGATCTTAACGGCATCAGGTGTTTCGCTAAAGAGGAGACAAGGCAACGTGTCGGCATTCTCAAACTGCCGACAGAATGATTAAGACAAATTCTATATACGCATAGTACAGAAAAAATATCCAGAGTCTGAAATCCCGACAGCTGCCATCCCAAACGTATGTATGCCGGGGAGGGTCAGGCTGCGGCGGGGAGGGTTAGGCTTCAAGAAGAGAGGCTAAGGGTTTGGCTGCGGTAAAAGGTTAGCGTTAGGAGGGCGTAACATACTTACCCGCCCAGGTGATGGAATTCGGTCATGTGACCACTGTCATTCTAAACGTCGGTCTCCCGTACCCAAATCGTATAACGGTATCACACACTATGGAGTCTATGTGCTAAGCCTTGGAGAAAGATAAAGTATCAACCAACCCGCTCCTTACACTTCTTTGTCAAACATAACCTGTAACATGGCAGTTAGAAGCTGATTGGCTGCTACTTTATCTCTCTCCACTGTATCTCTCTCTCCAGTACATAGACCCTCTGTCGACTCCACAGCAATGGATGATTGCGGACATAGAAATGGTTCTGTTTCACCAATGTACTGTACTGAGTCCGCATGCTACCTCCTCTCTGAAACAGAAGTACAGCTCCCCACTTCTGCGTGGAACCACAAGTCTCAGCCAGCCTTCTTGGCAGTCTCTGAGTCACGCTGCTCGTTGGCGTCTCTCATCGGCTACCACCGTTCCCCCTCCAGCTGCTCTTTTACTTTTAAATCAACTTTATGCGAAATGACGCTGCGCGCTTCTATGCCCTTTTTTAAAAATGGCCTAATCGGAGTAGGATCTGACAGGCCACAAAATGGCTGCCATCAGAATGCCCTGGAAAGTGATGGCTTCAGAAAGTAGCATATTACGTGTTGGTGGGACGGGTCTGTAAGTCATACCTCACAACGTCAGGGAATCACGGTGCAGCCATCTTCTCTGGGCCTCAATGCCTTGTGTGGGCCCACGTCTGCAAGGTTACAGCAGCAGCAGCAGCAGCAGCAGCAGCACCTGAAGTGCACAGGAATCTGTCTGCAACACTAATGCTAATTACAGACACTTGCCCGAGTCCTCGGTGTGTTCCTGGCTCCCAGCAACCCCCCCTCCCCAGCCACGGCCTGGACTCTGTGCAAAGCTGCCCACAGTGAGACAGCCTCCAGTCACAAGCAGACCAGCGCTGTCTCGAAGGCACGTAGAAAAGGAGCAAATGTGAGGCTGGTCTCTGCCTACGGCCACACCACCCTGAACACGCCCGATCTCGTCTGATCTCGGAAGCTAAGCAGGGTCAGGCCTGGTTAGTACTTGGATGGGAGACCGCCTGGGAATACCAGGTGCTGTAGGCTTTTGCTTTTCTAGCCTGCAACCAGCAGGAGGCGCTCACGCCAGCTTACTTTTTTTCTTCTTCTTCTTCACTTGATCACATTTTTCTTTCTTTCTGTCTTTTCTTCTTTCCTTCTTTCTTTCCTCCACTACACCAGCAGGTAGCAGCACCTGGGGTTGCCGACGCAGTCAAATGGCAGCACATGCCGCACAGGGATTTCCTGCAGCAACACAGAGTGCAGTAAAAGCGTCGCCCAGCACACAGGTTATTCCGCCACCTCAAACACGGGCAAAGTGTTTGCCCTAAACCTGAATCCACTGCATTGCTGGACATCACATCATCCACGTGTCAGTCCGTCCCATATATCTGGAGCACAGCCACAATGCAGCTGTTGTCTGGACGGAATGTCCCAGTGAATCCGGCATGGCTGCACTTTTTATTTATGACGCGACCACGCGGCAGACACAGAAACCGGCTGCATTGGAACATGTGCACCTGCGGTGATCGTAACGGCATCAGGTGTTTCGCTAAAGAGGAGACAAGGCAATGTGTCGGCATTCTCAAACTGCCGACAGAATGATTAAGACAAATTCTATATACGCATAGTACAGAAAAAATATCCAGAGTCTGAAATCCCAACAGCCGCCATCCCAAACGTATGTATGCCGGGGAGGGTCAGGCTGCGGCGGGGAGGGTTAGGCTTCAAGAAGAGAGGCTAAGGGTTTGGCTGCGGTAAAAGGTTAGCGTTAGGAGGGTGTAACATACTTACCCGCCCAGGTGATGGAATTCGGTCATGTGACCACTGTCATTCTAAACGTCGGTCTCCCGTACCCAAATCGTATAACGGTATCACACACTATGGAGTCTATGTGCTAAGCCTTGGAGAAAGATAAAGTATCAACCAACCCGCTCCTTACACTTCTTTGTCAAACATAACCTGTAACATGGCAGTTAGGAGCTGATTGGCTGCTCCTTTATCTCTCTCCACTGTATCTCTCTCTCCAGTACATAGACCCTCTGTCGACTCCACAGCAATGGATGATTGCGGACATAGAAATGGTTCTGTTTCACCAATGTACTGTACTGAGTCCGCATGCTACCTCCTCTCTGAAACAGAAGTACAGCTCCCCACTTCTGCGTGGAACCACAAGTCTCAGCCAGCCTTCTTGGTAGTCTCTGAGTCGCGCTGCTCGTTGGCGTCTCTCATCGGCTACCACCGTTCCCCTCCAGCTGCTCTTTTACTTTTAAATCAACTTTATGCGAAATGACGCTGCGCGCTTCTATGCCCTTTTTTAAAAATGGCCTAATCGGAGTAGGATCTGACAGGCCACAAAATGGCTGCCATCAGAATGCCCTGGAAAGTGATGGCTTCAGGAAGTAGCATATTACGTGTTGGTGGGACGGGTCTGTAAGTCATACCTCACAACGTCAGGGAATCACGGTGCAGCCATCTTCTCTGGGCCTCAATGCCTTGTGTGGGCCCACGTCTGCAAGGTTACAGCAGCAGCAGCAGCAGCAGCAGCACCTGAAGTGCACAGGAATCTGTCTGCAACACTAATGCTAATTACAGACACTTGCCCGAGTCCTCGGTGTGTTCCTGGCTCCCAGCAACCCCCCCTCCCCAGCCACGGCCTGGACTCTGTGCAAAGCTGCCCACAGTGAGACAGCCTCCAGTCACAAGCAGACCAGCGCTGTCTCGAAGGCACGTAGAAAAGGAGCAAATGTGAGGCTGGTCTCTGCCTACGGCCACACCACCCTGAACACGCCCGATCTCGTCTGATCTCGGAAGCTAAGCAGGGTCAGGCCTGGTTAGTACTTGGATGGGAGACCGCCTGGGAATACCAGGTGCTGTAGGCTTTTGCTTTTCTAGCCTGCAACCAGCAGGAGGCGCTCACGCCAGCTTACTTTTTTTCTTCTTCTTCTTCACTTGATCACATTTTTCTTTCTTTCTGTCTTTTCTTCTTTCCTTCTTTCTTTCCTCCACTACACCAGCAGGTAGCAGCACCTGGGGTTGCCGACGCAGTCAAATGGCAGCACATGCCGCACAGGGATTTCCTGCAGCAACACAGAGTGCAGTAAAAGCGTCGCCCAGCACACAGGTTATTCCGCCGCCTCAAACACGGGCACAGTGTTTGCCCTAAACCTGAATCCACTGCATTGCTGGACATCACATCATCCACGTGTCAGTCCGTCCCATATATCTGGAGCACAGCCACAATGCAGCTGTTGTCTGGACAGAATGTCCCAGTGAATCCGGCATGGCTGCACTTTTTATTTATGACGCGACCACGCGGCAGACACAGAAACCGGCTGCATTGGAACATGTGCACCTGCGGTGATCTTAACGGCATCAGGTGTTTCGCTAAAGAGGAGACAAGGCAACGTGTCGGCATTCTCAAACTGCCGACAGAATGATTAAGACAAATTCTATATACGCATAGTACAGAAAAAATATCCAGAGTCTGAAATCCCGACAGCCGCCATCCCAAACGTATGTATGCCGGGGAGGGTCAGGCTGCGGCGGGGAGGGTTAGGCTTCAAGAAGAGAGGCTAAGGGTTTGGCTGCGGTAAAAGGTTAGCGTTAGGAGGGCGTAACATACTTACCCGCCCAGGTGATGGAATTCGGTCATGTGACCACTGTCATTCTAAACGTCGGTCTCCCGTACCCAAATCGTATAACGGTATCACAAACTATGGAGTCTATGTGCTAAGCCTTGGAGAAAGATAAAGTATCAACCAACCCGCTCCTTACACTTCTTTGTCAAACATAACCTGTAACATGGCAGTTAGGAGCTGATTGGCTGCTCCTTTATCTCTCTCCACTGTATCTCTCTCTCCAGTACATAGACCCTCTGTCGACTCCACAGCAATGGATGATTGCGGACATAGAAATGGTTCTGTTTCACCAATGTACTGTACTGAGTCCGCATGCTACCTCCTCTCTGAAACAGAAGTACAGCTCCCCACTTCTGCGTGGAACCACAAGTCTCAGCCAGCCTTCTTGGCAGTCTCTGAGTCACGCTGCTCGTTGGCGTCTCTCATCGGCTACCACCGTTCCCCCTCCAGCTGCTCTTTTACTTTTAAATCAACTTTATGCGAAATGACGCTGCGCGCTTCTATGCCCTTTTTTAAAAATGGCCTAATCGGAGTAGGATCTGACAGGCCACAAAATGGCTGCCATCAGAATGCCCTGGAAAGTGATGGCTTCAGAAAGTAGCATATTACGTGTTGGTGGGACGGGTCTGTAAGTCATACCTCACAACGTCAGGGAATCACGGTGCAGCCATCTTCTCTGGGCCTCAATGCCTTGTGTGGGCCCACGTCTGCAAGGTTACAGCAGCAGCAGCAGCAGCAGCACCTGAAGTGCACAGGAATCTGTCTGCAACACTAATGCTAATTACAGACACTTGCCCGAGTCCTCGGTGTGTTCCTGGCTCCCAGCAACCCCCCCTCCCCAGCCACGGCCTGGACTCTGTGCAAAGCTGCCCACAGTGAGACAGCCTCCAGTCACAAGCAGACCAGCGCTGTCTCGAAGGCACGTAGAAAAGGAGCAAATGTGAGGCTGGTCTCTGCCTACGGCCACACCACCCTGAACACGCCCGATCTCGTCTGATCTCGGAAGCTAAGCAGGGTCAGGCCTGGTTAGTACTTGGATGGGAGACCGCCTGGGAATACCAGGTGCTGTAGGCTTTTGCTTTTCTAGCCTGCAACCAGCAGGAGGCGCTCACGCCAGCTTACTTTTTTTCTTCTTCTTCTTCACTTGATCACATTTTTCTTTCTTTCTGTCTTTTCTTCTTTCCTTCTTTCTTTCCTCCACTACACCAGCAGGTAGCAGCACCTGGGGTTGCCGACGCAGTCAAATGGCAGCACATGCCGCACAGGGATTTCCTGCAGCAACACAGAGTGCAGTAAAAGCGTCGCCCAGCACACAGGTTATTCCGCCGCCTCAAACACGGGCAAAGTGTTTGCCCTAAACCTGAATCCACTGCATTGCTGGACATCACATCATCCACGTGTCAGTCCGTCCCATATATCTGGAGCACAGCCACAATGCAGCTGTTGTCTGGACAGAATGTCCCAGTGAATCCGGCATGGCTGCACTTTTTATTTATGACGCGACCACGCGGCAGACACAGAAACCGGCTGCATTGGAACATGTGCACCTGCGGTGATCTTAACGGCATCAGGTGTTTCGCTAAAGAGGAGACAAGGCAACGTGTCGGCATTCTCAAACTGCCGACAGAATGATTAAGACAAATTCTATATACGCATAGTACAGAAAAAATATCCAGAGTCTGAAATCCCGACAGCCGCCATCCCAAACGTATGTATGCCGGGGAGGGTCAGGCTGCGGCGGGGAGGGTTAGGCTTCAAGAAGAGAGGCTAAGGGTTTGGCTGCGGTAAAAGGTTAGCGTTAGGAGGGCGTAACATACTTACCCGCCCAGGTGATGGAATTCGGTCATGTGACCACTGTCATTCTAAACGTCGGTCTCCCGTACCCAAATCGTATAACGGTATCACAAACTATGGAGTCTATGTGCTAAGCCTTGGAGAAAGATAAAGTATCAACCAACCCGCTCCTTACACTTCTTTGTCAAACATAACCTGTAACATGGCAGTTAGGAGCTGATTGGCTGCTACTTTATCTCTCTCCACTGTATCTCTCTCTCCAGTACATAGACCCTCTGTCGACTCCACAGCAATGGATGATTGCGGACATAGAAATGGTTCTGTTTCACCAATGTACTGTACTGAGTCCGCATGCTACCTCCTCTCTGAAACAGAAGTACAGCTCCCCACTTCTGCGTGGAACCACAAGTCTCAGCCAGCCTTCTTGGCAGTCTCTGAGTCACGCTGCTCGTTGGCGTCTCTCATCGGCTACCACCGTTCCCCCTCCAGCTGCTCTTTTACTTTTAAATCAACTTTATGCGAAATGACGCTGCGCGCTTCTATGCCCTTTTTTAAAAATGGCCTAATCGGAGTAGGATCTGACAGGCCACAAAATGGCTGCCATCAGAATGCCCTGGAAAGTGATGGCTTCAGAAAGTAGCATATTACGTGTTGGTGGGACGGGTCTGTAAGTCATACCTCACAACGTCAGGGAATCACGGTGCAGCCATCTTCTCTGGGCCTCAATGCCTTGTGTGGGCCCACGTCTGCAAGGTTACAGCAGCAGCAGCAGCAGCAGCACCTGAAGTGCACAGGAATCTGTCTGCAACACTAATGCTAATTACAGACACTTGCCCGAGTCCTCGGTGTGTTCCTGGCTCCCAGCAACCCCCCCTCCCCAGCCACGGCCTGGACTCTGTGCAAAGCTGCCCACAGTGAGACAGCCTCCAGTCACAAGCAGACCAGCGCTGTCTCGAAGGCACGTAGAAAAGGAGCAAATGTGAGGCTGGTCTCTGCCTACGGCCACACCACCCTGAACACGCCCGATCTCGTCTGATCTCGGAAGCTAAGCAGGGTCAGGCCTGGTTAGTACTTGGATGGGAGACCGCCTGGGAATACCAGGTGCTGTAGGCTTTTGCTTTTCTAGCCTGCAACCAGCAGGAGGCGCTCACGCCAGCTTACTTTTTTTCTTCTTCTTCTTCACTTGATCACATTTTTCTTTCTTTCTGTCTTTTCTTCTTTCCTTCTTTCTTTCCTCCACTACACCAGCAGGTAGCAGCACCTGGGGTTGCTGACGCAGTCAAATGGCAGCACATGCCGCACAGGGATTTCCTGCAGCAACACAGAGTGCAGTAAAAGCGTCGCCCAGCACACAGGTTATTCCGCCGCCTCAAACACGGGCAAAGTGTTTGCCCTAAACCTGAATCCACTGCATTGCTGGACATCACATCATCCACGTGTCAGTCCGTCCCATATATCTGGAGCACAGCCACAATGCAGCTGTTGTCTGGACGGAATGTCCCAGTGAATCCGGCATGGCTGCACTTTTTATTTATGACGCGACCACGCGGCAGACACAGAAACCGGCTGCATTGGAACATGTGCACCTGCGGTGATCGTAACGGCATCAGGTGTTTCGCTAAAGAGGAGACAAGGCAACGTGTCGGCATTCTCAAACTGCCGACAGAATGATTAAGACAAATTCTATATACGCATAGTACAGAAAAAATATCCAGAGTCTGAAATCCCGACAGCTGCCATCCCAAACGTATGTATGCCGGGGAGGGTCAGGCTGCGGCGGGGAGGGTTAGGCTTCAAGAAGAGAGGCTAAGGGTTTGGCTGCGGTAAAAGGTTAGCGTTAGGAGGGCGTAACATACTTACCCGCCCAGGTGATGGAATTCGGTCATGTGACCACTGTCATTCTAAACGTCGGTCTCCCGTACCCAAATCGTATAACGGTATCACAA
This sequence comes from Crinia signifera, assembly GCF_055691185.1. NCBI lineage: Eukaryota > Metazoa > Chordata > Amphibia > Anura > Myobatrachidae > Crinia > Crinia signifera. Next base: position 331,723 of record NW_028142708.1, read on the forward strand.
ACTATGGAGTCTATGTGCTAAGCCTTGGAGAAAGATAAAGTATCAACCAACCCGCTCCTTACACTTCTTTGTCAAACATAACCTGTAACATGGCAGTTAGGAGCTGATTGGCTGCTACTTTATCTCTCTCCACTGTATCTCTCTCTCCAGTACATAGACCCTCTGTCGACTCCACAGCAATGGATGATTGCGGACATAGAAATGGTTCTGTTTCACCAATGTACTGTACTGAGTCCGCAAGCTACCTCCTCTCTGAAACAGAAGTACAGCTCCCCACTTCTGCGTGGAACCACAAGTCTCAGCCAGCCTTCTTGGCAGTCTCTGAGTCACGCTGCTCGTTGGCGTCTCTCATCGGCTACCACCGTTCCCCCTCCAGCTGCTCTTTTACTTTTAAATCAACTTTATGCGAAATGACGCTGCGCGCTTCTATGCCCTTTTTTAAAAATGGCCTAATCGGAGTAGGATCTGACAGGCCACAAAATGGCTGCCATCAGAATGCCCTGGAAAGTGATGGCTTCAGAAAGTAGCATATTACGTGTTGGTGGGACGGGTCTGTAAGTCATACCTCACAACGTCAGGGAATCACGGTGCAGCCATCTTCTCTGGGCCTCAATGCCTTGTGTGGGCCCACGTCTGCAAGGTTACAGCAGCAGCAGCAGCAGCAGCAGCAGCACCTGAAGTGCACAGGAATCTGTCTGCAACACTAATGCTAATTACAGACACTTGCCCGAGTCCTCGGTGTGTTCCTGGCTCCCAGCAACCCCCCCTCCCCAGCCACGGCCTGGACTCTGTGCAAAGCTGCCCACAGTGAGACAGCCTCCAGTCACAAGCAGACCAGCGCTGTCTCGAAGGCACGTAGAAAAGGAGCAAATGTGAGGCTGGTCTCTGCCTACGGCCACACCACCCTGAACACGCCCGATCTCGTCTGATCTCGGAAGCTAAGCAGGGTCAGGCCTGGTTAGTACTTGGATGGGAGACCGCCTGGGAATACCAGGTGCTGTAGGCTTTTGCTTTTCTAGCCTGCAACCAGCAGGAGGCGCTCACGCCAGCTTACTTTTTTTCTTCTTCTTCTTCACTTGATCACATTTTTCTTTCTTTCTGTCTTTTCTTCTTTCCTTCTTTCTTTCCTCCACTACACCAGCAGGTAGCAGCACCTGGGGTTGCCGACGCAGTCAAATGGCAGCACTTGCCGCACAGGGATTTCCTGCAGCAACACAGAGTGCAGTAAAAGCGTCGCCCAGCACACAGGTTATTCCGCCGCCTCAAACACGGGCAAAGTGTTTGCCCTAAACCTGAATCCACTGCATTGCTGGACATCACATCATCCACGTGTCAGTCCGTCCCATATATCTGGAGCACAGCCACAATGCAGCTGTTGTCTGGACGGAATGTCCCAGTGAATCCGGCATGGCTGCACTTTTTATTTATGACGCGACCACGCGGCAGACACAGAAACCGGCTGCATTGGAACATGTGCACCTGCGGTGATCGTAACGGCATCAGGTGTTTCGCTAAAGAGGAGACAAGGCAACGTGTCGGCATTCTCAAACTGCCGACAGAATGATTAAGACAAATTCTATATACGCATAGTACAGAAAAAATATCCAGAGTCTGAAATCCCAACAGCCGCCATCCCAAACGTATGTATGCCGGGGAGGGTCAGGCTGCGGCGGGGAGGGTTAGGCTTCAAGAAGAGAGGCTAAGGGTTTGGCTGCGGTAAAAGGTTAGCGTTAGGAGGGTGTAACATACTTACCCGCCCAGGTGATGGAATTCGGTCATGTGACCACTGTCATTCTAAACGTCGGTCTCCCGTACCCAAATCGTATAACGGTATCACACACTATGGAGTCTATGTGCTAAGCCTTGGAGAAAGATAAAGTATCAACCAACCCGCTCCTTACACTTCTTTGTCAAACATAACCTGTAACATGGCAGTTAGGAGCTGATTGGCTGCTCCTTTATCTCTCTCCACTGTATCTCTCTCTCCAGTACATAGACCCTCTGTCGACTCCACAGCAATGGATGATTGCGGACATAGAAATGGTTCTGTTTCACCAATGTACTGTACTGAGTCCGCATGCTACCTCCTCTCTGAAACAGAAGTACAGCTCCCCACTTCTGCGTGGAACCACAAGTCTCAGCCAGCCTTCTTGGTAGTCTCTGAGTCACGCTGCTCGTTGGCGTCTCTCATCGGCTACCACCGTTCCCCTCCAGCTGCTCTTTTACTTTTAAATCAACTTTATGCGAAATGACGCTGCGCGCTTCTATGCCCTTTTTTAAAAATGGCCTAATCGGAGTAGGATCTGACAGGCCACAAAATGGCTGCCATCAGAATGCCCTGGAAAGTGATGGCTTCAGGAAGTAGCATATTACGTGTTGGTGGGACGGGTCTGTAAGTCATACCTCACAACGTCAGGGAATCACGGTGCAGCCATCTTCTCTGGGCCTCAATGCCTTGTGTGGGCCCACGTCTGCAAGGTTACAGCAGCAGCAGCAGCAGCAGCAGCAGCACCTGAAGTGCACAGGAATCTGTCTGCAACACTAATGCTAATTACAGACACTTGCCCGAGTCCTCGGTGTGTTCCTGGCTCCCAGCAACCCCCCCTCCCCAGCCACGGCCTGGACTCTGTGCAAAGCTGCCCACAGTGAGACAGCCTCCAGTCACAAGCAGACCAGCGCTGTCTCGAAGGCACGTAGAAAAGGAGCAAATGTGAGGCTGGTCTCTGCCTACGGCCACACCACCCTGAACACGCCCGATCTCGTCTGATCTCGGAAGCTAAGCAGGGTCAGGCCTGGTTAGTACTTGGATGGGAGACCGCCTGGGAATACCAGGTGCTGTAGGCTTTTGCTTTTCTAGCCTGCAACCAGCAGGAGGCGCTCACGCCAGCTTACTTTTTTTCTTCTTCTTCTTCACTTGATCACATTTTTCTTTCTTTCTGTCTTTTCTTCTTTCCTTCTTTCTTTCCTCCACTACACCAGCAGGTAGCAGCACCTGGGGTTGCCGACGCAGTCAAATGGCAGCACATGCCGCACAGGGATTTCCTGCAGCAACACAGAGTGCAGTAAAAGCGTCGCCCAGCACACAGGTTATTCCGCCGCCTCAAACACGGGCACAGTGTTTGCCCTAAACCTGAATCCACTGCATTGCTGGACATCACATCATCCACGTGTCAGTCCGTCCCATATATCTGGAGCACAGCCACAATGCAGCTGTTGTCTGGACAGAATGTCCCAGTGAATCCGGCATGGCTGCACTTTTTATTTATGACGCGACCACGCGGCAGACACAGAAACCGGCTGCATTGGAACATGTGCACCTGCGGTGATCTTAACGGCATCAGGTGTTTCGCTAAAGAGGAGACAAGGCAACGTGTCGGCATTCTCAAACTGCCGACAGAATGATTAAGACAAATTCTATATACGCATAGTACAGAAAAAATATCCAGAGTCTGAAATCCCGACAGCCGCCATCCCAAACGTATGTATGCCGGGGAGGGTCAGGCTGCGGCGGGGAGGGTTAGGCTTCAAGAAGAGAGGCTAAGGGTTTGGCTGCGGTAAAAGGTTAGCGTTAGGAGGGCGTAACATACTTACCCGCCCAGGTGATGGAATTCGGTCATGTGACCACTGTCATTCTAAACGTCGGTCTCCCGTACCCAAATCGTATAACGGTATCACAAACTATGGAGTCTATGTGCTAAGCCTTGGAGAAAGATAAAGTATCAACCAACCCGCTCCTTACACTTCTTTGTCAAACATAACCTGTAACATGGCAGTTAGGAGCTGATTGGCTGCTACTTTATCTCTCTCCACTGTATCTCTCTCTCCAGTACATAGACCCTCTGTCGACTCCACAGCAATGGATGATTGCGGACATAGAAATGGTTCTGTTTCACCAATGTACTGTACTGAGTCCGCATGCTACCTCCTCTCTGAAACAGAAGTACAGCTCCCCACTTCTGCGTGGAACCACAAGTCTCAGCCAGCCTTCTTGGCAGTCTCTGAGTCACGCTGCTCGTTGGCGTCTCTCATCGGCTACCACCGTTCCCCCTCCAGCTGCTCTTTTACTTTTAAATCAACTTTATGCGAAATGACGCTGCGCGCTTCTATGCCCTTTTTTAAAAATGGCCTAATCGGAGTAGGATCTGACAGGCCACAAAATGGCTGCCATCAGAATGCCCTGGAAAGTGATGGCTTCAGAAAGTAGCATATTACGTGTTGGTGGGACGGGTCTGTAAGTCATACCTCACAACGTCAGGGAATCACGGTGCAGCCATCTTCTCTGGGCCTCAATGCCTTGTGTGGGCCCACGTCTGCAAGGTTACAGCAGCAGCAGCAGCAGCAGCAGCAGCACCTGAAGTGCACAGGAATCTGTCTGCAACACTAATGCTAATTACAGACACTTGCCCGAGTCCTCGGTGTGTTCCTGGCTCCCAGCAACCCCCCCTCCCCAGCCACGGCCTGGACTCTGTGCAAAGCTGCCCACAGTGAGACAGCCTCCAGTCACAAGCAGACCAGCGCTGTCTCGAAGGCACGTAGAAAAGGAGCAAATGTGAGGCTGGTCTCTGCCTACGGCCACACCACCCTGAACACGCCCGATCTCGTCTGATCTCGGAAGCTAAGCAGGGTCAGGCCTGGTTAGTACTTGGATGGGAGACCGCCTGGGAATACCAGGTGCTGTAGGCTTTTGCTTTTCTAGCCTGCAACCAGCAGGAGGCGCTCACGCCAGCTTACTTTTTTTCTTCTTCTTCTTCACTTGATCACATTTTTCTTTCTTTCTGTCTTTTCTTCTTTCCTTCTTTCTTTCCTCCACTACACCAGCAGGTAGCAGCACCTGGGGTTGCCGACGCAGTCAAATGGCAGCACATGCCGCACAGGGATTTCCTGCAGCAACACAGAGTGCAGTAAAAGCGTCGCCCAGCACACAGGTTATTCCGCCGCCTCAAACACGGGCAAAGTGTTTGCCCTAAACCTGAATCCACTGCATTGCTGGACATCACATCATCCACGTGTCAGTCCGTCCCATATATCTGGAGCACAGCCACAATGCAGCTGTTGTCTGGACAGAATGTCCCAGTGAATCCGGCATGGCTGCACTTTTTATTTATGACGCGACCACGCGGCAGACACAGAAACCGGCTGCATTGGAACATGTGCACCTGCGGTGATCTTAACGGCATCAGGTGTTTCGCTAAAGAGGAGACAAGGCAACGTGTCGGCATTCTCAAACTGCCGACAGAATGATTAAGACAAATTCTATATACGCATAGTACAGAAAAAATATCCAGAGTCTGAAATCCCGACAGCCGCCATCCCAAACGTATGTATGCCGGGGAGGGTCAGGCTGCGGCGGGGAGGGTTAGGCTTCAAGAAGAGAGGCTAAGGGTTTGGCTGCGGTAAAAGGTTAGCGTTAGGAGGGCGTAACATACTTACCCGCCCAGGTGATGGAATTCGGTCATGTGACCACTGTCATTCTAAACGTCGGTCTCCCGTACCCAAATCGTATAACGGTATCACAAACTATGGAGTCTATGTGCTAAGCCTTGGAGAAAGATAAAGTATCAACCAACCCGCTCCTTACACTTCTTTGTCAAACATAACCTGTAACATGGCAGTTAGGAGCTGATTGGCTGCTACTTTATCTCTCTCCACTGTATCTCTCTCTCCAGTACATAGACCCTCTGTCGACTCCACAGCAATGGATGATTGCGGACATAGAAATGGTTCTGTTTCACCAATGTACTGTACTGAGTCCGCATGCTACCTCCTCTCTGAAACAGAAGTACAGCTCCCCACTTCTGCGTGGAACCACAAGTCTCAGCCAGCCTTCTTGGCAGTCTCTGAGTCACGCTGCTCGTTGGCGTCTCTCATCGGCTACCACCGTTCCCCCTCCAGCTGCTCTTTTACTTTTAAATCAACTTTATGCGAAATGACGCTGCGCGCTTCTATGCCCTTTTTTAAAAATGGCCTAATCGGAGTAGGATCTGACAGGCCACAAAATGGCTGCCATCAGAATGCCCTGGAAAGTGATGGCTTCAGAAAGTAGCATATTACGTGTTGGTGGGACGGGTCTGTAAGTCATACCTCACAACGTCAGGGAATCACGGTGCAGCCATCTTCTCTGGGCCTCAATGCCTTGTGTGGGCCCACGTCTGCAAGGTTACAGCAGCAGCAGCAGCAGCAGCACCTGAAGTGCACAGGAATCTGTCTGCAACACTAATGCTAATTACAGACACTTGCCCGAGTCCTCGGTGTGTTCCTGGCTCCCAGCAACCCCCCCTCCCCAGCCACGGCCTGGACTCTGTGCAAAGCTGCCCACAGTGAGACAGCCTCCAGTCACAAGCAGACCAGCGCTGTCTCGAAGGCACGTAGAAAAGGAGCAAATGTGAGGCTGGTCTCTGCCTACGGCCACACCACCCTGAACACGCCCGATCTCGTCTGATCTCGGAAGCTAAGCAGGGTCAGGCCTGGTTAGTACTTGGATGGGAGACCGCCTGGGAATACCAGGTGCTGTAGGCTTTTGCTTTTCTAGCCTGCAACCAGCAGGAGGCGCTCACGCCAGCTTACTTTTTTTCTTCTTCTTCTTCACTTGATCACATTTTTCTTTCTTTCTGTCTTTTCTTCTTTCCTTCTTTCTTTCCTCCACTACACCAGCAGGTAGCAGCACCTGGGGTTGCTGACGCAGTCAAATGGCAGCACATGCCGCACAGGGATTTCCTGCAGCAACACAGAGTGCAGTAAAAGCGTCGCCCAGCACACAGGTTATTCCGCCGCCTCAAACACGGGCAAAGTGTTTGCCCTAAACCTGAATCCACTGCATTGCTGGACATCACATCATCCACGTGTCAGTCCGTCCCATATATCTGGAGCACAGCCACAATGCAGCTGTTGTCTGGACGGAATGTCCCAGTGAATCCGGCATGGCTGCACTTTTTATTTATGACGCGACCACGCGGCAGACACAGAAACCGGCTGCATTGGAACATGTGCACCTGCGGTGATCGTAACGGCATCAGGTGTTTCGCTAAAGAGGAGACAAGGCAACGTGTCGGCATTCTCAAACTGCCGACAGAATGATTAAGACAAATTCTATATACGCATAGTACAGAAAAAATATCCAGAGTCTGAAATCCCGACAGCTGCCATCCCAAACGTATGTATGCCGGGGAGGGTCAGGCTGCGGCGGGGAGGGTTAGGCTTCAAGAAGAGAGGCTAAGGGTTTGGCTGCGGTAAAAGGTTAGCGTTAGGAGGGCGTAACATACTTACCCGCCCAGGTGATGGAATTCGGTCATGTGACCACTGTCATTCTAAACGTCGGTCTCCCGTACCCAAATCGTATAACGGTATCACAAACTATGGAGTCTATGTGCTAAGCCTTGGAGAAAGATAAAGTATCAACCAACCCGCTCCTTACACTTCTTTGTCAAACATAACCTGTAACATGGCAGTTAGGAGCTGATTGGCTGCTACTTTATCTCTCTCCACTGTATCTCTCTCTCCAGTACATAGACCCTCTGTCGACTCCACAGCAATGGATGATTGCGGACATAGAAATGGTTCTGTTTCACCAATGTACTGTACTGAGTCCGCATGCTACCTCCTCTCTGAAACAGAAGTACAGCTCCCCACTTCTGCGTGGAACCACAAGTCTCAGCCAGCCTTCTTGGCAGTCTCTGAGTCACGCTGCTCGTTGGCGTCTCTCATCGGCTACCACCGTTCCCCCTCCAGCTGCTCTTTTACTTTTAAATCAACTTTATGCGAAATGACGCTGCGCGCTTCTATGCCCTTTTTTAAAAATGGCCTAATCGGAGTAGGATCTGACAGGCCACAAAATGGCTGCCATCAGAATGCCCTGGAAAGTGATGGCTTCAGAAAGTAGCATATTACGTGTTGGTGGGACGGGTCTGTAAGTCATACCTCACAACGTCAGGGAATCACGGTGCAGCCATCTTCTCTGGGCCTCAATGCCTTGTGTGGGCCCACGTCTGCAAGGTTACAGCAGCAGCAGCAGCAGCAGCAGCAGCACCTGAAGTGCACAGGAATCTGTCTGCAACACTAATGCTAATTACAGACACTTGCCCGAGTCCTCGGTGTGTTCCTGGCTCCCAGCAACCCCCCCTCCCCAGCCACGGCCTGGACTCTGTGCAAAGCTGCCCACAGTGAGACAGCCTCCAGTCACAAGCAGACCAGCGCTGTCTCGAAGGCACGTAGAAAAGGAGCAAATGTGAGGCTGGTCTCTGCCTACGGCCACACCACCCTGAACACGCCCGATCTCGTCTGATCTCGGAAGCTAAGCAGGGTCAGGCCTGGTTAGTACTTGGATGGGAGACCGCCTGGGAATACCAGGTGCTGTAGGCTTTTGCTTTTCTAGCCTGCAACCAGCAGGAGGCGCTCACGCCAGCTTACTTTTTTTCTTCTTCTTCTTCACTTGATCACATTTTTCTTTCTTTCTGTCTTTTCTTCTTTCCTTCTTTCTTTCCTCCACTACACCAGCAGGTAGCAGCACCTGGGGTTGCCGACGCAGTCAAATGGCAGCACTTGCCGCACAGGGATTTCCTGCAGCAACACAGAGTGCAGTAAAAGCGTCGCCCAGCACACAGGTTATTCCGCCGCCTCAAACACGGGCAAAGTGTTTGCCCTAAACCTGAATCCACTGCATTGCTGGACATCACATCATCCACGTGTCAGTCCGTCCCATATATCTGGAGCACAGCCACAATGCAGCTGTTGTCTGGACGGAATGTCCCAGTGAATCCGGCATGGCTGCACTTTTTATTTATGACGCGACCACGCGGCAGACACAGAAACCGGCTGCATTGGAACATGTGCACCTGCGGTGATCGTAACGGCATCAGGTGTTTCGCTAAAGAGGAGACAAGGCAACGTGTCGGCATTCTCAAACTGCCGACAGAATGATTAAGACAAATTCTATATACGCATAGTACAGAAAAAATATCCAGAGTCTGAAATCCCAACAGCCGCCATCCCAAACGTATGTATGCCGGGGAGGGTCAGGCTGCGGCGGGGAGGGTTAGGCTTCAAGAAGAGAGGCTAAGGGTTTGGCTGCGGTAAAAGGTTAGCGTTAGGAGGGTGTAACATACTTACCCGCCCAGGTGATGGAATTCGGTCATGTGACCACTGTCATTCTAAACGTCGGTCTCCCGTACCCAAATCGTATAACGGTATCACACACTATGGAGTCTATGTGCTAAGCCTTGGAGAAAGATAAAGTATCAACCAACCCGCTCCTTACACTTCTTTGTCAAACATAACCTGTAACATGGCAGTTAGGAGCTGATTGGCTGCTCCTTTATCTCTCTCCACTGTATCTCTCTCTCCAGTACATAGACCCTCTGTCGACTCCACAGCAATGGATGATTGCGGACATAGAAATGGTTCTGTTTCACCAATGTACTGTACTGAGTCCGCATGCTACCTCCTCTCTGAAACAGAAGTACAGCTCCCCACTTCTGCGTGGAACCACAAGTCTCAGCCAGCCTTCTTGGTAGTCTCTGAGTCACGCTGCTCGTTGGCGTCTCTCATCGGCTACCACCGTTCCCCTCCAGCTGCTCTTTTACTTTTAAATCAACTTTATGCGAAATGACGCTGCGCGCTTCTATGCCCTTTTTTAAAAATGGCCTAATCGGAGTAGGATCTGACAGGCCACAAAATGGCTGCCATCAGAATGCCCTGGAAAGTGATGGCTTCAGGAAGTAGCATATTACGTGTTGGTGGGACGGGTCTGTAAGTCATACCTCACAACGTCAGGGAATCACGGTGCAGCCATCTTCTCTGGGCCTCAATGCCTTGTGTGGGCCCACGTCTGCAAGGTTACAGCAGCAGCAGCAGCAGCAGCAGCACCTGAAGTGCACAGGAATCTGTCTGCAACACTAATGCTAATTACAGACACTTGCCCGAGTCCTCGGTGTGTTCCTGGCTCCCAGCAACCCCCCCTCCCCAGCCACGGCCTGGACTCTGTGCAAAGCTGCCCACAGTGAGACAGCCTCCAGTCACAAGCAGACCAGCGCTGTCCCGAAGGCACGTAGAAAAGGAGCAAATGTGAGGCTGGTCTCTGCCTACGGCCACACCACCCTGAACACGCCCGATCTCGTCTGATCTCGGAAGCTAAGCAGGGTCAGGCCTGGTTAGTACTTGGATGGGAGACCGCCTGGGAATACCAGGTGCTGTAGGCTTTTGCTTTTCTAGCCTGCAACCAGCAGGAGGCGCTCACGCCAGCTTACTTTTCTTCTTCTTCTTCACTTGATCACATTTTTCTTTCTTTCTGTCTTTTCTTCTTTCCTTCTTTCTTTCCTCCACTACACCAGCAGGTAGCAGCACCTGGGGTTGCCGACGCAGTCAAATGGCAGCACATACCGCACAGGGATTTCCTGCAGCAACACAGAGTGCAGTAAAAGCGTCGCCCAGCACACAGGTTATTCCGCCGCCTCAAACACGGGCAAAGTGTTTGCCCTAAACCTGAATCCACTGCATTGCTGGACATCACATCATCCACGTGTCAGTCCGTCCCATATATCTGGAGCACAGCCACAATGCAGCTGTTGTCTGGACAGAATGTCCCAGTGAATCCGGCATGGCTGCACTTTTTATTTATGACGCGACCACGCGGCAGACACAGAAACCGGCTGCATTGGAACATGTGCACCTGCGGTGATCTTAACGGCATCAGGTGTTTCGCTAAAGAGGAGACAAGGCAACGTGTCGGCATTCTCAAACTGCCGACAGAATGATTAAGACAAATTCTATATACGCATAGTACAGAAAAAATATCCAGAGTCTGAAATCCCGACAGCCGCCATCCCAAACGTATGTATGCCGGGGAGGGTCAGGCTGCGGCGGGGAGGGTTAGGCTTCAAGAAGAGAGGCTAAGGGTTTGGCTGCGGTAAAAGGTTAGCGTTAGGAGGGCGTAACATACTTACCCGCCCAGGTGATGGAATTCGGTCATGTGACCACTGTCATTCTAAACGTCAGTCTCCCGTACCCAAATCGTATAACGGTATCACAAACTATGGAGTCTATGTGCTAAGCCTTGGAGAAAGATAAAGTATCAACCAACCCGCTCCTTACACTTCTTTGTCAAACATAACCTGTAACATGGCAGTTAGGAGCTGATTGGCTGCTACTTTATCTCTCTCCACTGTATCTCTCTCTCCAGTACATAGACCCTCTGTCGACTCCACAGCAATGGATGATTGCAGACATAGAAATGGTTCTGTTTCACCAATGTACTGTACTGAGTCCGCATGCTACCTCCTCTCTGAAACAGAAGTACAGCTCCCCACTTCTGCGTGGAACCACAAGTCTCAGCCAGCCTTCTTGGCAGTCTCTGAGTCACGCTGCTCGTTGGCGTCTCTCATCGGCTACCACCGTTCCCCCTCCAGCTGCTCTTTTACTTTTAAATCAACTTTATGCGAAATGACGCTGCGCGCTTCTATGCCCTTTTTTAAAAATGGCCTAATCGGAGTAGGATCTGACAGGCCACAAAATGGCTGCCATCAGAATGCCCTGGAAAGTGATGGCTTCAGAAAGTAGCATATTACGTGTTGGTGGGACGGGTCTGTAAGTCATACCTCACAACGTCAGGTAATCACGGTGCAGCCATCTTCTCTGGGCCTCAATGCCTTGTGTGGGCCCACGTCTGCAAGGTTACAGCAGCAGCAGCAGCAGCAGCAGCAGCACCTGAAGTGCACAGGAATCTGTCTGCAACACTAATGCTAATTACAGACACTTGCCCGAGTCCTCGGTGTGTTCCTGGCTCCCAGCAACCCCCCCTCCCCAGCCACGGCCTGGACTCTGTGCAAAGCTGCCCACAGTGAGACAGCCTCCAGTCACAAGCAGACCAGCGCTGTCTCGAAGGCACGTAGAAAAGAAGCAAATGTGAGGCTGGTCTCTGCCTACGGCCACACCACCCTGAACACGCCCGATCTCGTCTGATCTCGGAAGCTAAGCAGGGTCAGGCCTGGTTAGTACTTGGATGGGAGACCGCCTGGGAATACCAGGTGCTGTAGGCTTTTGCTTTTCTAGCCTGCAACCAGCAGGAGGCGCTCACGCCAGCTTACTTTTTTTCTTCTTCTTCTTCACTTGATCACATTTTTCTTTCTTTCTGTCTTTTCTTCTTTCCTTCTTTCTTTCCTCCACTACACCAGCAGGTAGCAGCACCTGGGGTTGCCGACGCAGTCAAATGGCAGCACATGCCGCACAGGGATTTCCTGCAGCAACACAGAGTGCAGTAAAAGCGTCGCCCAGCACACAGGTTATTCCGCCGCCTCAAACACGGGCAAAGTGTTTGCCCTAAACCTGAATCCACTGCATTGCTGGACATCACATCATCCACGTGTCAGTCCGTCCCATATATCTGGAGCACAGCCACAATGCAGCTGTTGTCTGGACGGAATGTCCCAGTGAATCCGGCATGGCTGCACTTTTTATTTATGACGCGACCACGCGGCAGACACAGAAACCGGCTGCATTGGAACATGTGCACCTGCGGTGATCTTAACGGCATCAGGTGTTTCGCTAAAGAGGAGACAAGGCAACGTGTCGGCATTCTCAAACTGCCGACAGAATGATTAAGACAAATTCTATATACGCATAGTACAGAAAAAATATCCAGAGTCTGAAATCCCGACAGCCGCCATCCCAAACGTATGTATGCCGGGGAGGGTCAGGCTGCGGCGGGGAGGGTTAGGCTTCAAGAAGAGAGGCTAAGGGTTTGGCTGCGGTAAAAGGTTAGCGTTAGGAGGGCGTAACATACTTACCCGCCCAGGTGATGGAATTCGGTCATGTGACCACTGTCATTCTAAACGTCGGTCTCCCGTACCCAAATCGTATAACGGTATCACAAACTATGGAGTCTATGTGCTAAGCCTTGGAGAAAGATAAAGTATCAACCAACCCGCTCCTTACACTTCTTTGTCAAACATAACCTGTAACATGGCAGTTAGGAGCTGATTGGCTGCTACTTTATCTCTCTCCACTGTATCTCTCTCTCCAGTACATAGACCCTCTGTCGACTCCACAGCAATGGATGATTGCGGACATAGAAATGGTTCTGTTTCACCAATGTACTGTACTGAGTCCGCATGCTACCTCCTCTCTGAAACAGAAGTACAGCTCCCCACTTCTGCGTGGAACCACAAGTCTCAGCCAGCCTTCTTGGCAGTCTCTGAGTCACGCTGCTCGTTGGCGTCTCTCATCGGCTACCACCGTTCCCCCTCCAGCTGCTCTTTTACTTTTAAATCAACTTTATGCGAAATGACGCTGCGCGCTTCTATGCCCTTTTTTAAAAATGGCCTAATCGGAGTAGGATCTGACAGGCCACAAAATGGCTGCCATCAGAATGCCCTGGAAAGTGATGGCTTCAGAAAGTAGCATATTACGTGTTGGTGGGACGGGTCTGTAAGTCATACCTCACAACGTCAGGGAATCACGGTGCAGCCATCTTCTCTGGGCCTCAATGCCTTGTGTGGGCCCACGTCTGCAAGGTTACAGCAGCAGCAGCAGCAGCAGCAGCAGCACCTGAAGTGCACAGGAATCTGTCTGCAACACTAATGCTAATTACAGACACTTGCCCGAGTCCTCGGTGTGTTCCTGGCTCCCAGCAACCCCCCCTCCCCAGCCACGGCCTGGACTCTGTGCAAAGCTGCCCACAGTGAGACAGCCTCCAGTCACAAGCAGACCAGCGCTGTCTCGAAGGCACGTAGAAAAGGAGCAAATGTGAGGCTGGTCTCTGCCTACGGCCACACTACCCTGAACACGCCCGATCTCGTCTGATCTCGGAAGCTAAGCAGGGTCAGGCCTGGTTAGTACTTGGATGGGAGACCGCCTGGGAATACCAGGTGCTGTAGGCTTTTGCTTTTCTAGCCTGCAACCAGCAGGAGGCGCTCACGCCAGCTTACTTTTTTTCTTCTTCTTCTTCACTTGATCACATTTTTCTTTCTTTCTGTCTTTTCTTCTTTCCTTCTTTCTTTCCTCCACTACACCAGCAGGTAGCAGCACCTGGGGTTGCCGACGCAGTCAAATGGCAGCACATGCCGCACAGGGATTTCCTGCAGCAACACAGAGTGCAGTAAAAGCGTCGCCCAGCACACAGGTTATTCCGCCGCCTCAAACACGGGCACAGTGTTTGCCCTAAACCTGAATCCACTGCATTGCTGGACATCACATCATCCACGTGTCAGTCCGTCCCATATATCTGGAGCACAGCCACAATGCAGCTGTTGTCTGGACAGAATGTCCCAGTGAATCCGGCATGGCTGCACTTTTTATTTATGACGCGACCACGCGGCAGACACAGAAACCGGCTGCATTGGAACATGTGCACCTGCGGTGATCTTAACGGCATCAGGTGTTTCGCTAAAGAGGAGACAAGGCAACGTGTCGGCATTCTCAAACTGCCGACAGAATGATTAAGACAAATTCTATATACGCATAGTACAGAAAAAATATCCAGAGTCTGAAATCCCGACAGCCGCCATCCCAAACGTATGTATGCCGGGGAGGGTCAGGCTGCGGCGGGGAGGGTTAGGCTTCAAGAAGAGAGGCTAAGGGTTTGGCTGCGGTAAAAGGTTAGCGTTAGGAGGGCGTAACATACTTACCCGCCCAGGTGATGGAATTCGGTCATGTGACCACTGTCATTCTAAACGTCGGTCTCCCGTACCCAAATCGTATAACGGTATCACAAACTATGGAGTCTATGTGCTAAGCCTTGGAGAAAGATAAAGTATCAACCAACCCGCTCCTTACACTTCTTTGTCAAACATAACCTGTAACATGGCAGTTAGGAGCTGATTGGCTGCTACTTTATCTCTCTCCACTGTATCTCTCTCTCCAGTACATAGACCCTCTGTCGACTCCACAGCAATGGATGATTGCGGACATAGAAATGGTTCTGTTTCACCAATGTACTGTACTGAGTCCGCATGCTACCTCCTCTCTGAAACAGAAGTACAGCTCCCCACTTCTGCGTGGAACCACAAGTCTCAGCCAGCCTTCTTGGCAGTCTCTGAGTCACGCTGCTCGTTGGCGTCTCTCATCGGCTACCACCGTTCCCCCTCCAGCTGCTCTTTTACTTTTAAATCAACTTTATGCGAAATGACGCTGCGCGCTTCTATGCCCTTTTTTAAAAATGGCCTAATCGGAGTAGGATCTGACAGGCCACAAAATGGCTGCCATCAGAATGCCCTGGAAAGTGATGGCTTCAGAAAGTAGCATATTACGTGTTGGTGGGACGGGTCTGTAAGTCATACCTCACAACGTCAGGGAATCACGGTGCAGCCATCTTCTCTGGGCCTCAATGCCTTGTGTGGGCCCACGTCTGCAAGGTTACAGCAGCAGCAGCAGCAGCAGCAGCAGCACCTGAAGTGCACAGGAATCTGTCTGCAACACTAATGCTAATTACAGACACTTGCCCGAGTCCTCGGTGTGTTCCTGGCTCCCAGCAACCCCCCCTCCCCAGCCACGGCCTGGACTCTGTGCAAAGCTGCCCACAGTGAGACAGCCTCCAGTCACAAGCAGACCAGCGCTGTCTCGAAGGCACGTAGAAAAGGAGCAAATGTGAGGCTGGTCTCTGCCTACGGCCACACTACCCTGAACACGCCCGATCTCGTCTGATCTCGGAAGCTAAGCAGGGTCAGGCCTGGTTAGTACTTGGATGGGAGACCGCCTGGGAATACCAGGTGCTGTAGGCTTTTGCTTTTCTAGCCTGCAACCAGCAGGAGGCGCTCACGCCAGCTTACTTTTTTTCTTCTTCTTCTTCACTTGATCACATTTTTCTTTCTTTCTGTCTTTTCTTCTTTCCTTCTTTCTTTCCTCCACTACACCAGCAGGTAGCAGCACCTGGGGTTGCCGACGCAGTCAAATGGCAGCACATGCCGCACAGGGATTTCCTGCAGCAACACAGAGTGCAGTAAAAGCGTCGCCCAGCACACAGGTTATTCCGCCGCCTCAAACACGGGCACAGTGTTTGCCCTAAACCTGAATCCACTGCATTGCTGGACATCACATCATCCACGTGTCAGTCCGTCCCATATATCTGGAGCACAGCCACAATGCAGCTGTTGTCTGGACAGAATGTCCCAGTGAATCCGGCATGGCTGCACTTTTTATTTATGACGCGACCACGCGGCAGACACAGAAACCGGCTGCATTGGAACATGTGCACCTGCGGTGATCTTAACGGCATCAGGTGTTTCGCTAAAGAGGAGACAAGGCAACGTGTCGGCATTCTCAAACTGCCGACAGAATGATTAAGACAAATTCTATATACGCATAGTACAGAAAAAATATCCAGAGTCTGAAATCCCGACAGCCGCCATCCCAAACGTATGTATGCCGGGGAGGGTCAGGCTGCGGCGGGGAGGGTTAGGCTTCAAGAAGAGAGGCTAAGGGTTTGGCTGCGGTAAAAGGTTAGCGTTAGGAGGGCGTAACATACTTACCCGCCCAGGTGATGGAATTCGGTCATGTGACCACTGTCATTCTAAACGTCGGTCTCCCGTACCCAAATCGTATAACGGTATCACAAACTATGGAGTCTATGTGCTAAGCCTTGGAGAAAGATAAAGTATCAACCAACCCGCTCCTTACACTTCTTTGTCAAACATAACCTGTAACATGGCAGTTAGGAGCTGATTGGCTGCTACTTTATCTCTCTCCACTGTATCTCTCTCTCCAGTACATAGACCCTCTGTCGACTCCACAGCAATGGATGATTGCGGACATAGAAATGGTTCTGTTTCACCAATGTACTGTACTGAGTCCGCATGCTACCTCCTCTCTGAAACAGAAGTACAGCTCCCCACTTCTGCGTGGAACCACAAGTCTCAGCCAGCCTTCTTGGCAGTCTCTGAGTCACGCTGCTCGTTGGCGTCTCTCATCGGCTACCACCGTTCCCCCTCCAGCTGCTCTTTTACTTTTAAATCAACTTTATGCGAAATGACGCTGCGCGCTTCTATGCCCTTTTTTAAAAATGGCCTAATCGGAGTAGGATCTGACAGGCCACAAAATGGCTGCCATCAGAATGCCCTGGAAAGTGATGGCTTCAGAAAGTAGCATATTACGTGTTGGTGGGACGGGTCTGTAAGTCATACCTCACAACGTCAGGGAATCACGGTGCAGCCATCTTCTCTGGGCCTCAATGCCTTGTGTGGGCCCACGTCTGCAAGGTTACAGCAGCAGCAGCAGCAGCAGCAGCAGCACCTGAAGTGCACAGGAATCTGTCTGCAACACTAATGCTAATTACAGACACTTGCCCGAGTCCTCGGTGTGTTCCTGGCTCCCAGCAACCCCCCCTCCCCAGCCACGGCCTGGACTCTGTGCAAAGCTGCCCACAGTGAGACAGCCTCCAGTCACAAGCAGACCAGCGCTGTCTCGAAGGCACGTAGAAAAGGAGCAAATGTGAGGCTGGTCTCTGCCTACGGCCACACTACCCTGAACACGCCCGATCTCGTCTGATCTCGGAAGCTAAGCAGGGTCAGGCCTGGTTAGTACTTGGATGGGAGACCGCCTGGGAATACCAGGTGCTGTAGGCTTTTGCTTTTCTAGCCTGCAACCAGCAGGAGGCGCTCACGCCAGCTTACTTTTTTTCTTCTTCTTCTTCACTTGATCACATTTTTCTTTCTTTCTGTCTTTTCTTCTTTCCTTCTTTCTTTCCTCCACTACACCAGCAGGTAGCAGCACCTGGGGTTGCCGACGCAGTCAAATGGCAGCACATGCCGCACAGGGATTTCCTGCAGCAACACAGAGTGCAGTAAAAGCGTCGCCCAGCACACAGGTTATTCCGCCGCCTCAAACACGGGCAAAGTGTTTGCCCTAAACCTGAATCCACTGCATTGCTGGACATCACATCATCCACGTGTCAGTCCGTCCCATATATCTGGAGCACAGCCACAATGCAGCTGTTGTCTGGACAGAATGTCCCAGTGAATCCGGCATGGCTGCACTTTTTATTTATGACGCGACCACGCGGCAGACACAGAAACCGGCTGCATTGGAACATGTGCACCTGCGGTGATCTTAACGGCATCAGGTGTTTCGCTAAAGAGGAGACAAGGCAACGTGTCGGCATTCTCAAACTGCCGACAGAATGATTAAGACAAATTCTATATACGCATAGTACAGAAAAAATATCCAGAGTCTGAAATCCCGACAGCCGCCATCCCAAACGTATGTATGCCGGGGAGGGTCAGGCTGCGGCGGGGAGGGTTAGGCTTCAAGAAGAGAGGCTAAGGGTTTGGCTGCGGTAAAAGGTTAGCGTTAGGAGGGCGTAACATACTTACCCGCCCAGGTGATGGAATTCGGTCATGTGACCACTGTCATTCTAAACGTCGGTCTCCCGTACCCAAATCGTATAACGGTATCACAAACTATGGAGTCTATGTGCTAAGCCTTGGAGAAAGATAAAGTATCAACCAACCCGCTCCTTACACTTCTTTGTCAAACATAACCTGTAACATGGCAGTTAGGAGCTGATTGGCTGCTACTTTATCTCTCTCCACTGTATCTCTCTCTCCAGTACATAGACCCTCTGTCGACTCCACAGCAATGGATGATTGCGGACATAGAAATGGTTCTGTTTCACCAATGTACTGTACTGAGTCCGCATGCTACCTCCTCTCTGAAACAGAAGTACAGCTCCCCACTTCTGCGTGGAACCACAAGTCTCAGCCAGCCTTCTTGGCAGTCTCTGAGTCACGCTGCTCGTTGGCGTCTCTCATCGGCTACCACCGTTCCCCCTCCAGCTGCTCTTTTACTTTTAAATCAACTTTATGCGAAATGACGCTGCGCGCTTCTATGCCCTTTTTTAAAAATGGCCTAATCGGAGTAGGATCTGACAGGCCACAAAATGGCTGCCATCAGAATGCCCTGGAAAGTGATGGCTTCAGAAAGTAGCATATTACGTGTTGGTGGGACGGGTCTGTAAGTCATACCTCACAACGTCAGGGAATCACGGTGCAGCCATCTTCTCTGGGCCTCAATGCCTTGTGTGGGCCCACGTCTGCAAGGTTACAGCAGCAGCAGCAGCAGCAGCACCTGAAGTGCACAGGAATCTGTCTGCAACACTAATGCTAATTACAGACACTTGCCCGAGTCCTCGGTGTGTTCCTGGCTCCCAGCAACCCCCCCTCCCCAGCCACGGCCTGGACTCTGTGCAAAGCTGCCCACAGTGAGACAGCCTCCAGTCACAAGCAGACCAGCGCTGTCTCGAAGGCACGTAGAAAAGGAGCAAATGTGAGGCTGGTCTCTGCCTACGGCCACACCACCCTGAACACGCCCGATCTCGTCTGATCTCGGAAGCTAAGCAGGGTCAGGCCTGGTTAGTACTTGGATGGGAGACCGCCTGGGAATACCAGGTGCTGTAGGCTTTTGCTTTTCTAGCCTGCAACCAGCAGGAGGCGCTCACGCCAGCTTACTTTTTTTCTTCTTCTTCTTCACTTGATCACATTTTTCTTTCTTTCTGTCTTTTCTTCTTTCCTTCTTTCTTTCCTCCACTACACCAGCAGGTAGCAGCACCTGGGGTTGCTGACGCAGTCAAATGGCAGCACATGCCGCACAGGGATTTCCTGCAGCAACACAGAGTGCAGTAAAAGCGTCGCCCAGCACACAGGTTATTCCGCCGCCTCAAACACGGGCAAAGTGTTTGCCCTAAACCTGAATCCACTGCATTGCTGGACATCACATCATCCACGTGTCAGTCCGTCCCATATATCTGGAGCACAGCCACAATGCAGCTGTTGTCTGGACGGAATGTCCCAGTGAATCCGGCATGGCTGCACTTTTTATTTATGACGCGACCACGCGGCAGACACAGAAACCGGCTGCATTGGAACATGTGCACCTGCGGTGATCGTAACGGCATCAGGTGTTTCGCTAAAGAGGAGACAAGGCAACGTGTCGGCATTCTCAAACTGCCGACAGAATGATTAAGACAAATTCTATATACGCATAGTACAGAAAAAATATCCAGAGTCTGAAATCCCGACAGCTGCCATCCCAAACGTATGTATGCCGGGGAGGGTCAGGCTGCGGCGGGGAGGGTTAGGCTTCAAGAAGAGAGGCTAAGGGTTTGGCTGCGGTAAAAGGTTAGCGTTAGGAGGGCGTAACATACTTACCCGCCCAGGTGATGGAATTCGGTCATGTGACCACTGTCATTCTAAACGTCGGTCTCCCGTACCCAAATCGTATAACGGTATCACAAACTATGGAGTCTATGTGCTAAGCCTTGGAGAAAGATAAAGTATCAACCAACCCGCTCCTTACACTTCTTTGTCAAACATAACCTGTAACATGGCAGTTAGGAGCTGATTGGCTGCTACTTTATCTCTCTCCACTGTATCTCTCTCTCCAGTACATAGACCCTCTGTCGACTCCACAGCAATGGATGATTGCGGACATAGAAATGGTTCTGTTTCACCAATGTACTGTACTGAGTCCGCATGCTACCTCCTCTCTGAAACAGAAGTACAGCTCCCCACTTCTGCGTGGAACCACAAGTCTCAGCCAGCCTTCTTGGCAGTCTCTGAGTCACGCTGCTCGTTGGCGTCTCTCATCGGCTACCACCGTTCCCCCTCCAGCTGCTCTTTTACTTTTAAATCAACTTTATGCGAAATGACGCTGCGCGCTTCTATGCCCTTTTTTAAAAATGGCCTAATCGGAGTAGGATCTGACAGGCCACAAAATGGCTGCCATCAGAATGCCCTGGAAAGTGATGGCTTCAGAAAGTAGCATATTACGTGTTGGTGGGACGGGTCTGTAAGTCATACCTCACAACGTCAGGGAATCACGGTGCAGCCATCTTCTCTGGGCCTCAATGCCTTGTGTGGGCCCACGTCTGCAAGGTTACAGCAGCAGCAGCAGCAGCAGCAGCAGCACCTGAAGTGCACAGGAATCTGTCTGCAACACTAATGCTAATTACAGACACTTGCCCGAGTCCTCGGTGTGTTCCTGGCTCCCAGCAACCCCCCCTCCCCAGCCACGGCCTGGACTCTGTGCAAAGCTGCCCACAGTGAGACAGCCTCCAGTCACAAGCAGACCAGCGCTGTCTCGAAGGCACGTAGAAAAGGAGCAAATGTGAGGCTGGTCTCTGCCTACGGCCACACCACCCTGAACACGCCCGATCTCGTCTGATCTCGGAAGCTAAGCAGGGTCAGGCCTGGTTAGTACTTGGATGGGAGACCGCCTGGGAATACCAGGTGCTGTAGGCTTTTGCTTTTCTAGCCTGCAACCAGCAGGAGGCGCTCACGCCAGCTTACTTTTTTTCTTCTTCTTCTTCACTTGATCACATTTTTCTTTCTTTCTGTCTTTTCTTCTTTCCTTCTTTCTTTCCTCCACTACACCAGCAGGTAGCAGCACCTGGGGTTGCCGACGCAGTCAAATGGCAGCACTTGCCGCACAGGGATTTCCTGCAGCAACACAGAGTGCAGTAAAAGCGTCGCCCAGCACACAGGTTATTCCGCCGCCTCAAACACGGGCAAAGTGTTTGCCCTAAACCTGAATCCACTGCATTGCTGGACATCACATCATCCACGTGTCAGTCCGTCCCATATATCTGGAGCACAGCCACAATGCAGCTGTTGTCTGGACGGAATGTCCCAGTGAATCCGGCATGGCTGCACTTTTTATTTATGACGCGACCACGCGGCAGACACAGAAACCGGCTGCATTGGAACATGTGCACCTGCGGTGATCGTAACGGCATCAGGTGTTTCGCTAAAGAGGAGACAAGGCAACGTGTCGGCATTCTCAAACTGCCGACAGAATGATTAAGACAAATTCTATATACGCATAGTACAGAAAAAATATCCAGAGTCTGAAATCCCAACAGCCGCCATCCCAAACGTATGTATGCCGGGGAGGGTCAGGCTGCGGCGGGGAGGGTTAGGCTTCAAGAAGAGAGGCTAAGGGTTTGGCTGCGGTAAAAGGTTAGCGTTAGGAGGGTGTAACATACTTACCCGCCCAGGTGATGGAATTCGGTCATGTGACCACTGTCATTCTAAACGTCGGTCTCCCGTACCCAAATCGTATAACGGTATCACACACTATGGAGTCTATGTGCTAAGCCTTGGAGAAAGATAAAGTATCAACCAACCCGCTCCTTACACTTCTTTGTCAAACATAACCTGTAACATGGCAGTTAGGAGCTGATTGGCTGCTCCTTTATCTCTCTCCACTGTATCTCTCTCTCCAGTACATAGACCCTCTGTCGACTCCACAGCAATGGATGATTGCGGACATAGAAATGGTTCTGTTTCACCAATGTACTGTACTGAGTCCGCATGCTACCTCCTCTCTGAAACAGAAGTACAGCTCCCCACTTCTGCGTGGAACCACAAGTCTCAGCCAGCCTTCTTGGTAGTCTCTGAGTCACGCTGCTCGTTGGCGTCTCTCATCGGCTACCACCGTTCCCCTCCAGCTGCTCTTTTACTTTTAAATCAACTTTATGCGAAATGACGCTGCGCGCTTCTATGCCCTTTTTTAAAAATGGCCTAATCGGAGTAGGATCTGACAGGCCACAAAATGGCTGCCATCAGAATGCCCTGGAAAGTGATGGCTTCAGGAAGTAGCATATTACGTGTTGGTGGGACGGGTCTGTAAGTCATACCTCACAACGTCAGGGAATCACGGTGCAGCCATCTTCTCTGGGCCTCAATGCCTTGTGTGGGCCCACGTCTGCAAGGTTACAGCAGCAGCAGCAGCAGCAGCAGCACCTGAAGTGCACAGGAATCTGTCTGCAACACTAATGCTAATTACAGACACTTGCCCGAGTCCTCGGTGTGTTCCTGGCTCCCAGCAACCCCCCCTCCCCAGCCACGGCCTGGACTCTGTGCAAAGCTGCCCACAGTGAGACAGCCTCCAGTCACAAGCAGACCAGCGCTGTCCCGAAGGCACGTAGAAAAGGAGCAAATGTGAGGCTGGTCTCTGCCTACGGCCACACCACCCTGAACACGCCCGATCTCGTCTGATCTCGGAAGCTAAGCAGGGTCAGGCCTGGTTAGTACTTGGATGGGAGACCGCCTGGGAATACCAGGTGCTGTAGGCTTTTGCTTTTCTAGCCTGCAACCAGCAGGAGGCGCTCACGCCAGCTTACTTTTCTTCTTCTTCTTCACTTGATCACATTTTTCTTTCTTTCTGTCTTTTCTTCTTTCCTTCTTTCTTTCCTCCACTACACCAGCAGGTAGCAGCACCTGGGGTTGCCGACGCAGTCAAATGGCAGCACATACCGCACAGGGATTTCCTGCAGCAACACAGAGTGCAGTAAAAGCGTCGCCCAGCACACAGGTTATTCCGCCGCCTCAAACACGGGCAAAGTGTTTGCCCTAAACCTGAATCCACTGCATTGCTGGACATCACATCATCCACGTGTCAGTCCGTCCCATATATCTGGAGCACAGCCACAATGCAGCTGTTGTCTGGACAGAATGTCCCAGTGAATCCGGCATGGCTGCACTTTTTATTTATGACGCGACCACGCGGCAGACACAGAAACCGGCTGCATTGGAACATGTGCACCTGCGGTGATCTTAACGGCATCAGGTGTTTCGCTAAAGAGGAGACAAGGCAACGTGTCGGCATTCTCAAACTGCCGACAGAATGATTAAGACAAATTCTATATACGCATAGTACAGAAAAAATATCCAGAGTCTGAAATCCCGACAGCCGCCATCCCAAACGTATGTATGCCGGGGAGGGTCAGGCTGCGGCGGGGAGGGTTAGGCTTCAAGAAGAGAGGCTAAGGGTTTGGCTGCGGTAAAAGGTTAGCGTTAGGAGGGCGTAACATACTTACCCGCCCAGGTGATGGAATTCGGTCATGTGACCACTGTCATTCTAAACGTCAGTCTCCCGTACCCAAATCGTATAACGGTATCACAAACTATGGAGTCTATGTGCTAAGCCTTGGAGAAAGATAAAGTATCAACCAACCCGCTCCTTACACTTCTTTGTCAAACATAACCTGTAACATGGCAGTTAGGAGCTGATTGGCTGCTACTTTATCTCTCTCCACTGTATCTCTCTCTCCAGTACATAGACCCTCTGTCGACTCCACAGCAATGGATGATTGCAGACATAGAAATGGTTCTGTTTCACCAATGTACTGTACTGAGTCCGCATGCTACCTCCTCTCTGAAACAGAAGTACAGCTCCCCACTTCTGCGTGGAACCACAAGTCTCAGCCAGCCTTCTTGGCAGTCTCTGAGTCACGCTGCTCGTTGGCGTCTCTCATCGGCTACCACCGTTCCCCCTCCAGCTGCTCTTTTACTTTTAAATCAACTTTATGCGAAATGACGCTGCGCGCTTCTATGCCCTTTTTTAAAAATGGCCTAATCGGAGTAGGATCTGACAGGCCACAAAATGGCTGCCATCAGAATGCCCTGGAAAGTGATGGCTTCAGAAAGTAGCATATTACGTGTTGGTGGGACGGGTCTGTAAGTCATACCTCACAACGTCAGGTAATCACGGTGCAGCCATCTTCTCTGGGCCTCAATGCCTTGTGTGGGCCCACGTCTGCAAGGTAGCAGCAGCAGCAGCAGCAGCAGCACCTGAAGTGCACAGGAATCTGTCTGCAACACTAATGCTAATTACAGACACTTGCCCGAGTCCTCGGTGTGTTCCTGGCTCCCAGCAACCCCCCCTCCCCAGCCACGGCCTGGACTCTGTGCAAAGCTGCCCACAGTGAGACAGCCTCCAGTCACAAGCAGACCAGCGCTGTCTCGAAGGCACGTAGAAAAGAAGCAAATGTGAGGCTGGTCTCTGCCTACGGCCACACCACCCTGAACACGCCCGATCTCGTCTGATCTCGGAAGCTAAGCAGGGTCAGGCCTGGTTAGTACTTGGATGGGAGACCGCCTGGGAATACCAGGTGCTGTAGGCTTTTGCTTTTCTAGCCTGCAACCAGCAGGAGGCGCTCACGCCAGCTTACTTTTTTTCTTCTTCTTCTTCACTTGATCACATTTTTCTTTCTTTCTGTCTTTTCTTCTTTCCTTCTTTCTTTCCTCCACTACACCAGCAGGTAGCAGCACCTGGGGTTGCCGACGCAGTCAAATGGCAGCACATGCCGCACAGGGATTTCCTGCAGCAACACAGAGTGCAGTAAAAGCGTCGCCCAGCACACAGGTTATTCCGCCGCCTCAAACACGGGCAAAGTGTTTGCCCTAAACCTGAATCCACTGCATTGCTGGACATCACATCATCCACGTGTCAGTCCGTCCCATATATCTGGAGCACAGCCACAATGCAGCTGTTGTCTGGACGGAATGTCCCAGTGAATCCGGCATGGCTGCACTTTTTATTTATGACGCGACCACGCGGCAGACACAGAAACCGGCTGCATTGGAACATGTGCACCTGCGGTGATCTTAACGGCATCAGGTGTTTCGCTAAAGAGGAGACAAGGCAACGTGTCGGCATTCTCAAACTGCCGACAGAATGATTAAGACAAATTCTATATACGCATAGTACAGAAAAAATATCCAGAGTCTGAAATCCCGACAGCCGCCATCCCAAACGTATGTATGCCGGGGAGGGTCAGGCTGCGGCGGGGAGGGTTAGGCTTCAAGAAGAGAGGCTAAGGGTTTGGCTGCGGTAAAAGGTTAGCGTTAGGAGGGCGTAACATACTTACCCGCCCAGGTGATGGAATTCGGTCATGTGACCACTGTCATTCTAAACGTCGGTCTCCCGTACCCAAATCGTATAACGGTATCACAAACTATGGAGTCTATGTGCTAAGCCTTGGAGAAAGATAAAGTATCAACCAACCCGCTCCTTACACTTCTTTGTCAAACATAACCTGTAACATGGCAGTTAGGAGCTGATTGGCTGCTACTTTATCTCTCTCCACTGTATCTCTCTCTCCAGTACATAGACCCTCTGTCGACTCCACAGCAATGGATGATTGCGGACATAGAAATGGTTCTGTTTCACCAATGTACTGTACTGAGTCCGCATGCTACCTCCTCTCTGAAACAGAAGTACAGCTCCCCACTTCTGCGTGGAACCACAAGTCTCAGCCAGCCTTCTTGGCAGTCTCTGAGTCACGCTGCTCGTTGGCGTCTCTCATCGGCTACCACCGTTCCCCCTCCAGCTGCTCTTTTACTTTTAAATCAACTTTATGCGAAATGACGCTGCGCGCTTCTATGCCCTTTTTTAAAAATGGCCTAATCGGAGTAGGATCTGACAGGCCACAAAATGGCTGCCATCAGAATGCCCTGGAAAGTGATGGCTTCAGAAAGTAGCATATTACGTGTTGGTGGGACGGGTCTGTAAGTCATACCTCACAACGTCAGGGAATCACGGTGCAGCCATCTTCTCTGGGCCTCAATGCCTTGTGTGGGCCCACGTCTGCAAGGTTACAGCAGCAGCAGCAGCAGCAGCAGCACCTGAAGTGCACAGGAATCTGTCTGCAACACTAATGCTAATTACAGACACTTGCCCGAGTCCTCGGTGTGTTCCTGGCTCCCAGCAACCCCCCCTCCCCAGCCACGGCCTGGACTCTGTGCAAAGCTGCCCACAGTGAGACAGCCTCCAGTCACAAGCAGACCAGCGCTGTCTCGAAGGCACGTAGAAAAGGAGCAAATGTGAGGCTGGTCTCTGCCTACGGCCACACCACCCTGAACACGCCCGATCTCGTCTGATCTCGGAAGCTAAGCAGGGTCAGGCCTGGTTAGTACTTGGATGGGAGACCGCCTGGGAATACCAGGTGCTGTAGGCTTTTGCTTTTCTAGCCTGCAACCAGCAGGAGGCGCTCACGCCAGCTTACTTTTTTTCTTCTTCTTCTTCACTTGATCACATTTTTCTTTCTTTCTGTCTTTTCTTCTTTCCTTCTTTCTTTCCTCCACTACACCAGCAGGTAGCAGCACCTGGGGTTGCCGACGCAGTCAAATGGCAGCACATGCCGCACAGGGATTTCCTGCAGCAACACAGAGTGCAGTAAAAGCGTCGCCCAGCACACAGGTTATTCCGCCGCCTCAAACACGGGCAAAGTGTTTGCCCTAAACCTGAATCCACTGCATTGCTGGACATCACATCATCCACGTGTCAGTCCGTCCCATATATCTGGAGCACAGCCACAATGCAGCTGTTGTCTGGACGGAATGTCCCAGTGAATCCGGCATGGCTGCACTTTTTATTTATGACGCGACCACGCGGCAGACACAGAAACCGGCTGCATTGGAACATGTGCACCTGCGGTGATCTTAACGGCATCAGGTGTTTCGCTAAAGAGGAGACAAGGCAACGTGTCGGCATTCTCAAACTGCCGACAGAATGATTAAGACAAATTCTATATACGCATAGTACAGAAAAAATATCCAGAGTCTGAAATCCCGACAGCCGCCATCCCAAACGTATGTATGCCGGGGAGGGTCAGGCTGCGGCGGGGAGGGTTAGGCTTCAAGAAGAGAGGCTAAGGGTTTGGCTGCGGTAAAAGGTTAGCGTTAGGAGGGCGTAACATACTTACCCGCCCAGGTGATGGAATTCGGTCATGTGACCACTGTCATTCTAAACGTCGGTCTCCCGTACCCAAATCGTATAACGGTATCACAAACTATGGAGTCTATGTGCTAAGCCTTGGAGAAAGATAAAGTATCAACCAACCCGCTCCTTACACTTCTTTGTCAAACATAACCTGTAACATGGCAGTTAGGAGCTGATTGGCTGCTACTTTATCTCTCTCCACTGTATCTCTCTCTCCAGTACATAGACCCTCTGTCGACTCCACAGCAATGGATGATTGCAGACATAGAAATGGTTCTGTTTCACCAATGTACTGTACTGAGTCCGCATGCTACCTCCTCTCTGAAACAGAAGTACAGCTCCCCACTTCTGCGTGGAACCACAAGTCTCAGCCAGCCTTCTTGGCAGTCTCTGAGTCACGCTGCTCGTTGGCGTCTCTCATCGGCTACCACCGTTCCCCCTCCAGCTGCTCTTTTACTTTTAAATCAACTTTATGCGAAATGACGCTGCGCGCTTCTATGCCCTTTTTTAAAAATGGCCTAATCGGAGTAGGATCTGACAGGCCACAAAATGGCTGCCATCAGAATGCCCTGGAAAGTGATGGCTTCAGAAAGTAGCATATTACGTGTTGGTGGGACGGGTCTGTAAGTCATACCTCACAACGTCAGGGAATCACGGTGCAGCCATCTTCTCTGGGCCTCAATGCCTTGTGTGGGCCCACGTCTGCAAGGTTACAGCAGCAGCAGCAGCAGCAGCAGCAGCAGCACCTGAAGTGCACAGGAATCTGTCTGCAACACTAATGCTAATTACAGACACTTGCCCGAGTCCTCGGTGTGTTCCTGGCTCCCAGCAACCCCCCCTCCCCAGCCACGGCCTGGACTCTGTGCAAAGCTGCCCACAGTGAGACAGCCTCCAGTCACAAGCAGACCAGCGCTGTCCCGAAGGCACGTAGAAAAGGAGCAAATGTGAGGCTGGTCTCTGCCTACGGCCACACCACCCTGAACACGCCCGATCTCGTCTGATCTCGGAAGCTAAGCAGGGTCAGGCCTGGTTAGTACTTGGATGGGAGACCGCCTGGGAATACCAGGTGCTGTAGGCTTTTGCTTTTCTAGCCTGCAACCAGCAGGAGGCGCTCACGCCAGCTTACTTTTTTTCTTCTTCTTCTTCACTTGATCACATTTTTCTTTCTTTCTGTCTTTTCTTCTTTCCTTCTTTCTTTCCTCCACTACACCAGCAGGTAGCAGCACCTGGGGTTGCCGACGCAGTCAAATGGCAGCACATGCCGCACAGGGATTTCCTGCAGCAACACAGAGTGCAGTAAAAGCGTCGCCCAGCACACAGGTTATTCCGCCGCCTCAAACACGGGCAAAGTGTTTGCCCTAAACCTGAATCCACTGCATTGCTGGACATCACATCATCCACGTGTCAGTCCGTCCCATATATCTGGAGCACAGCCACAATGCAGCTGTTGTCTGGACAGAATGTCCCAGTGAATCCGGCATGGCTGCACTTTTTATTTATGACGCGACCACGCGGCAGACACAGAAACCGGCTGCATTGGAACATGTGCACCTGCGGTGATCTTAACGGCATCAGGTGTTTCGCTAAAGAGGAGACAAGGCAACGTGTCGGCATTCTCAAACTGCCGACAGAATGATTAAGACAAATTCTATATACGCATAGTACAGAAAAAATATCCAGAGTCTGAAATCCCGACAGCCGCCATCCCAAACGTATGTATGCCGGGGAGGGTCAGGCTGCGGCGGGGAGGGTTAGGCTTCAAGAAGAGAGGCTAAGGGTTTGGCTGCGGTAAAAGGTTAGCGTTAGGAGGGCGTAACATACTTACCCGCCCAGGTGATGGAATTCGGTCATGTGACCACTGTCATTCTAAACGTCGGTCTCCCGTACCCAAATCGTATAACGGTATCACAAACTATGGAGTCTATGTGCTAAGCCTTGGAGAAAGATAAAGTATCAACCAACCCGCTCCTTACACTTCTTTGTCAAACATAACCTGTAACATGGCAGTTAGGAGCTGATTGGCTGCTACTTTATCTCTCTCCACTGTATCTCTCTCTCCAGTACATAGACCCTCTGTCGACTCCACAGCAATGGATGATTGCGGACATAGAAATGGTTCTGTTTCACCAATGTACTGTACTGAGTCCGCATGCTACCTCCTCTCTGAAACAGAAGTACAGCTCCCCACTTCTGCGTGGAACCACAAGTCTCAGCCAGCCTTCTTGGTAGTCTCTGAGTCACGCTGCTCGTTGGCGTCTCTCATCGGCTACCACCGTTCCCCCTCCAGCTGCTCTTTTACTTTTAAATCAACTTTATGCGAAATGACGCTGCGCGCTTCTATGCCCTTTTTTAAAAATGGCCTAATCGGAGTAGGATCTGACAGGCCACAAAATGGCTGCCATCAGAATGCCCTGGAAAGTGATGGCTTCAGAAAGTAGCATATTACGTGTTGGTGGGACGGGTCTGTAAGTCATACCTCACAACGTCAGGGAATCACGGTGCAGCCATCTTCTCTGGGCCTCAATGCCTTGTGTGGGCCCACGTCTGCAAGGTTACAGCAGCAGCAGCAGCAGCAGCAGCAGCACCTGAAGTGCACAGGAATCTGTCTGCAACACTAATGCTAATTACAGACACTTGCCCGAGTCCTCGGTGTGTTCCTGGCTCCCAGCAACCCCCCCTCCCCAGCCACGGCCTGGACTCTGTGCAAAGCTGCCCACAGTGAGACAGCCTCCAGTCACAAGCAGACCAGCGCTGTCTCGAAGGCACGTAGAAAAGGAGCAAATGTGAGGCTGGTCTCTGCCTACGGCCACACCACCCTGAACACGCCCGATCTCGTCTGATCTCGGAAGCTAAGCAGGGTCAGGCCTGGTTAGTACTTGGATGGGAGACCGCCTGGGAATACCAGGTGCTGTAGGCTTTTGCTTTTCTAGCCTGCAACCAGCAGGAGGCGCTCACGCCAGCTTACTTTTTTTCTTCTTCTTCTTCACTTGATCACATTTTTCTTTCTTTCTGTCTTTTCTTCTTTCTTTCCTCCACTACACCAGCAGGTAGCAGCACCTGGGGTTGCCGACGCAGTCAAATGGCAGCACATGCCGCACAGGGATTTCCTGCAGCAACACAGAGTGCAGTAAAAGCGTCGCCCAGCACACAGGTTATTCCGCCGCCTCAAACACGGGCACAGTGTTTGCCCTAAACCTGAATCCACTGCATTGCTGGACATCACATCATCCACGTGTCAGTCCGTCCCATATATCTGGAGCACAGCCACAATGCAGCTGTTGTCTGGACAGAATGTCCCAGTGAATCCGGCATGGCTGCACTTTTTATTTATGACGCGACCACGCGGCAGACACAGAAACCGGCTGCATTGGAACATGTGCACCTGCGGTGATCTTAACGGCATCAGGTGTTTCGCTAAAGAGGAGACAAGGCAACGTGTCGGCATTCTCAAACTGCCGACAGAATGATTAAGACAAATTCTATATACGCATAGTACAGAAAAAATATCCAGAGTCTGAAATCCCGACAGCCGCCATCCCAAACGTATGTATGCCGGGGAGGGTCAGGCTGCGGCGGGGAGGGTTAGGCTTCAAGAAGAGAGGCTAAGGGTTTGGCTGCGGTAAAAGGTTAGCGTTAGGAGGGCGTAACATACTTACCCGCCCAGGTGATGGAATTCGGTCATGTGACCACTGTCATTCTAAACGTCGGTCTCCCGTACCCAAATCGTATAACGGTATCACAAACTATGGAGTCTATGTGCTAAGCCTTGGAGAAAGATAAAGTATCAACCAACCCGCTCCTTACACTTCTTTGTCAAACATAACCTGTAACATGGCAGTTAGGAGCTGATTGGCTGCTACTTTATCTGTCTCCACTGTATCTCTCTCTCCAGTACATAGACCCTCTGTCGACTCCACAGCAATGGATGATTGCGGACATAGAAATGGTTCTGTTTCACCAATGTACTGTACTGAGTCCGCATGCTACCTCCTCTCTGAAACAGAAGTACAGCTCCCCACTTCTGCGTGGAACCACAAGTCTCAGCCAGCCTTCTTGGCAGTCTCTGAGTCACGCTGCTCGTTGGCGTCTCTCATCGGCTACCACCGTTCCCCCTCCAGCTGCTCTTTTACTTTTAAATCAACTTTATGCGAAATGACGCTGCGCGCTTCTATGCCCTTTTTTAAAAATGGCCTAATCGGAGTAGGATCTGACAGGCCACAAAATGGCTGCCATCAGAATGCCCTGGAAAGTGATGGCTTCAGAAAGTAGCATATTACGTGTTGGTGGGACGGGTCTGTAAGTCATACCTCACAACGTCAGGGAATCACGGTGCAGCCATCTTCTCTGGGCCTCAATGCCTTGTGTGGGCCCACGTCTGCAAGGTTACAGCAGCAGCAGCAGCAGCAGCAGCACCTGAAGTGCACAGGAATCTGTCTGCAACACTAATGCTAATTACAGACACTTGCCCGAGTCCTCGGTGTGTTCCTGGCTCCCAGCAACCCCCCCTCCCCAGCCACGGCCTGGACTCTGTGCAAAGCTGCCCACAGTGAGACAGCCTCCAGTCACAAGCAGACCAGCGCTGTCTCGAAGGCACGTAGAAAAGGAGCAAATGTGAGGCTGGTCTCTGCCTACGGCCACACCACCCTGAACACGCCCGATCTCGTCTGATCTCGGAAGCTAAGCAGGGTCAGGCCTGGTTAGTACTTGGATGGGAGACCGCCTGGGAATACCAGGTGCTGTAGGCTTTTGCTTTTCTAGCCTGCAACCAGCAGGAGGCGCTCACGCCAGCTTACTTTTTTTCTTCTTCTTCTTCACTTGATCACATTTTTCTTTCTTTCTGTCTTTTCTTCTTTCCTTCTTTCTTTCCTCCACTACACCAGCAGGTAGCAGCACCTGGGGTTGCCGACGCAGTCAAATGGCAGCACATGCCGCACAGGGATTTCCTGCAGCAACACAGAGTGCAGTAAAAGCGTCGCCCAGCACACAGGTTATTCCGCCGCCTCAAACACGGGCAAAGTGTTTGCCCTAAACCTGAACCCACTGCATTGCTGGACATCACATCATCCACGTGTCAGTCCGTCCCATATATCTGGAGCACAGCCACAATGCAGCTGTTGTCTGGACAGAATGTCCCAGTGAATCCGGCATGGCTGCACTTTTTATTTATGACGCGACCACGCGGCAGACACAGAAACCGGCTGCATTGGAACATGTGCACCTGCGGTGATCTTAACGGCATCAGGTGTTTCGCTAAAGAGGAGACAAGGCAACGTGTCGGCATTCTCAAACTGCCGACAGAATGATTAAGACAAATTCTATATACGCATAGTACAGAAAAAATATCCAGAGTCTGAAATCCCGACAGCCGCCATCCCAAACGTATGTATGCCGGGGAGGGTCAGGCTGCGGCGGGGAGGGTTAGGCTTCAAGAAGAGAGGCTAAGGGTTTGGCTGCGGTAAAAGGTTAGCGTTAGGAGGGCGTAACATACTTACCCGCCCAGGTGATGGAATTCGGTCATGTGACCACTGTCATTCTAAACGTCGGTCTCCCGTACCCAAATCGTATAACGGTATCACAAACTATGGAGTCTATGTGCTAAGCCTTGGAGAAAGATAAAGTATCAACCAACCCGCTCCTTACACTTCTTTGTCAAACATAACCTGTAACATGGCAGTTAGGAGCTGATTGGCTGCTACTTTATCTCTCTCCACTGTATCTCTCTCTCCAGTACATAGACCCTCTGTCGACTCCACAGCAATGGATGATTGCGGACATAGAAATGGTTCTGTTTCACCAATGTACTGTACTGAGTCCGCATGCTACCTCCTCTCTGAAACAGAAGTACAGCTCCCCACTTCTGCGTGGAACCACAAGTCTCAGCCAGCCTTCTTGGCAGTCTCTGAGTCACGCTGCTCGTTGGCGTCTCTCATCGGCTACCACCGTTCCCCCTCCAGCTGCTCTTTTACTTTTAAATCAACTTTATGCGAAATGACGCTGCGCGCTTCTATGCCCTTTTTTAAAAATGGCCTAATCGGAGTAGGATCTGACAGGCCACAAAATGGCTGCCATCAGAATGCCCTGGAAAGTGATGGCTTCAGAAAGTAGCATATTACGTGTTGGTGGGACGGGTCTGTAAGTCATACCTCACAACGTCAGGGAATCACGGTGCAGCCATCTTCTCTGGGCCTCAATGCCTTGTGTGGGCCCACGTCTGCAAGGTTACAGCAGCAGCAGCAGCAGCAGCAGCACCTGAAGTGCACAGGAATCTGTCTGCAACACTAATGCTAATTACAGACACTTGCCCGAGTCCTCGGTGTGTTCCTGGCTCCCAGCAACCCCCCCTCCCCAGCCACGGCCTGGACTCTGTGCAAAGCTGCCCACAGTGAGACAGCCTCCAGTCACAAGCAGACCAGCGCTGTCCCGAAGGCACGTAGAAAAGGAGCAAATGTGAGGCTGGTCTCTGCCTACGGCCACACCACCCTGAACACGCCCGATCTCGTCTGATCTCGGAAGCTAAGCAGGGTCAGGCCTGGTTAGTACTTGGATGGGAGACCGCCTGGGAATACCAGGTGCTGTAGGCTTTTGCTTTTCTAGCCTGCAACCAGCAGGAGGCGCTCACGCCAGCTTACTTTTCTTCTTCTTCTTCTTCACTTGATCACATTTTTCTTTCTTTCTGTCTTTTCTTCTTTCCTTCTTTCTTTCCTCCACTACACCAGCAGGTAGCAGCACCTGGGGTTGCCGACGCAGTCAAATGGCAGCACATGCCGCACAGGGATTTCCTGCAGCAACACAGAGTGCAGTAAAAGCGTCGCCCAGCACACAGGTTATTCCGCCGCCTCAAACACGGGCAAAGTGTTTGCCCTAAACCTGAATCCACTGCATTGCTGGACATCACATCATCCACGTGTCAGTCCGTCCCATATATCTGGAGCACAGCCACAATGCAGCTGTTGTCTGGACGGAATGTCCCAGTGAATCCGGCATGGCTGCACTTTTTATTTATGACGCGACCATGCGGCAGACACAGAAACCGGCTGCATTGGAACATGTGCACCTGCGGTGATCGTAACGGCATCAGGTGTTTCGCTAAAGAGGAGACAAGGCAACGTGTCGGCATTCTCAAACTGCCGACAGAATGATTAAGACAAATTCTATATACGCATAGTACAGAAAAAATATCCAGAGTCTGAAATCCCAACAGCCGCCATCCCAAACGTATGTATGCCGGGGAGGGTCAGGCTGCGGCGGGGAGGGTTAGGCTTCAAGAAGAGAGGCTAAGGGTTTGGCTGCGGTAAAAGGTTAGCGTTAGGAGGGTGTAACATACTTACCCGCCCAGGTGATGGAATTCGGTCATGTGACCACTGTCATTCTAAACGTCGGTCTCCCGTACCCAAATCGTATAACGGTATCACACACTATGGAGTCTATGTGCTAAGCCTTGGAGAAAGATAAAGTATCAACCAACCCGCTCCTTACACTTCTTTGTCAAACATAACCTGTAACATGGCAGTTAGGAGCTGATTGGCTGCTACTTTATCTCTCTCCACTGTATCTCTCTCTCCAGTACATAGACCCTCTGTCGACTCCACAGCAATGGATGATTGCGGACATAGAAATGGTTCTGTTTCACCAATGTACTGTACTGAGTCCGCATGCTACCTCCTCTCTGAAACAGAAGTACAGCTCCCCACTTCTGCGTGGAACCACAAGTCTCAGCCAGCCTTCTTGGCAGTCTCTGAGTCACGCTGCTCGTTGGCGTCTCTCATCGGCTACCACCGTTCCCCCTCCAGCTGCTCTTTTACTTTTAAATCAACTTTATGCGAAATGACGCTGCGCGCTTCTATGCCCTTTTTTAAAAATGGCCTAATCGGAGTAGGATCTGACAGGCCACAAAATGGCTGCCATCAGAATGCCCTGGAAAGTGATGGCTTCAGAAAGTAGCATATTACGTGTTGGTGGGACGGGTCTGTAAGTCATACCTCACAACGTCAGGGAATCACGGTGCAGCCATCTTCTCTGGGCCTCAATGCCTTGTGTGGGACCACGTCTGCAAGGTCACAGCAGCAGCAGCAGCAGCACCTGAAGTGCACAGGAATCTGTCTGCAACACTAATGCTAATTACAGACACTTGCCCGAGTCCTCGGTGTGTTCCTGGCTCCCTGCAACCCCCCCTCCCCAGCCACGGCCTGGACTCTGTGCAAAGCTGCCCACAGTGAGACAGCCTCCAGTCACAAGCAGACCAGCGCTGTCCCGAAGGCACGTAGAAAAGGAGCAAATGTGAGGCTGGTCTCTGCCTACGGCCACACCACCCTGAACACGCCCGATCTCGTCTGATCTCGGAAGCTAAGCAGGGTCAGGCCTGGTTAGTACCTGGATGGGAGACCGCCTGGGAATACCAGGTGCTGTGGGCTTTTGCTTTTCTAGCCTGCAACCAGCAGGAGGCGCTCACGCCAGCTTACTTTTCTTCTTCACTTGATCACATTTTTCTTTCTTTCTGTCTTTTCTTCTTTCCTTCTTTCTTTCCTCCACTACACCAGCAGGTAGCAGCACCTGGGGTTGCCGACGCAGTCAAATGGCAGCACATGCCGCACAGGGATTTCCTGCAGCAACACAGAGTGCAGTAAAAGCGTCGCCCAGCACACAGGTTATTCCGCCGCCTCAAACACGGGCAAAGTGTTTGCCCTAAACCTGAATCCACTGCATTGCTGGACATCACATCATCCACGTGTCAGTCCGTCCCATATATCTGGAGCACAGCCACAATGCAGCTGTTGTCTGGACGGAATGTCCCAGTGAATCCGGCATGGCTGCACTTTTTATTTATGACGCGACCACGCGGCAGACACAGAAACCGGCTGCATTGGAACATGTGCACCTGCGGTGATCGTAACGGCATCAGGTGTTTCGCTAAAGAGGAGACAAGGCAACGTGTCGGCATTCTCAAACTGCCGACAGAATGATTAAGACAAATTCTATATACGCATAGTACAGAAAAAATATCCAGAGTCTGAAATCCCGACAGCCGCCATCCCAAACGTATGTATGCCGGGGAGGGTCAGGCTGCGGCGGGGAGGGTTAGGCTTCAAGAAGAGAGGCTAAGGGTTTGGCTGTGGTAAAAGGTTAGCGTTAGGAGGGCGTAACATACTTACCCGCCCAGGTGATGGAATTCGGTCATGTGACCACTGTCATTCTAAACGTCGGTCTCCCGTACCCAAATCGTATAACGGTATCACACACTATGGAGTCTATGTGCTAAGCCTTGGAGAAAGATAAAGTATCAACCAACCCGCTCCTTACACTTCTTTGTCAAACATAACCTGTAACATGGCAGTTAGGAGCTGATTGGCTGCTACTTTATCTCTCTCCACTGTATCTCTCTCTCCAGTACATAGACCCTCTGTCGACTCCACAGCAATGGATGATTGCGGACATAGAAATGGTTCTGTTTCACCAATGTACTGTACTGAGTCCGCATGCTACCTCCTCTCTGAAACAGAAGTACAGCTCCCCACTTCTGCGTGGAACCACAAGTCTCAGCCAGCCTTCTTGGCAGTCTCTGAGTCACGCTGCTCGTTGGCGTCTCTCATCGGCTACCACCGTTCCCCCTCCAGCTGCTCTTTTACTTTTAAATCAACTTTATGCGAAATGACGCTGCGCGCTTCTATGCCCTTTTTTAAAAATGGCCTAATCGGAGTAGGATCTGACAGGCCACAAAATGGCTGCCATCAGAATGCCCTGGAAAGTGATGGCTTCAGAAAGTAGCATATTACGTGTTGGTGGGACGGGTCTGTAAGTCATACCTCACAACGTCAGGGAATCACGGTGCAGCCATCTTCTCTGGGCCTCAATGCCTTGTGTGGGCCCACGTCTGCAAGGTTACAGCAGCAGCAGCAGCAGCAGCAGCAGCACCTGAAGTGCACAGGAATCTGTCTGCAACACTAATGCTAATTACAGACACTTGCCCGAGTCCTCGGTGTGTTCCTGGCTCCCAGCAACCCCCCCTCCCCAGCCACGGCCTGGACTCTGTGCAAAGCTGCCCACAGTGAGACAGCCTCCAGTCACAAGCAGACCAGCGCTGTCTCGAAGGCACGTAGAAAAGGAGCAAATGTGAGGCTGGTCTCTGCCTACGGCCACACCACCCTGAACACGCCCGATCTCGTCTGATCTCGGAAGCTAAGCAGGGTCAGGCCTGGTTAGTACTTGGATGGGAGACCGCCTGGGAATACCAGGTGCTGTAGGCTTTTGCTTTTCTAGCCTGCAACCAGCAGGAGGCGCTCACGCCAGCTTACTTTTTTTCTTCTTCTTCTTCACTTGATCACATTTTTCTTTCTTTCTGTCTTTTCTTCTTTCCTTCTTTCTTTCCTCCACTACACCAGCAGGTAGCAGCACCTGGGGTTGCCGACGCAGTCAAATGGCAGCACATGCCGCACAGGGATTTCCTGCAGCAACACAGAGTGCAGTAAAAGCGTCGCCCAGCACACAGGTTATTCCGCCGCCTCAAACACGGGCAAAGTGTTTGCCCTAAACCTGAATCCACTGCATTGCTGGACATCACATCATCCACGTGTCAGTCCGTCCCATATATCTGGAGCACAGCCACAATGCAGCTGTTGTCTGGACAGAATGTCCCAGTGAATCCGGCATGGCTGCACTTTTTATTTATGACGCGACCACGCGGCAGACACAGAAACCGGCTGCATTGGAACATGTGCACCTGCGGTGATCTTAACGGCATCAGGTGTTTCGCTAAAGAGGAGACAAGGCAACGTGTCGGCATTCTCAAACTGCCGACAGAATGATTAAGACAAATTCTATATACGCATAGTACAGAAAAAATATCCAGAGTCTGAAATCCCGACAGCCGCCATCCCAAACGTATGTATGCCGGGGAGGGTCAGGCTGCGGCGGGGAGGGTTAGGCTTCAAGAAGAGAGGCTAAGGGTTTGGCTGCGGTAAAAGGTTAGCGTTAGGAGGGCGTAACATACTTACCCGCCCAGGTGATGGAATTCGGTCATGTGACCACTGTCATTCTAAACGTCGGTCTCCCGTACCCAAATCGTATAACGGTATCACAAACTATGGAGTCTATGTGCTAAGCCTTGGAGAAAGATAAAGTATCAACCAACCCGCTCCTTACACTTCTTTGTCAAACATAACCTGTAACATGGCAGTTAGGAGCTGATTGGCTGCTACTTTATCTCTCTCCACTGTATCTCTCTCTCCAGTACATAGACCCTCTGTCGACTCCACAGCAATGGATGATTGCGGACATAGAAATGGTTCTGTTTCACCAATGTACTGTACTGAGTCCGCATGCTACCTCCTCTCTGAAACAGAAGTACAGCTCCCCACTTCTGCGTGGAACCACAAGTCTCAGCCAGCCTTCTTGGCAGTCTCTGAGTCACGCTGCTCGTTGGCGTCTCTCATCGGCTACCACCGTTCCCCCTCCAGCTGCTCTTTTACTTTTAAATCAACTTTATGCGAAATGACGCTGCGCGCTTCTATGCCCTTTTTTAAAAATGGCCTAATCGGAGTAGGATCTGACAGGCCACAAAATGGCTGCCATCAGAATGCCCTGGAAAGTGATGGCTTCAGAAAGTAGCATATTACGTGTTGGTGGGACGGGTCTGTAAGTCATACCTCACAACGTCAGGGAATCACGGTGCAGCCATCTTCTCTGGGCCTCAATGCCTTGTGTGGGCCCACGTCTGCAAGGTTACAGCAGCAGCAGCAGCAGCAGCAGCACCTGAAGTGCACAGGAATCTGTCTGCAACACTAATGCTAATTACAGACACTTGCCCGAGTCCTCGGTGTGTTCCTGGCTCCCAGCAACCCCCCCTCCCCAGCCACGGCCTGGACTCTGTGCAAAGCTGCCCACAGTGAGACAGCCTCCAGTCACAAGCAGACCAGCGCTGTCCCGAAGGCACGTAGAAAAGGAGCAAATGTGAGGCTGGTCTCTGCCTACGGCCACACCACCCTGAACACGCCCGATCTCGTCTGATCTCGGAAGCTAAGCAGGGTCAGGCCTGGTTAGTACTTGGATGGGAGACCGCCTGGGAATACCAGGTGCTGTAGGCTTTTGCTTTTCTAGCCTGCAACCAGCAGGAGGCGCTCACGCCAGCTTACTTTTCTTCTTCTTCTTCTTCACTTGATCACATTTTTCTTTCTTTCTGTCTTTTCTTCTTTCCTTCTTTCTTTCCTCCACTACACCAGCAGGTAGCAGCACCTGGGGTTGCCGACGCAGTCAAATGGCAGCACATGCCGCACAGGGATTTCCTGCAGCAACACAGAGTGCAGTAAAAGCGTCGCCCAGCACACAGGTTATTCCGCCGCCTCAAACACGGGCAAAGTGTTTGCCCTAAACCTGAATCCACTGCATTGCTGGACATCACATCATCCACGTGTCAGTCCGTCCCATATATCTGGAGCACAGCCACAATGCAGCTGTTGTCTGGACGGAATGTCCCAGTGAATCCGGCATGGCTGCACTTTTTATTTATGACGCGACCATGCGGCAGACACAGAAACCGGCTGCATTGGAACATGTGCACCTGCGGTGATCGTAACGGCATCAGGTGTTTCGCTAAAGAGGAGACAAGGCAACGTGTCGGCATTCTCAAACTGCCGACAGAATGATTAAGACAAATTCTATATACGCATAGTACAGAAAAAATATCCAGAGTCTGAAATCCCAACAGCCGCCATCCCAAACGTATGTATGCCGGGGAGGGTCAGGCTGCGGCGGGGAGGGTTAGGCTTCAAGAAGAGAGGCTAAGGGTTTGGCTGCGGTAAAAGGTTAGCGTTAGGAGGGTGTAACATACTTACCCGCCCAGGTGATGGAATTCGGTCATGTGACCACTGTCATTCTAAACGTCGGTCTCCCGTACCCAAATCGTATAACGGTATCACACACTATGGAGTCTATGTGCTAAGCCTTGGAGAAAGATAAAGTATCAACCAACCCGCTCCTTACACTTCTTTGTCAAACATAACCTGTAACATGGCAGTTAGGAGCTGATTGGCTGCTACTTTATCTCTCTCCACTGTATCTCTCTCTCCAGTACATAGACCCTCTGTCGACTCCACAGCAATGGATGATTGCGGACATAGAAATGGTTCTGTTTCACCAATGTACTGTACTGAGTCCGCATGCTACCTCCTCTCTGAAACAGAAGTACAGCTCCCCACTTCTGCGTGGAACCACAAGTCTCAGCCAGCCTTCTTGGCAGTCTCTGAGTCACGCTGCTCGTTGGCGTCTCTCATCGGCTACCACCGTTCCCCCTCCAGCTGCTCTTTT
This sequence comes from Crinia signifera, assembly GCF_055691185.1. NCBI lineage: Eukaryota > Metazoa > Chordata > Amphibia > Anura > Myobatrachidae > Crinia > Crinia signifera. The sequence continues at coordinate 372,499 of NW_028142708.1, forward strand.
ACTTTTAAATCAACTTTATGCGAAATGACGCTGCGCGCTTCTATGCCCTTTTTTAAAAATGGCCTAATCGGAGTAGGATCTGACAGGCCACAAAATGGCTGCCATCAGAATGCCCTGGAAAGTGATGGCTTCAGAAAGTAGCATATTACGTGTTGGTGGGACGGGTCTGTAAGTCATACCTCACAACGTCAGGGAATCACGGTGCAGCCATCTTCTCTGGGCCTCAATGCCTTGTGTGGGACCACGTCTGCAAGGTCACAGCAGCAGCAGCAGCAGCACCTGAAGTGCACAGGAATCTGTCTGCAACACTAATGCTAATTACAGACACTTGCCCGAGTCCTCGGTGTGTTCCTGGCTCCCTGCAACCCCCCCTCCCCAGCCACGGCCTGGACTCTGTGCAAAGCTGCCCACAGTGAGACAGCCTCCAGTCACAAGCAGACCAGCGCTGTCCCGAAGGCACGTAGAAAAGGAGCAAATGTGAGGCTGGTCTCTGCCTACGGCCACACCACCCTGAACACGCCCGATCTCGTCTGATCTCGGAAGCTAAGCAGGGTCAGGCCTGGTTAGTACCTGGATGGGAGACCGCCTGGGAATACCAGGTGCTGTGGGCTTTTGCTTTTCTAGCCTGCAACCAGCAGGAGGCGCTCACGCCAGCTTACTTTTCTTCTTCACTTGATCACATTTTTCTTTCTTTCTGTCTTTTCTTCTTTCCTTCTTTCTTTCCTCCACTACACCAGCAGGTAGCAGCACCTGGGGTTGCCGACGCAGTCAAATGGCAGCACATGCCGCACAGGGATTTCCTGCAGCAACACAGAGTGCAGTAAAAGCGTCGCCCAGCACACAGGTTATTCCGCCGCCTCAAACACGGGCAAAGTGTTTGCCCTAAACCTGAATCCACTGCATTGCTGGACATCACATCATCCACGTGTCAGTCCGTCCCATATATCTGGAGCACAGCCACAATGCAGCTGTTGTCTGGACGGAATGTACCAGTGAATCCGGCATGGCTGCACTTTTTATTTATGACGCGACCACGCGGCAGACACAGAAACCGGCTGCATTGGAACATGTGCACCTGCGGTGATCGTAACGGCATCAGGTGTTTCGCTAAAGAGGAGACAAGGCAACGTGTCGGCATTCTCAAACTGCCGACAGAATGATTAAGACAAATTCTATATACGCATAGTACAGAAAAAATATCCAGAGTCTGAAATCCCGACAGCCGCCATCCCAAACGTATGTATGCCGGGGAGGGTCAGGCTGCGGCGGGGAGGGTTAGGCTTCAAGAAGAGAGGCTAAGGGTTTGGCTGTGGTAAAAGGTTAGCGTTAGGAGGGCGTAACATACTTACCCGCCCAGGTGATGGAATTCGGTCATGTGACCACTGTCATTCTAAACGTCGGTCTCCCGTACCCAAATCGTATAACGGTATCACACACTATGGAGTCTATGTGCTAAGCCTTGGAGAAAGATAAAGTATCAACCAACCCGCTCCTTACACTTCTTTGTCAAACATAACCTGTAACATGGCAGTTAGGAGCTGATTGGCTGCTACTTTATCTCTCTCCACTGTATCTCTCTCTCCAGTACATAGACCCTCTGTCGACTCCACAGCAATGGATGATTGCGGACATAGAAATGGTTCTGTTTCACCAATGTACTGTACTGAGTCCGCATGCTACCTCCTCTCTGAAACAGAAGTACAGCTCCCCACTTCTGCGTGGAACCACAAGTCTCAGCCAGCCTTCTTGGCAGTCTCTGAGTCACGCTGCTCGTTGGCGTCTCTCATCGGCTACCACCGTTCCCCCTCCAGCTGCTCTTTTACTTTTAAATCAACTTTATGCGAAATGACGCTGCGCGCTTCTATGCCCTTTTTTAAAAATGGCCTAATCGGAGTAGGATCTGACAGGCCACAAAATGGCTGCCATCAGAATGCCCTGGAAAGTGATGGCTTCAGAAAGTAGCATATTACGTGTTGGTGGGACGGGTCTGTAAGTCATACCTCACAACGTCAGGGAATCACGGTGCAGCCATCTTCTCTGGGCCTCAATGCCTTGTGTGGGCCCACGTCTGCAAGGTTACAGCAGCAGCAGCAGCAGCAGCAGCAGCACCTGAAGTGCACAGGAATCTGTCTGCAACACTAATGCTAATTACAGACACTTGCCCGAGTCCTCGGTGTGTTCCTGGCTCCCAGCAACCCCCCCTCCCCAGCCACGGCCTGGACTCTGTGCAAAGCTGCCCACAGTGAGACAGCCTCCAGTCACAAGCAGACCAGCGCTGTCTCGAAGGCACGTAGAAAAGGAGCAAATGTGAGGCTGGTCTCTGCCTACGGCCACACCACCCTGAACACGCCCGATCTCGTCTGATCTCGGAAGCTAAGCAGGGTCAGGCCTGGTTAGTACTTGGATGGGAGACCGCCTGGGAATACCAGGTGCTGTAGGCTTTTGCTTTTCTAGCCTGCAACCAGCAGGAGGCGCTCACGCCAGCTTACTTTTTTTCTTCTTCTTCTTCACTTGATCACATTTTTCTTTCTTTCTGTCTTTTCTTCTTTCCTTCTTTCTTTCCTCCACTACACCAGCAGGTAGCAGCACCTGGGGTTGCCGACGCAGTCAAATGGCAGCACATGCCGCACAGGGATTTCCTGCAGCAACACAGAGTGCAGTAAAAGCGTCGCCCAGCACACAGGTTATTCCGCCGCCTCAAACACGGGCAAAGTGTTTGCCCTAAACCTGAATCCACTGCATTGCTGGACATCACATCATCCACGTGTCAGTCCGTCCCATATATCTGGAGCACAGCCACAATGCAGCTGTTGTCTGGACAGAATGTCCCAGTGAATCCGGCATGGCTGCACTTTTTATTTATGACGCGACCACGCGGCAGACACAGAAACCGGCTGCATTGGAACATGTGCACCTGCGGTGATCTTAACGGCATCAGGTGTTTCGCTAAAGAGGAGACAAGGCAACGTGTCGGCATTCTCAAACTGCCGACAGAATGATTAAGACAAATTCTATATACGCATAGTACAGAAAAAATATCCAGAGTCTGAAATCCCGACAGCCGCCATCCCAAACGTATGTATGCCGGGGAGGGTCAGGCTGCGGCGGGGAGGGTTAGGCTTCAAGAAGAGAGGCTAAGGGTTTGGCTGCGGTAAAAGGTTAGCGTTAGGAGGGCGTAACATACTTACCCGCCCAGGTGATGGAATTCGGTCATGTGACCACTGTCATTCTAAACGTCGGTCTCCCGTACCCAAATCGTATAACGGTATCACACACTATGGAGTCTATGTGCTAAGCCTTGGAGAAAGATAAAGTATCAACCAACCCGCTCCTTACACTTCTTTGTCAAACATAACCTGTAACATGGCAGTTAGGAGCTGATTGGCTGCTACTTTATCTCTCTCCACTGTATCTCTCTCTCCAGTACATAGACCCTCTGTCGACTCCACAGCAATGGATGATTGCGGACATAGAAATGGTTCTGTTTCACCAATGTACTGTACTGAGTCCGCATGCTACCTCCTCTCTGAAACAGAAGTACAGCTCCCCACTTCTGCGTGGAACCACAAGTCTCAGCCAGCCTTCTTGGCAGTCTCTGAGTCACGCTGCTCGTTGGCGTCTCTCATCGGCTACCACCGTTCCCCCTCCAGCTGCTCTTTTACTTTTAAATCAACTTTATGCGAAATGACGCTGCGCGCTTCTATGCCCTTTTTTAAAAATGGCCTAATCGGAGTAGGATCTGACAGGCCACAAAATGGCTGCCATCAGAATGCCCTGGAAAGTGATGGCTTCAGAAAGTAGCATATTACGTGTTGGTGGGACGGGTCTGTAAGTCATACCTCACAACGTCAGGGAATCACGGTGCAGCCATCTTCTCTGGGCCTCAATGCCTTGTGTGGGCCCACGTCTGCAAGGTTACAGCAGCAGCAGCAGCAGCAGCAGCAGCACCTGAAGTGCACAGGAATCTGTCTGCAACACTAATGCTAATTACAGACACTTGCCCGAGTCCTCGGTGTGTTCCTGGCTCCCAGCAACCCCCCCTCCCCAGCCACGGCCTGGACTCTGTGCAAAGCTGCCCACAGTGAGACAGCCTTCAGTCACAAGCAGACCAGCGCTGTCTCGAAGGCACGTAGAAAAGGAGCAAATGTGAGGCTGGTCTCTGCCTACGGCCACACCACCCTGAACACGCCCGATCTCGTCTGATCTCGGAAGCTAAGCAGGGTCAGGCCTGGTTAGTACTTGGATGGGAGACCGCCTGGGAATACCAGGTGCTGTAGGCTTTTGCTTTTCTAGCCTGCAACCAGCAGGAGGCGCTCACGCCAGCTTACTTTTCTTCTTCTTCTTCTTCACTTGATCACATTTTTCTTTCTTTCTGTCTTTTCTTCTTTCCTTCTTTCTTTCCTCCACTACACCAGCAGGTAGCAGCACCTGGGGTTGCCGACGCAGTCAAATGGCAGCACATGCCGCACAGGGATTTCCTGCAGCAACACAGAGTGCAGTAAAAGCGTCGCCCAGCACACAGGTTATTCCGCCGCCTCAAACACGGGCAAAGTGTTTGCCCTAAACCTGAATCCACTGCATTGCTGGACATCACATCATCCACGTGTCAGTCCGTCCCATATATCTGGAGCACAGCCACAATGCAGCTGTTGTCTGGACGGAATGTCCCAGTGAATCCGGCATGGCTGCACTTTTTATTTATGACGCGACCACGCGGCAGACACAGAAACCGGCTGCATTGGAACATGTGCACCTGCGGTGATCGTAACGGCATCAGGTGTTTCGCTAAAGAGGAGACAAGGCAACGTGTCGGCATTCTCAAACTGCCGACAGAATGATTAAGACAAATTCTATATACGCATAGTACAGAAAAAATATCCAGAGTCTGAAATCCCGACAGCCGCCATCCCAAACGTATGTATGCCGGGGAGGGTCAGGCTGCGGCGGGGAGGGTTAGGCTTCAAGAAGAGAGGCTAAGGGTTTGGCTGTGGTAAAAGGTTAGCGTTAGGAGGGCGTAACATACTTACCCGCCCAGGTGATGGAATTCGGTCATGTGACCACTGTCATTCTAAATGTTGGTCTCCCGTACCCAAATCGTATAACGGTATCACACACTATGGAGTCTATGTGCTAAGCCTTGGAGAAAGATAAAGTATCAACCAACCCGCTCCTTACACTTCTTTGTCAAACATAACCTGTAACATGGCAGTTAGGAGCTGATTGGCTGCTCCCTTATCTCTCTCTCCAGTACATAGACCCTCTGTCGACTCCACAGCAATGGATGATTGCGGACATAGAAATGGTTCTGTTTCACCAATGTACTGTACTGAGTCCGCATGCTACCTCCTCTCTGAAACAGAAGTACAGCTTCCCACTTCTGCGTGGAACCACAAGTCTCAGCCAGCCTTCTTGGCAGTCTCTGAGTCACGCTGCTCGTTGGCGTCTCTCATCGGCTACCACCGTTCCCCCTCCAGCTGCTCTTTTACTTTTAAATCAACTTTATGCGAAATGACGCTGCGCGCTTCTATGCCCTTTTTTAAAAATGGCCTAATCGGAGTAGGATCTGACAGGCCACAAAATGGCTGCCATCAGAATGCCCTGGAAAGTGATGGCTTCAGAAAGTAGCATATTACGTGTTGGTGGGACGGGTCTGTAAGTCATACCTCACAACGTCAGGGAATCACGGTGCAGCCATCTTCTCTGGGCCTCAATGCCTTGTGTGGGCCCACGTCTGCAAGGTTACAGCAGCAGCAGCAGCAGCACCTGAAGTGCACAGGAATCTGTCTGCAACACTAATGCTAATTACAGACACTTGCCCGAGTCCTCGGTGTGTTCCTGGCTCCCAGCAACCCCCCCTCCCCAGCCACGGCCTGGACTCTGTGCAAAGCTGCCCACAGTGAGACAGCCTCCAGTCACAAGAAGACCAGCGCTGTCCCGAAGGCACGTAGAAAAGGAGCAAATGTGAGGCTGGTCTCTGCCTACGGCCACACCACCCTGAACACGCCCGATCTCGTCTGATCTCGGAAGCTAAGCAGGGTCAGGCCTGGTTAGTACTTGGATGGGAGACCGCCTGGGAATACCAGGTGCTGTAGGCTTTTGCTTTTCTAGCCTGCAACCAGCAGGAGGCGCTCACGCCAGCTTACTTTTCTTTTTCTTCTTCACTTGATCACATTTTTCTTTCTTTCTGTCTTTTCTTCTTTCCTTCTTTCTTTCCTCCACTACACACGCAGGTAGCAGCACCTGGGGTCTAGCAATCTCCGTCACGTCACCTAGCCCACATTACACTGTTACATCATAGCTACATCCCCTCCAGCATTCTGCAGGAGACTCCCTGACATAGCAGCAATCTCCCTCTCTCCCTCATTAGTCTAGCAATCTCCCTCACGTCACCTAGCCCACATTACACTGTTACATCATAGTTACCTCCCCTCCTGCATTCTGCAGGAGACTCCCTGACATAGCAGCAATCTCCCTCTCTCCCTCATTAGTCTAGCAATCTCCCTCACGTCACCTAGCCCACATTACACTGTTACATCATAGTTACCTCCCCTCCTGCATTCTGCAGGAGACTCCCTGACATAGCAGCAATCTCCCTCTCTCCCTCATTAGTCTAGCAATCTTCCTCACGTCACCTAGCTCACATTACACTGTTACATCATAGTTACCTGCCCTCCTGCATTCTGCAGGAGACTCCCTGACATACCAGCAATCTCCCTCACTCCCTTATTAGTCTAGCAATCTCCCTCATGTCACCTAGCTCACATTACACTGTTACATCATAGTTACCTCCCCTCCTGCATTCTGCAGGAGACTCCCTGACATAGCAGCAATCTCCCTCTCACCCTCATTAGTCTAGCAATTTCCCTCATGTCACCTAGCTCACATTACACTGTTACATCATAGTTACCTCCCCTCCTGCATTCTGCAGGAGACTCTCTGACATAGCAGCAATCTCCCTCTCTCCCTTATTAGTCTAGCAATCTCCCTCATGTCACCTAGCCCACATTACACTGTTACACCACAGTTACCTCCCCTCCTGCATTCTGCAGGAGACTCCCTGACATAGCAGCAATCTCCCTCTCTCCCTCATTAGTCTAGCAATCTCCCTCATGTCACCTAGCCCACATTACACTATTACATCATAGTTACCTCCCCTCCTGCATTCTGCAGGAGACTCCGTGACATAGCAGCAATCTCCCTCTCTCCCTCATTAGTCTAGCAATCTCCCTCATGTCGCCTAGCCCACATTACACTGTTACATCATAGTTTCCTCCCCTCCTGCATTCTGCAGGAGACTCCCTGACATAGCAGCAATCTCCCTCTCTCCCTCATTAGTCTAGCAATCTCCCTCATGTCACCTAGCCCACATTACACTGTTACATCATAGTTACCTCCCCTCCTGCATTCTGCAGGAGACGCCCTGACATAGCAGCAATCTCTCTCTCTCCATCATTAGTCTACCAATCTCCCTTATGTCACCTAGCCCACATTACACTGTTACACCATAGTTACCTCCCCTCCTGCATTCTGCAGGAGACTCCCTGACATAGCAGCAATCTCCCTCTCTCCCTCCTTAGTCTAGCAATCTCCCTCATGTCACCTAGCCCACATTATACTGTTACATCATAGTTACCTCCCCTCCTGCATTCTGCAGGAAACTCCCTGACATAGCAGCAATCTCCCTCTCTCCTTCATTAGTCTAGCAATCTCCCTCATGTCACCTAGCCCACATTACACTGTTACACCATAGTTACCCCCCTCCTGCATTCTGCAGGAGACTCCCTGACATAGCAGCAATCTCCCTCTCTCCCTCATTAGTCTAGCAATCTCCCTCATGTCACCTAGCCCACATTACACTGTTACATCATAGCTACATCCCCTCCTGCATTCTGCAGGAGACTCCCTGACATAGCAGCAATCTCCCTCTCTCCCTCATTAGTCTAGCAATCTCCCTCATGTCACCTAGCCCACATTACACTGTTACACCATAGCTCAGGGTTGCCGACCCTCCCGGAATTTCCGGGAGTCTCCCGAAAATCGGGTACCCCCTCCCGGCCCCCGGAAGGGTGGGCAACCCTCCCGGATTCAGGGGGGACCCCCGCTGACCCCCGGATCGCGGCATTAAAATGCCGCAATCCTCGGGTCTCAGAGGAGGGGGCGGAGCTAAAACGGCACAATCGCGTCATTTTAGCCCCGCCCCCTCCATGGAGATCCCTGAATTAGCTGCTTTTAACAGTAAGGGGGCGGGGCTTAGTGATGTCACGCTCAAGCCCCGCCCCCTGAGCGGCTGCTGAAACTCTCCTCTCCGGGCTTCTCCCGGAGAGGAGAATGTTAAAGTCGGCAACCCTGCCATAGCTACCTCCCCTCCTGCATTCTGCAGGAGACTCCCTGACATAGCAGCAATCTCCCTCTCTACCTCATTATTCTAGCAATCTCCCTCATGTCACCTAGCCCACATTACACTGTTACATCATAGTTACCTCCCCTCCTGCATTCTGCAGGAGACTCCCTGACATAGCAGCAATCTCCCTCTCTCCCTCATTAGTCTAGCAATCTCCCTCATGTCACCTAGCCCACATTACACTGTTACATCATAGTTACCTCCCCTCCTGCATTCTGCAGGAGACTCCCTGACATAGCAGCAATCTCCCTCTCTCCCTCATTAGTCTAGCAATCTCCCTCATGTCACCTAGCCCACATTACACTGTTACATCATAGTTACCTCCCCTCCTGCATTCTGCAGGAGACTCCCTGACATAGCAGCAATCTCCCTCTCTCCCTCATTAGTCTAGCAATCTCCCTCATGTCACCCAGCCCACATTACACTGTTACATCATAGTTGCCTCCCCTCCTGCATTCTGCAGGAGACTCCCTGACATAGCAGCAATCTCCCTCTCTCCCTCACTAGTCTAGCAATCTCCCTCATGTCACCTAGCCCACATTACACTGTTACATCATAGTTACCTCCCCTCCTGCATTCTGCAGGAGACTCCCTGACATAGCAGCAATCTCCCTCATTATGTAGCTGTTACATTTTTGGGGAAAAAAAGGAATAAGAGACAGATACATTGAATCATCAGCACCATTTCCCAGTGATGCGGATAAAACACAATGGTCCCTGTTGCTACATGCATTTCTTGTGGCCATTTATATGGAACAACATCTAACACACAATAGATGAACAATCCCTGACACGGATCAGTGACATTTCTTTACCAAGTATAGTATCTCTTACTAACTGCTTTGGGGATCATCTACATTTGGATATAAGTCATTTTAAAAGATTCCTCTCAGATGTAGCAGTACATACCCACGCTTCTAGGTGCCATGTTCACAATCACTTTTCACAATCTCTCTATATATAGTACTAAACACGCCCTTTGGGTGGAGCAGGACACATCCCCTCAATGGGGCGCCTTGCAAAATTCTACTACCAACTATAATCTCCCTGAAACTAGTTTTCAAAAGAAGGCAAGTATGTAAGGGACACACACCACAGACACACACTACAGACACACACTCACAGACAGGAAACAACTGTGGCGCCCACAGCATCTCATTTTTTGTGGTATAAGTGGCACCGTGTCACGACCACCATGTCTGCCACCCATGCCTCCCACACTGAGGCACCATGATGCTGTGAACTCTGCCTGCTGGACACGCTGCCTGGAGTGTACTGCACACACTTCCTGGTTCTGAAACCTGTCGCCTTCCCTGGCGGCGGCCATCTTGTTGGTTTCTCCAACCAGGCTGCACTACCAATTACCTTCAGCCAATTACAGTGCAGCTCTCCTTTTAAATACTGACCAGCTAGGCCAAACAGGCAGTCAGTACAATGATGTCCTTTCCCTAGGCATCTGACTCCCACTCCTGCTGAAAGCGATGCTGCCTGTCAGCTATCTCCAGACTGAATCCACTCCTGCTCACCTGCTGTGAAGACCATCCACCTGCAGAACCCTGCTGCCGCCTCTATGGTCCGGACAAGGTTAGCCCCACAAAGGGGATCACCCTTTCCTCACCTGACGGTTACTTCCACTGCAACTCTCCCTGGTCACAGCTACTCAGGCCTGCTGCAATACTTCCCAGATTCATCCAATCTTCCAAATCATCCAATCGTCCAACCGTCCAACCAACCAATCGTCCAATCATCCAACAATCCAACCATCAAATCGTCCAATCGTTCAACCATTCAATCATCCAATCTATCATTCAATCAATCAATCTTCAATTCAATCATCTCTTCAAGTAAATCCTTCAAATCAACTATTCAAGTTTACGTTTATTCTTCAAATCTACACTTCGACCTCGTTATCCATCCACTACGAACTTTACAATAAGTTTTATATATCATTGACTCTGGTTATTTCATATCTTCAGTATTACCTTTGTGCCACAGTTCATCTTCTGTATTACAGTATCTTTATTAAAACTGATTTTCTTTCATCCAATTGCATCCCTCCCTCCTGTCGTCTATGCGGGGACCTTACATCAAGGCACCTGGCCTCCGTTACACTCCAGCTGGTGCCACTGTTAGCGTGACACACCGCTTGGTCCTAATACCGTATGAAGGCACTTCCGTAGTAAGTGGGTGAGAATCGACACACCTATGTGAGTTTGCCTCATCATCTCTGACATTACTACAATCCATGAGGAGAATATGACTATGTGACGTATAACCTATGTATGCACAGCAGGCAGATCACGGACATAACCCGCACCTTATAAATACACAGCGCATGCGCAGATTGGAATTCCCATTGCTGCGTTATTAGTGGAGGGTGCGCTACTAACTGGCAGCAGGAACTGGGGTTGTCAGCCCCGATCTTAAAAGTGGAACCAAAATAAAGAGGAAGGAATAGAGTGCACCTTAGTAAGTGCCACCACCAGCAAAAACGTTATTCGAAGTATCAATACTACAGCAGGCTGGATACAATTTTTAATAACAGTAAAATCATTCATGTTTTTAAAGGCAGATTCCATTTGCAGGACCTGAAAGTCCAATGGTTCAGATTTTATAAATTCATAGGCATAAATATCATACAGAACCCCGACGCGTTTCATCATCAAGGCTTCATCAGGGGTAGTACATCAGTGGTATAGAAATAATCGAATATGTGGGGAACAAAAAATATCCTCTAGAACTTCTGGCAATAGTTAAGAAAATTCACTTGTATCGAGTATTCGTTAGTGGGTTCCTCAGCACAGAACAAAGTTTCAAAACAGTAACAATCAGAGTGTTCTTGCTTGTTTTACATAAGTAAATCAGAGCCAATCGCCAACTACACGTGCCAAACACAGACGCTGCATGCGGTGCACCTGCATCAGCAATCAGCGTCTGTTAGGAACCATTAGTATGGTTCAGGTCTGTGTTCTGTTCTGTTTGGGCATTTGACTCTTTGGTGGCCTCCGGTGGTCAGTCTGTGCCATTGCAGCTCAAATCTTCTGGAGACTTGATTATGCCAGCAGGAATAATGAGCTCATTATCCATCAGCCTTGTCTCCTTTTACTGTACCTTATAGGAAATGTGTACACCAGGCATATACCCCCCAGCTCCAGCCTGGTGACATGTGATTATAGGAAACGTGTACACCAGGCATATACCCCCAGCTCCAGCCCGGTGACATGGGATTATAGGAAACGTGTACACCAGGCATATACCCCCCAGCTCCAGCCCGGTGACATGTGATTATAAGAAACGTGTACACCAGGCCTGTACTCCCCAGCTCCAGCCCGGTGACATGTGATTATAGGAAACGTGTACACCAGGCATATACCCCCAGCTCCAGCCCGGTGACATGTGATTATAGGAAATGTGTACACCAGGCCTGTACTCCCCAGCTCCAGCCCAGTGACATGTGATTATGGGAAACGTGTACACCAGGCCTGTACTCCCCAGCTCCAGCCCGGTGACATGAGATTATAGGAAACGTGTACACCAGGCCTGTACTCCCCAGCTCCAGCCCGGTGACATGTGATTATAGGAAACGTGTACACCAGGCATATACCCCCAGCTCCAGCCCGGTGACATGTGATTATAGGAAATGTGTACACCAGGCCTGTACTCCCCAGCTCCAGCCCGGTGACATGTGATTATAGGAAACGTGTCCACCAGGCATATACCCCCCAGCTCCAGCCCGGTGACATGTGATTATAAGAAACGTGTACACCAGGCATATACCCCCCAGCTCCAGCCCGGTGACCTGTGATTATAGGAAACGTGTACACCAGGCCTGTACTCCCCAGCTCCAGCCCGGTGACATGTGATTATAGGAAACGTGTACACCAGGCATATACCCCCCAGCTCCAGCCCGGTGATATGTGATTATAGGAAATGTGTACACCAGGCCTGTACTCCCCAGCTCCAGCCGGTGACATGTGATTATAGGAAACGAGTACACCAGGCATATACCCCCAGCTCCAGCCTGGTGACATGTGATTATAGGAAACGTGTACACCAGGCATATACCCCCCAGCTCCAGCCCGGTGACATGTGATTATAGGAAACGTGTACACCAGGCATATACCCCCAGCTCCAGCCCGGTGACATGTGATTATAGGAAACGTGTACACCAGGCATATACCCCTAGCTCCAGCCCGGTGACATGTGATTATAGGAAACGTGTACACCAGGCATATACCCCCCAGCTCCAGCCTGGTGACATGTGCTTATAGGAAACGTGTACACCAGGCATATACCCCCCAGCTCCAGCCCGGTGACATGTGATTATAGGAAACGTGTACAACAGGCATATACCTCCCAGCTCCAGCCCGGTGACATGTGATTATAGGAAACGTGTACACAAGGCCTGTACCCCCCAGCTCCAGCCCGGTGACATGAGATGATAAGAAACGTGTACACCAGGCATATACCCCTCCCCAGCTCCAGCCCGGTGACATGTGATTATAGGAAATGTGTACACCAGGCATAAACTCCCCAGCTCCAGCCTGGTGACATGTGATTATAGGAAATGTGTACACCAGGCATAAACTCCCCAGCTCCAGCCTGGTGACATGTGATTATAGGAAACGTGTACACCAGGCATATACCCCCCAGCTCCAGCCTGGTGACATGTGCTTATAGGAAACGTGTACACCAGGCATATACCCCCCAGCTCCAGCCCGGTGACATGTGATTATAGGAAACGTGTACAACAGGCATATACCTCCCAGCTCCAGCCCGGTGACATGTGATTATAGGAAACGTGTACACAAGGCCTGTACCCCCCCAGCTCCAGCCCGGTGACATGATATGATAAGAAACGTGTACACCAGGCATATACCCCCCAGCTCCAGCCTGGTGACATGTGATTATAGGAAATGTGTACACCAGGCATAAACTCCCCAGCTCCAGCCTGGTGACATGTGATTATAGGAAACGTGTACACCAGGCATATACCCCCAGCTCCAGCCCGGTGACATGTGATTATAGGAAACGTGTACACCAGGCATATACCCCCCAGCTCCAGCCTGGTGACATGTGATTATAGGAAATGTGTACACCAGGCATATACCCCCAGCTCCAGCCCGGTGACATGAGATGATAAGAAACGTGTACACCAGGCATATACCCCCCAGCTCCAGCCTGGTGACATGTGATTATAGGAAATGTGTACACCAGGCATATACCCCTCCCCAGCTCCAGCCCGGTGACATGTGATTATAGGAAACGTGTACACCAGGCCTGTACCCCCCAGCTCCAGCCCGGTGACATGAGATGATAAGAAACGTGTACACCAGGCATATACCCACCAGCTCCAGCCCGGTGACATGGGATTATAGGAAATGTGTACACCGGGCATAAACTCCCCAGCTCCAGCCTGGTGACATGTGATTATAGGAAACGTGTACACAAGGCATATACCCCCCAGCTCCAGCCCGGTGACATGTGATTATAGGAAACGTGTACACCAGGCATATACCCCTCCCCAGCTCCAGCCCGGTGACATGAGATTATAGGAAACGTGTACACCGTGTACACCAGGCATATACCCCCCCCCCCCAGCTCCAGCCTGGTGACATGAGATTATAGGAAACGTGTACACCAGGCATATACCCCCAGCTCCAGCCTGGTGACATGTGATTATAGGAAACATGTACACCAGGCCTGTACCCCAAGCTCCAGCCCGGTAACATGGGATTATATCAAACGTGTACACCAGGCATTTACCCCCCAGCTCCAGCCCGGTGATGTGATTATAACAAACGTGTACACAAGGCATATACCTACCAGCTCCAGCCCGGTGACATGTGATTATAGGAAATGTGTACACCAGGCATATATTCCCAACCAGCTCCAGCCCGGTGACATGTGATTATAGGAAATGTGTACACCAGGCATATACCCCCCAGCTCCAGCCCGGTGACATGTGATTATAGGAAATGTGTACACTAGGCATATACCCCCCCAGCTCCAGCCCGGTGACATGAGATGATAAGAAACGTGTACACCAGGCATATACCCCCCAGCTCCAGCCAGGTGACATGTGATTATAGAAAATGTGTACACCAGGCATATACCCCTCCCCAGCTCCAGCCCGGTGACATGTGATTATAGGAAACGTGTACACCAGGCCTGTACCCCCCAGCTCCAGCCCGGTGACATGAGATGATAAGAAATGTGTACACCTGGCATATACCCACCAGCTCCAGCCCGGTGACATGGGATTATAGGAAATGTGTACACCGGGCATAAACTCCCCAGCTCCAGCCTGGTGACATTTGATTATAGGAAACGTGTACACCAGGCATATACCCCCCAGCTCCAGCCCGATGACATGTGATTATAGGAAACATGTACACCAGGCATATTCCCCTCCCCAGCTCCAGCCCGGTGACATGAGATTATAGGAAATGTGTACACCGTGTACACCAGGCATATACCCCCCCCCCCCCCCAGCTCCAGCCTGGTGTCATGAGATTATAGGAAACGTGTACAAAAGGCATATATCCCCAGCTCCAGCCTGGTGACATGTGATTATAGGAAACATGTACACCAGGCCTGTACCCCAAGCTCCAGCCCGGTAACATGGGATTATATCAAACGTGTACACCAGGCATATACCCCCCAGCTCCAGCCCGGTGATGTGATTATAACAAACGTGTACACAAGGCATATACCTACCAGCTCCAGCCCGGTGACATGTGATTATAGGAAATGTGTACACCAGGCATATATTTCCCCCCAGCTCCAGCCCGGTGACATGTGATTATAGGAAATGTGTACACCAGGCATATACCCCCCAGCTCCAGCCCGGTGACATGTGATTATAGGAAATGTGTACACTAGGCATATACCCCCCCAGCTCCAACCCGGTGACATGACATTATAGGAAACGTGTACACCAGGTATATACCCCCCAGCTCCAGCCCGGTGACATGTGATTATAGGAAACGTGTACACAAGGCCTGTACCCCCCAGCTCCAGCCCGGTGACATGAGATGATAAGAAACGTGTACACCAGGCATATACCCCCCAGCTCCAGCCAGGTGACATGTGATTATAGGAAATGTGTACACCAGGCATATACCCCTCCCCAGCTCCAGCCCGGTGACATGTGATTATAGGAAACGTGTACACCAGGCCTGTACCCCCCAGCTCCAGCCCGGTGACATGAGATGATAAGAAATGTGTACACCAGGCATATACCCACCAGCTCCAGCCCGGTGACATGGGATTATAGGAAACGTGTACACCAGGCATATACCCCCCAGCTCCAGCCGGTGACGTGATTATAAGAAACGTGTACACCAGGCATATACCCCCCAGCTCCAGCCGGTGACGTGATTATAAGAAACGTGTACACCAGGCATATACCTCCCAGCTCCAGCCCGGTGACATGTAATTATAGGAAATGTGTATACCAGGCATATACCCCTAGCTCCAGCCCGGTGACATGAGATTATAGGAAACGTGTACACCAGGCATATACCCCCCAGCTCCAGCCCGGTGACATGTGATTATAGGAAACGTGTACACCTGGCATATACCCCCAGCTCCAGCCCGGTGACATGTGATTATAGGAAACGTGTACACCAGGCATATACCCCCCAGCTCCAGCCCGGTGACATGTGATTATAAGAAACGTGTACACCAGGCATATACCCCCCAGCTCCAGCCCGGTGACATGTGATTATAAGAAACGTGTACACCAGGCATATACCCCCCGCTCCAGCCTGGTGACATGGGATTATAGGAAACGTGTACACCAGGCATATACCCCCCAGCTCCAGCCCGGTGACATGTGATTATAGGAAACGTGTACACCAGGCATATACCCCCAGCTCCAGCCCGGTGACATGAGATTATAGGAAACGTGTACACCAGGCATATACCCCCCAGCTCCAGCCCGGTGACATGAGATTATAGGAAACGTGTACACCAGGTTTATACCCCAAAGCTCCAGCCCGCTGACATGAGATTTTAGGAAACGTGTACTCCAGGCATATACCCCCCAGCACCAGCCTGGTGACATGTGATTATAGGAAACGTGTACACCAGGCATATACCCCCCAGCTCCAGCCCGGTGACATGTGATTATAGGAAAAGTGTACACCTGGAATATACCCTCAGCTCCAGTCCGGTGACATGTGATTATAGGAAATGTGTACACCAGGCATATACCCCCAGCTCCAGCCTGGTGACATGTGATTATAAGAAACGTGTACACCAGGCATATACCCCCCAGCTCCAGCCGGTGACATGTGATTATAGGAAACGTGTACACCAGGCATATACCTCCCAGCTCCAGCCCGGTGACATGGTATTATAGGAAACGTGTACACCAGGCATATACCCTCAGCTCCAGTCCGGTGTCATGTGATTATAGGAAACGTGTACACCAGGCATATACCTCCAAGCTCCAGCCTGGTGACATGTGAATATAGGAAACGTGTACACCAGGCATATACCCCCAGCTCCAGCATGGTGACCTGTGATTATAGGAAACGTGTACACCAGGCATATACCCCCCAGCTCCAGCCCGCTGACATGAGATTTTAGGAAACGTGTACACCAGGCATATACCTCCCACCTCCAGCCCGCTGACATGAGATTTTTGGAAACGTGTACACCAGGCATATACCCCCCAGCTCCAGCCCGGTGACCTGTGATTATAGGAAACGTGTACACCAGGCATATACCCCCCAGCTCCAGCCCGGTGACATGTGATTATAGGAAACGTGTACACCAGGCATATACCCCCCAGCTACAGCCCGGTGACATGTGATTATAGGAAATGTGTACACCAGGCATATACCCCCAGCTCCAGCCCGGTGACATGTGATTATAGGAAAAGTGTACACCAGGCATATACCCCCAGCTCCAGCCCGGTGACATGTGATTATAGGAAACGTCTACACCAGGCATTTACCCCCAGCTCCAGCTCGGTGACCCGTGATTATAGGAAACATGTACACCAGGCATATACCCGCAGCTCGAGCCCGGTGACCTGTGATTATAAGAAACGTGTAAACCAGGCATATACCCCCAGCTCCAGCCCGGTGACCTGTAATTATAGGAAACGTGTACACCAGGCATATACCCCCAGCTCCAGCCCGTGTGACCTGTGATTATAGGAAACGTGTACACCAGGCATATACCCCCAGCTCCAGCCCAGTGACCTGTGATTATAGGAAACGTGTACACCAGGCATATACCCCCCAGCTCCAGCTCGTTGACATGTGATTATAGGAAACGTGTACACCTGGCATATACCCCCCAGCTCCAGCCCGGTGACATGTGATTATAGGAAACGTGTAAACCAGGCATATACCCCCAGCTCCAGCCCGGTGACATGAGATTATAGGAAACGTGTACACCAGGCATATACCCCCAGCTCCAACCCGGTGACATGTGATTATAGGAAACGTGTACACCAGGCATATACCCCCCAGCTCCAGCCCGGTGACATGAGATTATAGGAAACGTGTACACCAGGCATATACCCCCCATCTCCAGCCCAGTGACATGTGATTATATGAAACGTGTACACCTGGCATATACCCCCCAGCTCCAGCACGGTGACATGTGAATATAGGAAACGTGTACACCAGGCATATACCCCCAGCTCCAGCATGGTGACCTGTGATTATAGGAAACGTGTACACCAGGCATATACCCCCCAGCTCCAGCCCGCTGACATGAGATTTTAGGAAACGTGTACACCAGGCATATACCTCCCACCTCCAGCCCGCTGACATGAGATTTTTGGAAACGTGTACACAAGGCATATACCCCCCAGCTCCAGCCCGGTGACCTGTGATTATATGAAACGTGTACACCAGGCATATACCCCCCAGCTCCAGCCCGTGACGTGATTATAGGAAATGTGTATACCAGGCATATACCCCCAGCTCCAGCCCGGTGACATGAGATTATAGGAAACGTGTACACCAGGCATATACCCCCCAGCTCCAGCCGGTGACGTGATTATAAGAAACGTGTACACCAGGCATATACCCCCCAGCTCCAGCCGGTGACGTGATTATAAGAAACGTGTACACCAGGCATATACCTCCCAGCTCCAGCCCGGTGACATGTAATTTTAGGAAATGTGTATACCAGGCATATACCCCTAGCTCCAGCCCGGTGACATGAGATTATAGGAAACGTGTACACCAGGCATATACCCCCCAGCTCCAGCCCGGTGACATGTGATTATAGGAAACGTGTACACCTGGCATATACCCCCCAGCTCCAGCCCAGTGACATGTGATTATAGGAAACGTGTAAACCAGGCATATACCCCCAGCTCCAGCCCGGTGACATGTGATTATAGGAAACGTGTACACCAGGCATATACGCCCCAGCTCCAGCCCGGTGACATGTGATTATAAGAAACGTGTACACCAGGCATATACCCCCCAGCTCCAGCCTGGTGACATGGGATTATAGTAAACGTGTACACCAGGCATATACCCCAAGCTCCAGCCCGATGACATGTGATTATAGGAAACGTGTACACCAGGCATATACCCCCATCTCCAGCCTGGTGACATGAGATTATAGGAAACGTGTACACCAGGCATATCCCCCCCAGCTCCAGCCCGGTGACATGAGATTATAGGAAACGTGTACACCCGGCATATACCCCCAGCTCCAGCCCGTTGACATGTGATTATAGGAAACATGTACACCAGGCATATAGCACCAGCTCCAGCCCGGTAACATGTGATTATAGGAAACGTGTACACCAGGCATAAACTCCCCAGCTACAGCCCGGTGACATGAGATTATAGAAAACGTGTACACCAGGCATATACCCCCCATCTCCAGCCCGGTGACATGTGATTATAGGAAACGTGGACACCAGGGATATACCCCCAGCTCCAGCCTGGTGACGTGTGATTACAGGCCTGTACCTGCAATAGGAAACATGTACACCAGGCATATACCCCCCAGCAGTAGCCCGGTGACATGTGATTATAGGAAACGTGTACACCAGGCATATACCTCCAAGCTCCAGCCTGGTGACATGTGAATATAGGAAACGTGTACACCAGGCATATACCCCCAGCTCCAGCATGGTGACCTGTGATTATAGGAAACGTGTACACCAGGCATATACCCCCCAGCTCCAGCCCGCTGACATGAGATTTTAGGAAACGTGTACACCAGGCATATACCTCCCACCTCCAGCCCGCTGACATGAGATTTTTGGAAACGTGTACACCAGGCATATACCCCCCAGCTCCAGCCCGGTGATCTGTGATTATAGGAAACGTGTACACCAGGCATATACCCCCCAGCTCCAGCCCGGTGACATGTGATTATAGGAAACGTGTACACCAGGCATATACCCCCCAGCTCCAGCCCGGTGACATGTGATTATAGGAAACGTATACACAAGGCATATACCCCCCAGCTCCAGCCCGGTGACATGTGATTATAGGAAACGTGTACACCTGGCATATACCCCCCAGCTCCAGCCCGGTGACATGTGATTATAGGAAATGTGTACACCAGGCATATACCCCCAGCTCCAGCCCGGTGACATGTGATTATAGGAAAAGTGTACACCAGGCATATACCCCCAGCTCCAGCCCGGTGACATGTGATTATAGGAAACGTCTACACCAGGCATTTACCCCCAGCTCCAGCTCGGTGACCCGTGATTATAGGAAACGTGTACACCAGGCATATACCCGCAGCTCGAGCCCGGTGACCTGTGATTATAAGAAACGTGTAAACCAGGCATATACCCCCAGCTCCAGCCCGGTGACCTGTAATTATAGGAAACGTGTACACCATGAATATACCCCCAGCTCCAGCCCGTGTGACCTGTGATTATAGGAAACATGTACACCAGGCATATACCCCCAGCTCCAGCCCAGTGACCTGTGATTATAGGAAACGTGTACACCAGGCATATACCCCCCAGCTCCAGCCCGTTGACATGTGATTATAGGAAACGTGTACACCTGGCATATACCCCCCAGCTCCAGCCCGGTGACATGTGATTATAGGAAACGTGTAAACCAGGCATATACCCCCAGCTCCAACCCGGTGACATGTGATTATAGGAAACGTGTACACCAGGCATATACCCCCCAGCTCCAGCCCGGTGACATGAGATTATAGGAAACGTGTACACCAGGCATATACCCCCCATCTCCAGCCCAGTGACATGTGATTATATGAAACGTGTACACCTGGCATATACCCCCCAGCTCCTGCAGGGTGACATGTGAATATAGGAAACGTGTACACCAGGCATATACCCCCAGCTCCAGCATGGTGACCTGTGATTATAGGAAACGTGTACACCAGGCATATACCCCCCAGCTCCAGCCCGCTGACATGAGATTTTAGGAAACGTGTACACCAGGCATATACCTCCCACCTCCAGCCCGCTGACATGAGATTTTTGGAAACGTGTACACCAGGCATATACCCCCCAGCTCCAGCCTGGTGACCTGTGATTATAGGAAACGTGTACACCAGGCATATACCCCCCAGCTCCAGCCCGGTGACATGTGATTATAGGAAACGTGTACACCAGGCATATACCCCCCAGCTCCAGCCCGGTGACATGTGATTATAGGAAAAGTGTACACCAGGCATATACCTCCCAGCTCCAGCCCGGTGACATGTGATTATAGGAAACGTGTACACCAGGCATGAACCCCCAGCTCCAGCCCGGTGACATGTGATTATAGGAAAAGTGTACACCAGGCATATACCTCCCAGCTCCAGCCCGGTGACATGTGATTATAGGAAACGTGTACACCAGGCATATACCCCCAGATCCAGCTCGGTGACCTGTGATTATAGGAAATGTGTACACCAGGCATATACCCGCAGCTCGAGCCCGGTGACCTGTGATTATAAGATTTGTGTAAACCAGGCATATACCCCCCAGCTCCAGCCAGGTGACCTGTGATTATAGGAAACGTGTACACCAGGCATATACCCCCAGCTCCAGCCTGGTGACATGTGATTATAGGAAACGTGTACACCAGGCATATAACCCCCAGCTCCAGCCCGGTGACCTGTGATTATAGGAAATGTGTACACCAGGCATATACCCCCCAGCTCCAGCCAGGTGACCTGTGATTATAGGAAACGTGTACACCAGGCATATACCCCCAGCTCCAGCCCGGTGACATGTGATTATAGGAAACGTGTACACCAGGCATATACCCCCCAGCTCCAGCCAGGTGACCTGTGATTATAGGAAACGTGTACACCAGGCATATACCCCCAGCTCCAGCCCGGTGACATGTGATTATAGGAAACGTGTACACCAGGCATATACCCCCAGCTCCAGCCTGGTGACATGTGATTATAGGAAACGTGTACACCAGGCATATAGCCCCAGCTCCAGCCTGGTGACATGTGATTATAGGAAACGTGTACACCAGGCATATAGCCCCAGCTCCAGCCCGGTGACATGTGATTATAGGAAACGTGTACACCAGGCATATACCCCCAGCTCCAGCCTGGTGACATGTGATTATAGGAAACATGTACACCAGGCATATAGCCCCAGCTCCAGCCCGGTGACATGTGATTATAGGAAATGTGTACACCAGGCATATACCCCCAGCTCCAGCCAGGTGACATGTGATTATAGGAAACGTGTACACCAGACATATACCCCCAGCTCCAGCCAGGTGACATGTGATTATAGGTCTATACATGGACGAGGTGAGAGGACAGAGGTGCGCGCTCCTTCCCCTGCTCAGGCACACCGCTGAGTTACAGAGGGGCTGATGTCATATCCCACATAGTATTTCCTGCTCCCAGGAGCCTATTACGGCCAAGGTCACCTGACTGCAGTAACTGTGACTCTATCTAAAATACATTTCTATGCGGACGTTTCTGCAAAATAGGACACTTTGACCTATGTAGGCCGGAGGATGAGGCCCTCGGCTTCCTCTGCGCAGAGTCAGGAGACTGGGAGATCAGGTCAGAAGAAGTACGGGAGAGTGCAACAAGCTAACCTGACAGTAAGTGACAGGAATACAGAGACTGCAATGACGAATAAAGACAGAATCTCTGAGGAAACTGGCAGGAGAGACAAAGAGCATGGGGGGAAATGTGCCCCTTGCAGCATCCATTCCTCCCTCAGGCTCCTTTCCCCTTCTGTTATCCAGAGAACATCCGTCTGCAGAGATCAGCAAGAAGAGCTCAGCAGCAGTAATAAAAATCTGGGGCTCCCCTGGGGATTCTGGGATATTATACAAGGCGATCCCGCATCAGCACCTGATCACAGCCCCATACACACAACTGCTCGAGTGCAAAGTCTTCACACATCCCGAGCACTGGACCAGGAAGGTAGAGAGAAAACGCCTAAGAAAGGAGGGATGGGGAGAGGATGACAGCGAGAGAGACAGAGAGAGAGAGAGAGCGTGGAGGAAGAGGGAGGAGCTGCCAGAGAACAGAATCCAGGAGGGAGAAACAGAGGAAAAAGGAATGATGCAGAATTGATGAAGAGAGACGCAAATAGCCATAGACTGCAAAGGATACAGAGCGAGCCGTGAGAGACAGGTGTGTTAGACGTCCAGGAGCAAGAGATATCGAGGAGACAGAACAAGGTGTGCGAGACAGCCAACACACAGAATAGGTGTGTGTATGTGTGGCAGCCAGATCACAGAGACAGACCAGGACACAGACCAGAGAGCTGGGCACATCTAGGGCACAAAATAGAGAACTGGGCTCCACAAGGACACAGACCGGAGAACTGGGCACATCTAGGGCACAAAATAGAGAACTGGGCTCCACAAGGACACAGACCGGAGAACTGGGCACAACTAGGGCACAGAACAGAGAACTGGGATCAACCAGGACACAGACCGGAGAACTGGGCACAACCAGGACACAGACAAGAGGACAGGGCACAACTAGGGCACACACCAAAGAACTGGGCACTACCAAGGCACACACCAGAGGGCAGGCCACTTCCAGGAAACCACCGTTGGCAGAGGAATGCAGAAGTTTTGTGAGCTGTCCAGTGCTGAACATCTGAGGCCAGAGATCGGCCAGGCTGCTGTCCGGTGCTAAACGTCTGAGGCCAGAGATCGGCCAGGCTGCTGTCCAGTGCTGAACATCTGAGGCCAGAGATCGCCCAGGCTGCTGTCCAGTGCTGAACGTCTGAGGCCAGAGATCGCCCAGGCTGCTGTCCGGTGCTGAACATCTGAGGCAGAGATCGGCCAGGCTGCTGTCCGGTGCTGAACGTCTGAGGCCAGAGATCGGCCAGGCTGCTGTCCAGTGCTGAACATCTGAGGCCAG
Organism: Crinia signifera; assembly: GCF_055691185.1. Taxonomy (NCBI): domain Eukaryota; kingdom Metazoa; phylum Chordata; class Amphibia; order Anura; family Myobatrachidae; genus Crinia; species Crinia signifera. The sequence continues at coordinate 396,230 of NW_028142708.1, forward strand.
AGATCGCCCAGGCTGCTGTCCGGTGCTGAACATCTGAGGCCAGAGATCGGCCAGGCTGCTGTCCGGTGCTGAACGTCTGAGGCCAGAGATCGCCCAGGCTGCTGTCCGGTGCTGAACGTCTAAGGCCACAAATCGCCCAGGCTGCTGTCCAGTGCTGAACGTCTGAGGCCAGAGATCACCCAGGTTGCTGTCCAGTGCTGAACGTCTGAGGCCAGAGATCGCCCAGGCTGCTGTCCAGTGCTGAACGTCTGAGGCCAGAGATCGCCCAGGCTGCTGTCCGGTGCTGAACGTCTGAGGCCAGAGATCGCCCAGGCTGCTGTCCAGTGCTGAACGTCTGAGGCCAGAGATCGCCCAGGCTGCTGTCCAGTGCTGAACCCGCAGACCTCATGGTACCCAGCAGAGGCTTCCCTTCTTCTGAGGGCTGGGACTTCTCCACGTTTCCTCCAGTGGCTCCATCACTCTGACAGTGCTGAAGAACATTGTGTTCCCATTTTTGAGGAGGGTGGAGGGGAACTGCAGATGTCCCTCCTTCACCTCTCTTCCTTCCTATATTCACTTCCATAACCATCTCCTCTCCCTGACCCTGCTCTGAACTTTCACCTCTGGAGGGGCAGAAGAACAATGCCAAGGTCCTTTCTGGTCAAAAAGGTGAAGGACGGCTTCTGCTCGGCTGACAGTGAGAGTGCGTATGTCAGACACCGCTCGGACTTCACCTCACACCTCTCCGATAAAGGTAAGCCTCACACTGCATGGGGTCTCGTACATGGGGGAGCACTAATCTGTGCTCCTACGGACATGGGTATGACACACCTGTTACATGAGACACCTTGTGCACACACTACACACACTGAGAGGGTTCATCAGGAGCACACAATGCAACACACTGAACAGAGTCCACACAGGACCACACAAACACACACTGAGCAAGGTCCACACAAACACACACTGAGCTAGGTCCACACAAACACACAATGAGCCAGGTCCACACAGGACCACACAAACACAAACTGAGCTGGGTCCACACAGGACCACACAAACACACACTGAGAAGGGTCCACACAGGACCGCACAAACACACACTGAGCCGGGTCCACACAGGACCACACAAACACATACTGAGCAAGGTCCACACAGGACCACACAAACACACACTGAGAAGGGTCCACACAGGACCACACAAACACACAATGAGCCGGGTCCACACAGGATCACACAAACACACACTGAGCTGGGTCCACACAGGACTGCACAAACAGACACTGAGCCGGGTC